>NC_090939.1:166963349-167271752 GCF_040938575.1 Ambystoma mexicanum
GTGTCACATTTTGGTTCGTCGTGGATTGGATCCGCGCCATTTCGCCGTAAATGCGTTTAGCCAGCGCGTGGGGGTTTAATGCATAATTGATTAAGCAGTTGACTACTGCCCTTGGTCGAAAGGAAGCAACTGAGGTCGTCAATTACTAATGTATTAAGTGTTTAAGCGATAAGGCCCAGCATAGTGGGCCTACTTTCCCGCCAGGGGTAATAACCCAGACCGAATTAAACGCTCAGGCTGCAGGCGAGTGCGCCGGTGTCGCCGCGTTTGCCGCCTTTCTTTATTATCCGGCTGCATGCTTATGGGAGCGTGGGACTATCGGAACTCTGTGGATTACTCTCCAGAGCGCTCCTCGGAATACTGATCTTGTGCTGTTAAGGACAGCACAAGTGCAATGGCTCTAGAATGATGAAACCGCCTGCCTCGGCATGTCCTCGGACTGCATGGAGCTTCGATTGCAAAGGAGGTCATGTTTTTGTTTGTTTGCCTTGCATACAATTGCGCAAACGATTCCTTGTCCAATAGGAATGTTAAAAGAAGCATTGGCAAAGCCAACCGTTTGTCAGTTAACTTTGCTGTATTACAAAATAATGTACGACAGCCTCTGGAAAGGCCCGGTCGTGCGATGTGCATCTCAATGCACATGTTCAATCAGGTGTAACGGGATTACTTTATTTTCAGTCCATTTTAAAGAGCTCCCCATTTTTGTTTACGGGATGTGCTTTAAAATGCACAAACTCTTATTTTATTAAAAGGGGAAAAAGGCAGTTGACTGTGTCCTTCACTGCAAATCTTTGTGTTTGGACAAGTGATGTGATGCGCTACCACATTACGTGTGCCAAATCATTTTTGTGAATCTGACCCAAGATGTTTTTTAGCTGAATATTTAATTTACCAATTACCTTTTTAAGCCACATGCGTTTGCAGAAAGCATTGGCTATTCAAAATCACCTTAGTGTGATGATATAGCTGTAATTAACCCGATGCCTCTGAGGCAGATCTTTTTGCAGGCAAAAGCGTTGCTTTATATTCCCTTGATATATTTTATTTATAGCGCGCCCATACACAAGTGTTTCAGGGCGCAAAACTGTGACTGGATATAGATGAAAGCGATTTTCCAATTTCTCATGTTACGGTCATATGTTTCTCCACAAATGTCAATTACAAAAGTACAAAGGCCACTCTTATCTGTACCAGTAACTTGTTCTCATACAGGTAGGTAGCACCACTGCTATGAGCATGGGATGCTATGCTTGTATACGTGACCTGGCTACTTCCCCCTCAGTGTATCTACTTACTCCTTATACCAAATCCTCTGCTTCGTCCCATGCCCAGCCTATGTTTCCTACTACTTTTTTTTTCCACGTTCCACTTTCCTGTGGACCACCAACTCCCAGGGCTTCTCCTGATCTTCTTTGGCCCCACTGTGCACTTTGCAATTGCCATTTATCTCCCTACACAAGAGTTTAGCAGTGATCTGCTATTTTTGACTACTCCAATGTGAAGGAGATGCATGACTGTGCTTTAATAAGACAAACAAAAAGTCTCCAAGCCATGAAATGACTACTTCCTTACTTTGTCTCGCCACCCAGGATCTCTATTGTGGAAGCATCGACACGAAAGAACAAAGGAAGGCCTCCCCAAACTAAGGATCTGTGGTGCGCAGTGCATCGAAGTTGACTAACTGCCTGGCCTATGCAGGCCTTGACTTTATAATCTTAAAAAAAATCATCCTAGCTCACGTTGAAGTTGCACATCCGGTGTGGGAAGCATGCAGACGTTCTCGGGCCCTTAACTCGGGCGACGGGCCGTTACCCACAGGTTCGGCCCGCCCCCTCGGGGCAGATGGCCTCATTGATGGATGAATTCCAGTTTTTTAAACCATAGCTGTTCAATAACCATAGCCAAACCATAGGCCATCACATTGCCCCTCTCGTCACCTGACTCGCTAGACGCTGCCTGCCCATCTCCTCCCGGTCACCCAGTACAGCTGTACCCCCTCCTCTTTGCCCCACTGTCCATCTGTACTATTACCTCGTGAAAGAGCTCCGTTATGAATCTGTAATGTTGTACACCTTTGTAAAGTGCTGCGCTATGTATCTAGATTGGTGTATACCTTGTGAAGCCCTCTGTTGCTTCTCTAAGACAGGCCAGCCCTCAATAAATAGCATAATAACCTGTTGCATGGTCTTCTGGCCTAAATGTTCACTCCCGATATCTTCTCTTGGTAATGCCTCCATCTTCAGAGGGAATTCATGTGGTACTCGATTTATCCTTTGTGGCTGCTGTTCTGCTTCTGTTGTGCTTGCGACAGGGTCCTCTGTAACTCGGGCTAGCAGTACGATATGGCATAAGTGTTTCAAGGCGCGATGAGGCAAGGAAGGGGGAACAGAGGGAGGACAGAGACCACGATCCTACTATGCCAGGTGTCATTCAGATAGTGCAAGGGGAAGAGTGCAGGGGGGAAGGGTGAGGTTACAGTGCTGTTCATGAAATAAATAGAATAAATAAAAGCTAAATAGAATAAATAAAAGCAATAAGAAAAAGTGCGGCCATTTGATGGCAAGTGCAGGCGTCATGCCGGTGAACACACCAGAAACTGCGTTGTTGCAAGCAGCCTTCCTGTACAGATGCTCCTCTCCTGACTGCTCCCAGCTATACTGAAATACCAAACTCAACGAGCAAAGTATGGTTTTGAGGGTTGTGCTCTGCTGTGGCTGGGCGAGGGTGATGTAGCAGCATGGCACAGTTCCCATTCCTCAATGGTTTTGACGCACTGCTGGCTATCACTTTCGTGCTACTACTTCACCCCTGCTGGGGGACAAAATATATTTGTCTTGCTTGGGGCCTCGGGGACTTTGTAGTGAGGGTTTCACAGAACGTATTACCAACCCCACAAAAGTGCAGTATGCATGTGTCATTTGGCAGAACCGGACCACTTTTTATGTACCTCCATATGGGCACTCAATGGGCAGAGCAAGTCGTCGAGCTGTACTCCGCACTTATCTGTTCCTTAACTCTTACTCCTTTTTTATTTCATACAGCCTTCCCCTTATCCCTCGCCACCATTGAAACACAACTCAGTTTTCTGCAAATATAGCAGCAAATTTGCCCAGTGTGCCACACACTTAGAAGATAAGCTCAGCACTTGTTCTTTAATACACAATTATGTAAATCTGACAAGATAAATTGTTTTCAAGAAAATGTTATGTCAGTATGACTCACTGATGAAATCGGGTTGAACATGGTGCTGCACTTCCTTTATTCTTTCAAAAGCCTGCGTTCTTTGCCCATAGTGCCTAATTTTGACAGCTCAGGAAGTCTTTTGAATTGACATACATTTTTCATTGCTTTATTAGGATTATTATAAAAGAAATGCAGTAAATCTCCAACTCCAGTATTTCATGGGAGAAGAATCGACCCAGAGGGGAACATGCCCCAAGAATAGATGTACAGTTGGAACATTCCTGAGGAATGCACACCCATGTGACATATAGACATGTAATGTGACTGTAGCAGAGGAAAATACTCCATATGGCAACATACCTGAACAATAGACCCTCTGTAATGTTCCCTTTTTTGGGGGATGGGCCCACATACCCGAGCAATCGAAACCCGCCTGTGTAATAGGCAACACATGGAAAGATATCTGGGGAATAGGCACAAAGTGGCAGCATAGCCAGGAAATGGATGTAGAGGGGATAGGAGGGGAGGACATAACCCCGACATGCACAAAACGGGAATGTAGAGGAATTGAACATGCAATGGGAACATACACAAGGAAGAAACACAATATGGGAACATGCCAGTGGAATGCACATAATGTCGACATAACCGAGAAAGTGATACAGAAGTATATACCGGAGGAAAAGACACAAATGGGAACATTCCTGAACAGTACAGATAATGATGGCATGTTACTGGAGGATTGGACCGAAAATCAGAACATTCCTAATGGACAGACCCAAACCAGCTACATACCCAAGTGTCTGACACAAAAGGGGAACATTACCAAGCAACAGACAAGAGTGACATGCCAGCTTTATAAACCCAAAATAACCTCCTAAACAAGAAATATGCTTACAATGGGCATATAGCAGAAGGACAGATACAAATGGGAACATGCTTCTACTTCCTCCAGATTTAATACGCAGGATCCTCCCTTATATCAACTTTGGACACAGGGCTCTGGCAATCCTCTCCTTGGTAATATCATGGTTAGACTACACTACTAGTCTATACCTGGGAATACCGGTACTCCTCACTAAACTAGAACAGATCCAAAATACTGCAGCAAGACTACATAGAAGAGGCCACATCACACCGACCCTCAGAACTCTACACTGGCTACCAGTAAAATGTATCAACCTCATAGTCCTCTCCAATGCCCATAAATCACTACCCGGACAAGGAGCCGAAGTCCTCCACACAAAAATCCCCCACTACCAGCCTAGTAGAAACTGATCTGCGTAACCTCCTAAACACTGACCAACCATTTAACAACCACCCCAACCCATGCAATCCATGCTTCTACAGCCATAAACTGAAAACAAGGAAAAACAGGAATAAGTTGAGAGTGGAAAATAATAACCTAACTACAAATACACTAGGTCGACCCAAAACACACCATTTCTTTTTTCCCACACACGTCACAATCCTTGCCTACAACACACGCCCAGAGGACTAGCGAATGAACCCACAAAAATGCGCAAACATCACATCACTCTTACCAAGCTTCAAACCCATTTGCCTTGGACAGCAAAGCACCCGAACACTGGATGCCTCAGTTCTGGACAGTTCACAAAAGCAAGAGTGTCATAAAGTTCACACACAGGCGCCAGTTGATCCTGGTTCAGCACACATCAACAAATTGGCACAACATTTGTCCCATTCCCCTCACTGGCCAACCCGACTTTTCCTTACAGAGGCCATGGGAGCACCTGGTGACAATGAAAACGTCAGCAGTGCTTGATATAAATCAACCTAGCATTCCCAAGGAATAGACACAATGCAAAAGCACCTCAAGATCAGATGCGAACTGAGAACATACTGGAGGAAGAAACAAATTGTGTACCTTAATGGGTTGAGTGAACCAGAGGTAAGCCATGGGGTCTGACTTGGCTATAAAGGTCAAATCCAAGGCAGCGTATATCTTGGAAGGGAATATTTTCAAAGTCATACACATTTGTAAAATATCTTCATAGCCCTAACTATTCTGAATGTAATGTTGCTGCCTCTATAATTGGAACTTGTAACCTGCGACCAAGGAGATGGAAGACTATATATAATACCAACTTCCTTACACGTGTCTTCTGCCATCTTGAGTTGCTACGAGCTGACTTCACAGTATAGGGTCAGTCTTTTAAGAGTTGGGGGGTGAAACCCAATAGTATAAGCTGCTACATAGAATGCCTCTTGGTCCAATGGGGTGAGCAAAATTTGGTTTGAGTTCCCCGATTTCGTTGGCAGTTCTGTTATGACCCTGTCTGGGTCATAGTGATATAAACAGGATACAGTTTTGCAGGTATGCTTAATGGTTGCTTTATTCAAGTTCTTCAGTTACAGGTACAAATCAGGTCTCATCAAGTCCATAAGGAGTTAGGAGGAAATCATGAGGGAAGCCCACTGGCTCCCACCACCCAGGCGTCCTTAGATCAACTGCCTGGGTTAGAACCCATTCATACACAAACACTCCAAGCTAGCTCATGCATTCCACAAATGATATCACCACATACATACAGCATTCAGAAGGTGAACCATAGAAAGGAAGACTAATCCTAACACCTCCTTCCCTTACAAACAATGGAAGGAAAGATTAATCCTAACACCTTCTTCCCTTACAAACCCTAGAAGGGAAGGCTAATCCTAACACCTCCTTCCTTTACAATCCCAAACAATCCAGTCTCACACCTCAAGCACACTGTGACCTAAAGCCGTCATCACAATTAACCATCAGACGGGCCTCAAGCACAAATACCCTGCCAGTCACTCTAAAAAACCAAGAATTTAACAACTGGACAACCAGGCGTAACTAACAATCCGGTAACGGCACCCCACCATCTAAACAGCAACAACTTCTGTCCTTCAATAAATCACGCATCACCTTCCAACCGTCGCCGCCACCAACGGGTCACCAGCCTGCCACGCTGGAGCACAGACCTGCCCCTCTGGGCTACTAACCAGCATTCCATACACAACCTGAGGAAACAAAACACCTCCCGTCCACCACTGCCACTGGTAGACCTCAGGGCTGCCACACCTGAGCACAAACGGCCACTTATACGGGCTGGCACGAAGTCCGCTACACACCTACAAGGAACATGTCTAACCTACTGCACCAGACCGTAGACTCGTGGCAACTAAAGAGACAGGCGCCTCCAATCAACCAAAACACACTCACCTGACTCATCCCCAACCCCTCAACATTCATAGCAACACTCACAACAGAGGCAACAAGTGGAGAACCAGTCAACCATACCACCATACTTCCTTGAGGTGTTGGCCAGGCACCTCGAGCCCTCATGGCTAGTAAGAACAACCAGGTAACCCCACTACCAAGATGTTCTGTTGCCATGCTCCCAGAACCACCCAGAACAAAATCCAGGATGACCCCAGAAGCAACACTTCAAGTAAAAACAATAATAATCAATCACTCACCATCATGGCTCAGCACAAAACACTGTCCTGACTCCTCTGAGCCACACAAATCACTACCCTGACTCCTCTGAGCCACGCAATTTACCATCATGACTCCGCAGAGCCACACCAATTACTAACATGACTCCGCAGAGCCGCTTGACCAGACTACCACTAGTCACACAATTCACCATCACAACTCCGCAGAGCCGCTTGACCAGACTACACTAGTCACACGAATCACTAACATGACTCCGTAGAGCCGCTTGACCAGACTCCCTCTAGTCACACAAATCACTATCAAGACTCCTGTGAGCCACATGACTAGACTACCACTAGTCACACAAATCACTATCAAGACTCCTCTGAGCCACTTGACTAGACTACCACTAGTCACCTACACAATGACTCCGCAGAGTCACTAGAATAGCCACAACCAGTCAGCGCACACACACTTCACACTGGTTACATGCACGCCATGCATCTTCAAACAGTTTTGCAACATAACCACTCAACACTTAAGAAAAGACATGTTGGGTATTGACAGGTGAAAATAGTGGAGTGCGGGCAGGGCCCTACCCACACCCCAAATAAAAAAAAACATTCTTAAAATTCACATAGAAAAATAACATTTCAGTTAGCTGTAATTCAACAACCTAAAAGTCCATGTTGCCATTTCCAGAATGCAACCTTAATACCTGCAATTCCTCAAGTGGTTAAAAAACTGAAACTTGTCAGGCATTATACAAAAATTATGCCTCTAAACGTCCATGTTGCCCTTTATTTGACAACACTATAAGCTGCAAATCCTCAAAATGGTTACTACTGCATGTAAGGGAAAACTGAAGTAAAGCTCATCAAATGCACAACACAATTTCATTCCAAAGTCAATCCCAAAACCTAAAGGTCCAATGTTGACATTTACAGGATGCCAGGCTACAACCTGCAAATCCACAAATTGGTTAAAATTAAATATTAGACAGCCTTGATGAGACACTTTTAAATGGACATCATACTCGCAGTCATCAGTCAAGTCATCCATGCGACAAACACACCCACTTCAAAATCATTGTCACTTTATACTATCACATGACTAGCATCACAGGGTTTGATACTAGAAACCCATTATCACAACTGCGCCATGTGACCTTCCTAAAAGCCTCCAAAAGATTAGTAATTAACATTTTACACCTAACCTCACGTCAAAATACACTACTAACTAACAAGCATGCTCCACACAAAACGTTGTGCTTACACTACCAATTCCATCACAATAAATGGGAACAAGGATGTAGCATACAAATAAGTAAGCTAAGTGCTCCCCAAAACCACCTGGTGTCCACAAAATATGTTACTGAACACTGTGCTAAAAAATGTCTCGTCATAGCAAAAACAAAGATGACTTTGATGGCAGGACTTTGATGACAACAGGAGTGCCATTTCCTACACCCAGCACTCATTTGATGGGAATACATTCTTATTTTCCTTTTCACAGCTAACGCTTACTTCAATGAGCCCGCTGTTTACTCTTGACAAAATCCAAGGTTACTCTGCATCAGCTCAAAACACACGCTGGCCCACTTTGCCGTACTTGACATTGACTGCACAATGTGGAAAATCCATGTTCTGGACATCGAAACAAAACATTTGCTTCCTTTCTGCGGACATGAAAAAGTTATTTCACGTTCCATAACTCGGAACAGAAACAGGTCCTCCCATACGTCATCGCGCTGGGAACGCAGGCGAGCCCTTCCTCCAATGAGAACGCGCTTTCCCTTTGGAATGCTGGCAATGGACATTCGGCTCATCCACCATACTCCACAGCTGACATCATGACATCATCAGTGCCTCTACAAACACGGGAGCCGTCGGAGCTCTCCTCACCAACCGTCACTGCAGCTGGCTGGCTCAAATCCCCAAAGCAGCGCAGCGCAACTCCTAACCACAGCTAAGGTCGCATGCAAAGCACCTGAGGAAACTTCAGTTGATCCAATGGTAACTTCCACGTTTCCATGAAGCTAATTGCTGTACATTGAACAAACGACTTAACCTCTTGCACCCATACTTCCCTTCAAGCGCAGACCACCCCTTCTTTTTTTTTTTTAGCATGAATGCTGGGACAGTCTCCTTGCTTCCCCAGTGTAGCATAACAGAGTCCTTTGGCGAAAGCTCCTTTACCTGTCCCTGGGAGCCTAATGGGGTGATAGCTTTATTCCCTCCTGGGTTCCTATTACTACAGCCTGCTTTACTCAGCCTTGGGTGCTTCTCCTTGCAGACCCCTGCGTGCCTACCAGGGCATCCACATTTCCTCAGCCCTGGGTGGTGGGGCACTTCCTGGACCATGGGGGGGGCAGTGGGCTCCCTCTACTTTGTAACAGTCTCTTACTTGAACTTCCTCCTCCTGCTCTGCACCCCCCGCAGCAGTATCTCCTTTCTCCTTTATCTGGACCACACTCACACTGGTACCTGTCGCCTCCAGGGTTCATCCATCTCCAGTCCTCTCCAAGACCAGACCTCGTCGCCAATTGTTATGACCCTGTCTGGGTCATAGTGATATAAACAGGATACAGTTTTGCAGGTATGCTTAATGGTTGCTTTATTCAAGTTCTTCAGTTAAAGGTACAAATCAGGTCTCATCAAGTCCATAAGGAGATAGGAGGAAATCATGAGGGAAGCCCACTGGCTCCCACCACCCAGGCTTCCTTAGATCAACTGCCTGGGTTAGAACCCATTCATACACAAACACTCCAAGCTAGCTCATGCATTCCACAAATGACATCACCACATACATACAGCATTCAGAAGGTGAACTATAGAAAGGAAGACTAATCCTAACAAGTTCCCACTGCATCCTCCTGCATCCTCCTGTCGGGCGCTTGTTTAAGCAGGCAGGGTAGTAGCGTCTTTTGTGCTGAAGAAGTTGCTGGCGCTGACTGCAGTGCTTTTAGAAGTGTTAAGCTTTGAAAAAGCAAATGAGAAATTGTAGCTCTCTGTAGTCGGGAATCCATTCTTAAATCTTAATATATAGCGTTCTTTAGAGGTGCACCTTTCTTGAGCACTTTACAGTGCAGTAGAAAATGCAAATTTTCTTGGCCGTGCCAATTTGCACACCACTCATGGGGACCGACTATCGGACTGGCAATGACGCCTGTTTCTTTTATTCTCCATACTACTGAAGTTATTTGGTGCAAAAGCCACATTATTCTTGAAATCAGATTTACCTGGTTAGTGTTTGAGTGCAGTATCCTCCTCCAGCCTGTTGGGTAGGCACTTTCTAAGACCTAGCTTGTGATCCCATATTGCATCACTCATTGTAACTCAGCAAGGTAAGCTCGCTTGTGGCTAGATCAATGTTACTTTTAGTGTTTCACTACATGGCTTCGAATTTGTTGGCAGGATACTGAAAGGAAGCGCCCCCAATTCAGCACGATCCTCCCCGCAATGAGAGACAATAAGGGACTCTCCCGTAGTGGGAATAAGACCAAGACAGAGTGCGGGTGAGCGTAAGTGGGAGTTTATCCAAGGATAAGGCATGCAAAGAACTCTGCAACCTACGAGAGCGCTCTGCCTGACAATAGCAAAGACAGGCGTATTTCTAATACAAAAAACGTCATCAACACCTAAACACTATAGGGGGCACAAGTCAATTGGGATTGGGTGGTGTCGACTAACTATAGGTGTTGCTGGCGCGGGGTTGGTCTTGGCGGGACGACGTCACTGGTCAGCCTCGTGGGTTGGGTTGGGCCTGGCAGGCCGGCTTGAGGTCATCCATGCGGTGTTGATGTGCTGGGGCAGCCTGTGACAATAACGAATACCTTTCCTGTCTCATTTGCCCTAGGCCATGCACACTACAGTTATTCAGAAAATGACATTTACGTTCATTAATAAATCGCTTCACCAGCTTATCTTATAAAATAAACACAACACATGAGGAATGCACCTCGTGAGAGGTCTGGTGGTTGTTGGTTGGGGTGAGATTTACCTGTGTCTTATTGACCGGTATTTTAGGTCACGGGACGGGGCTCTGGGACCTGGGCCGAGTGATACATGTCTGTCTGCTGCGTTAGAAGTTATTATATAGATGGGTCTCTGTGTCTTGTCCCAATGATGGGGGTCGTCCTTACACGGGGTCAGGATTCTTGGGGGGGTTCGTGGGGATTTATGAGAGGGTGCTGGTAGATCAGTGGGTTCATCCGTGGGTTTATTACCGTGCTGTAAATAACACAGGTGGCGGGCTGTGGCCTTGGTTGCGGCGCCGGGGCCTCTGACTCTCTGAAGTAACGCCAGCTTGGTTGGGGGAGGTGAGGGAGCGCAGCACAAGTCTTAGCTTTTTTATCTGGCAGGCTTGGTGGGGTGGGAGAGGGAATGACCTTGCATATGCTCACAAAGGTATTTTCCTCGTGCGTTGCTGATCAGTGAATGCAGAAGTTTTATACTGTTCTGCCTTATTTTAACGTTATTCAGACACACATATATATATATATATATTTCATTTTCGTTACACATTTCTTTAATACAGTCGGTTCCAGTACCTTTTCATTACCTAACATTATGTTCACTACATTGTGTGCGTATTGTATGTACATTAGACGTTATACGAGGGATATCTAGGTTATGGCCTACAGAGATTGATGCTCGCCGCTTTGGGTGATTCAAAACATATATGAGTTCAAGTTTCTACATACTATTGAAAAACACTTTTACAAATAGAGGTTACACGTTTGGTCAACATCTTTCTCCGTGGTTATAGCAGCATTAGTCCAGACCTGGAGGGATATCATATAACGTTACATTTTTATGGTTCGTTCACATTTTAAACAGAGGTAGTTCATTAATACCAATACTTGAACTATTTTCTACCTTCTTCAGATAGTGATGCTTCAGCTTTTTTCCCCGTTGCCCCGGCCTTGCGGTCCGGGTCATACGGGGTGCAATATCACATTGTTACTAATATAATGTTGCCGTGTTGGCATCTCGGGTTTAGCTCATCTCCGACTTTCTCATGGGAACGCGCTCGCAGCGGATCTGCCAGGGCTGCTGAGGCGGCAGAGATGCATGAAAGGCCCTCCAAAGGTGGGGGCCTCGTTACAGTGTGCTGAACTCACACCATGTTTGCTGTGCACGATGGCGTCTAGGCCTAACTTAAGTTTCGGTAAATGCAAAGACAGGGTGCGTGTGGGCAATGTCGTCGGCGGGTGAACCCCCCTCCACCTGGGCCCGGGTGGCATGAGGGTGCTCCCACCGAGCCATGGTCCTCACCTGGGGAGGGAGCTGTAGGTGAGGAGGGCCTCGTGGCCATTCCTCCCCTACATTTCCCCCCTTTCGTTACTTAAAGTAACGAATTTCTTTAGCTCTTCTAATCTTCTACATTCTTGTTCTTCTAACACTGCACCATCCCATGCAGGGGTTCCTTTTATAGGCATCCATGCTCTGCACACCCCCCTTAAGCTCTCACCTCTCCTAGCATACTCGTCTGGTGTACATGTCAAATATATACAGTCGCCGGTCTCTTCCAGATCTACCCAGACCTCCTCATACCATTCCAGTTCTACGTCTCGTGGTTCTTTAATCGTGGTGTGCCATAGCTTATCTACTATGTACTTGTCACGGCACATAGGCACTAACTGGTACCTGGGGGTGTTGTCTGTTCCTGTCTGCACATGTACTTCTTGTGTTGCTTTAATTGTACCACCGGAGTTGCCCATTGTCACCATCATCATTGCACCGTTAGGGACTGCATTAGCACAACATCGGAGGCCCACCTGGCACAGGCAGAACATCACAAGGATGATCACCACTATTGGTATCAGGAACTTCATTGTCACTCCAAGCCATGAGGGAACCCAAGAGAAGATATTGTCGAACCACGAGCTATCCTCAGCTCCACCTTCCATTTTCATCTTCTCGCCCAGGTTATGTACTTCTTCAATAACGTGGGACAGGGACCCATTTTCTGCGTCTTCGGAAGGTACGAACGTGCAGCATGCACTTCCTATTTTTCGGCAAACACCTCCATCGATTGCTGTTAACAGGTCTAGAACATACCTGTTTTGCATGGTCATTAATCGCAGAGCTCGTAGTTCCACCTTTATTATGTTAAACCCTTCTTCAGTGTCATTGGCCAACTGGATCAGTTCCCACCGTGTGATCTGGAGCCATTTTGCATTTGCTCTTGCTTGGACACTTGATACTAGTGAAGCAAAGAATGTTTCCACGGAGCTGAACAGGCGATACTTGTCTGGGATCTGTGCCAATAAATCAGATGATGCTTGTGATATGTAGTTCGAGGCTCGCTTGTTCCTTGAGAGCTCTTCTCCTTTCCCTCCGGAGGACAGGACATAAAGGTGCGCTTGTGTAGTTGGAGACGCTGCATTCTGGTTCAAGCCTTCGTTCATCGTGTTACTTCTGTCAATATGGCTTTCGGGAATCACCATTAGTGTTGAATGCAAAGTGGCCATTGAGCAGCTACCACTCCATGATTGGGGAAGGTGCAGGTACGCCTTGTTCCCGCATACCCAGTAGGTGTCCATTAGTGCTGCTGTTCCTTTTTTCATATCTGGGATGGTGAGAGTTTTGTTACAGTTCTTGTTCGTTCCTATTGCCATTTTTCCTTCTCCCTTGAAACATAGTTTGTTTTGTATTTCACTTTGTAGCTTAAAGGGTTTTTCCATCGCTGTTACCCATGTTAATTTAGGGATGTGTTCTTTCCATATTGGCAAGCACGTTCTTTCCATCCACCGCAACTTTTCCGGTTGAACACCCTTCAGTGCTTCTGCCTTGCACAGCACTTCTTCGTCTTTCCATTTGCTTTCGGAAAACAGTGTCCCTTGTATTGCAAAGAAAGGTTCTTTAAGGCAGATCACTCCAGACGCTTGCGAATAGCACGTTTTGTTGTTCTGTACCATTCTGAAAGAGACATCGTGTGCTTGGAAAGTGTTCTTTATTCTACACAGCGTGAGATGAAGGAGACATTGGGCATCCACAATGGGCAATTCTCGTGGCAACAATACTTTAGGTGTGCCTGATGCATGGGGGATAAGTGAGCAGACATAACAGCTCTCATTGGTTGTTTGTTTAGCTGTTGTGCTCATATCTGCATACCATTTATTTGCTTGGTGAGGGTGTCGTGGGTCTTCCATTTTGTCTAACCCTAGCCCATAATACTCATCATACCCTTTTCCACCAGTCTCTCTTCTCCGCCTACTTTTCTCCCTTCTTCTGTACCTTCTCGTTATAGGAGGTGAAGAACCAGGCCCCCCTTCCTCCCTCCCACCCCCCTTTTCTAATTCTTCATATAGGGACTTGTGTTCTGTCATCATAATCACTTTTCCATCCTCATTAATAAACAAGAGATCGTTGTTTGAAATTGGGGCGGGAGGGATCGTGTGGTTGTTGTATGTTCCAGGTTGGGACATTGTGTCATTATCTACATTTTTGGTTCTCCATTGTGAGAGGACAGCAGTGGGTGGTGTAGTATAGTATCCCCACACAAAGTGTGATCCATCCCAGATCAAGAAATCACCTTCTTTGATACCTACAGTCGGAATTGTTTTCGTTCCAGGAGCAAGGGTGGTGTTGTTCCCCCCTCCCCCCTCGTTCATCTCGGTAGAGATGAACGCTATAATCCAATGTAACACCAGACAAAACATTGAGATGAAGAACACGATAGCACACATTGATAAACCACATTCAAATGAATATGTTAATCTAGCCACTAACATTTCTCTAAATCTAACATATCTATTAGTTGCAGGCTGCCCATTCGATGCCATGATAAATCCTGTTTGAGACACAAAAGTTCATTAAATACAAACATGTAAGCATTTCCACATTGTAACGTTTCGGTGATAAAATATAGGGTTGGGTGAGGAAGGGGGTTTGTTGACAGACAAGGTAGCTTTCAGTCAATATTATTCGTACCTTACTATATATATATATAAATAATAAAAAACATGACATTTTTAAAAACAACAATAATAAAAAACATCTTAAAGAGTACAGGAAGGGAAAAAAGAACCCCACGCAAAACTTTCAAAAATTGTAAAAAGAAAATTTACATATACATGTGTACATGTTTTAGTCCAGGACATTTGTTGCGCGCTAATTGTGTTCACTGTTCATCTCATGAAGCACACAAAATTCCAATCATTCATTCCGCACAACTTCATCGTCCGCTGTTGCCTGTGCCTCATCCTGCACCTCACTCTCCGCAGCGCTGTAAGCTTTACGTACATCTGTCAAATGCACCCAATATCGCAGGCCCTTAACCTTTACTGCTGTAGGCGTGCAAAACACTACCTCATAGGGGCCATGGAAGCGTGGTGCGTTCCACCTCCGCACAAAACTTCTAACATATATAAGGTCACCAGGCATTAGCTGTAGTGGTTTTTCAGGCAAACCGTTTGGTTCAGTCGCGTTCCCCTCCTCTCTTGTCGAGGGGGGGGCTAGTTGCTTTGAAATTACGCGCGCTGCCCGTGTCAATTTTCGCAGGTATTCTGTGAACTCCTCCCCCAATATAGCTGCGCTTCTGTGTGCATCAGAACGCTCACGGAGAGGCGAATGCGCTGTGTGCATTCTTCTTCCCGTGACGATCTCGTGCGGGGACAAATGGTGATCCTTACTTGGCTGGTTTCGTAGTTCAAACAAGGCCAAAGGCAGGCAGTACATCCAAGTCTTTTTAAGGGAAAAACAAAGTTTTGATAATCTGCTTTTTAACAGGCCGTTTATCTTTTCTACGACGCCATTACTTTGAGGATGATAAATCGAACATAATTTGTGCTTTATTCCCAATAATGTAGTCACTTCTTTAAAGAGTTCATTAACAAAATGCGTCCCGTTATCTGAGCGAATAACGTCGCAAATTCCCCAGCGCGGAAACACTTCCCGCACTAGGAACTTCGCGGCGCCCTTCGCGTCAGGGCGGGCACAAGGCCTGCCTCCACCCACCTCGAAAATGGACATACAACCACAATCATGTATCGAGCCCCGTTACACCTTTCTCCCATGTCTACATAATCAATGTGGAGCTCTCTGAATGGGCCACTTGGTTTTGGTATCGTACCCCTTAGTGTACGCAATGTCATACCTGAGTTGTAAATTTGACATGTCGTGCATTCTAGAGCTAACCTTGTGACGTGTTCCTGGAGGCAAGGTGTAAACCAATCTTCTTGTATCTCTGCCATTATGTGTTTCTTTGTGTTGTGTGCAGGAAAGTGTAGTTGTTGAAATGCTATTTCTAACAGCGTGATTGGCATTACCACTTTTCCTGAACTCTCTTGTCGCCACAATAAATCAGTCGGTGATTTGCTGCATCCTCTCTTAGTCCACAGCAATTTTTCCTCTGCACTAGCTCCCTCTTGCAGCTCTATTATCTCCTGTGTGGACATCATGTTGTATCCTGTGGGGACCTCTTGGCTTGCTGTGTGGTGCAACATGTACTCTCCTATTTCACCTTTCTGTAAATATGAAGCTGCTTTGGCAGCGGCGTCTGCTGCCGCGTTCCCCAAAGATATAAAATCTGTATTTGCGGTATGAGCTTGACATTTTACGATGGCCACTGCCGTGGGGTCTTGCAGGGCCTCAATCAGTTCTTTCAATAATTCTGCATGCTGGACTGGCGTTCCGTCTGCTCGCCGAAACCCTCTCCGCCCCCACCGGGCCAACCCGCCGTGAACTGTTGTTGTCATGTATGCTCAGTCTGTATATATGGTCACTGCGCACCCCTTGGCGGCATGCAATGCTTCTATTAGCGCTATTAGTTCTGCTGCTTGCGCTGAATAGTGTGATGGGAGGCGGTGTTGTACTAGTATCTCATATTCATCTTCCTCTAATCGTACCACTGCCATACCCACATGCTTTTCTCCTGTCTCCATGTCGATTGATGCTGACCCGTCCACAAAATACACCTCACCCTCGGTCAGGGCATTTTCAAAAATCACTGTATCCTTACTTTCGTCACCTGTGTACGTGGCGCAGTTGTGGTTTTGCATGTCCTCTATGGTGCATGCCTCTGTGATGAATGTGGCTGGGTTCACTGTTTTACATCTTACTATATGGATGTTAGCGCTGGACAGTATTATCTCATATGCTGTGGCGCGTTGTGTCGTCAATGTGCTCTTTGTTCGCTCTAATATTGCAAAAGGTGAGTGTTCCACAAACAGTGTCACCGGGCAGCCCATTACTATCGTGGCACTTTTTTCAATTGCGAACGCGGCTGCAGCTAGGGATTGCTCGCAGGCGAAATGACCTTGCATTACTGCGTCTAGGGTGCCGCTGTAGTAAGCTAGTGGTTTGTGCCCTAAGGATGTTTTCTGTGTCAGTACTGCTGTCATCAATGTTCCTTTGCAGTGTGAAAATAAGAAGAATTCGCGCCCATAATCTGGGTTTGCTAGTACTGGAGCGCTTGATATCAGCTCTTTTAGTGAGTTAAATGCTGTGTTCATCACCTCTGTCCATTCTATGTGTTTGTGTTCTTGTTGTGCTTCTTTCAGTGCCTGTAGCAGGGGCCTTGTGTACGCCGCATAGTCCAATATCCATGCTCGGCAATAGTTACACATACCCAGAAATTTCTGCATCTCTTTTACTGTTTTGGGCTCCCCAATTGTTCTAATCGCCTGTGCCCTGTCTGGTATAATTCGCTTGCCATCCTTTGATATCAACTGACCCAAGTATAGGACCTCCGTCAGACAGTATTGTAACTTCCCCTTGTCCACCTTGTACCCCTTATTTGCCAATAATGTCAAGAGTGTTATCGAGTCCTGTCTGCATTCTTCCTCAGCCTGTGCACAAACCAATAAATCATCAACGTACTGAATCACTGTGCTTTCTACAGACAAATTCCCCAGATCTTCATGTAGTACCCTGTTAAATATGCTTGGGCTCTCGCAATATCCTTGTGGTAGTCTGCAGTGTTCGAACCTCCTTCCTCCCAATGTAAATGCTGTCAAGTACCTGCTCTCTTCTGCCAAGGGAATCGAAAAGAATGCATTTTTTAAGTCAATTACTGTGAAGTGTGATGCTATTTTTGGAATGTTGCACAGTATTGTCGCCGGGTTCGGGACTAAAGGGAACTCCTTCATTACCACATCGTTCAATGGGCGTAAATCTTGTATCATCCTCCATGAACCCCCCTTCGCTTTTTTGATTGGGTAAATGCATGTGTTGCATGGGGAGTTTGAGGGCACTATTATACCCTGTGCTAGCAGTGCTTCTATTGTCTCTCTGATCCCTTCTTCTGCTTCTCGCGACAGTGGATATTGTTTCACCCGGGGTAGTATTGCTCCTTGTTTTACTTTTATCACCACAGGCTGAACTTCATGTAGCAACCCTACATCGTGGGGGCCATTAGTCCATAAGTTAGCGGGTACTGAACTCATGTCTTCATCAAAAAATGTATGCGGTGCTCCTACTACCGCCATTAGTTCAACTTTAGTTTGTCTGGCTGTAACTACGATGTCGCAGGGCATTGCCAGTTCCATCACTACTTCACCATCTCCCTCAGTGTCAGAAAATAGCTCCTCGTCCGAGAGCTCTCTCAGGGGGATATTTGCATTTGTACACAATACTGTCCGCCACTCACACCCTTCCATGTCAATACCAATCACGCATATTCTGTTTGCTGATACATGTATTGCATGCAAATCCAATGATAGTACTTCCCCAAGAGCAGTGTCAGGGCTTGCTATGGGACGAAAAAGGAATTCTGCTGGTATTCTCCACTCCACCCTTTTTAGTTCTGGTACTATGAGAGCCAATGTTCTCATGCCTTCAACAAACATCTCCTCATTTCTTGGTACCCCTCTGATCTCTTTTATTATTGTGTGGCCGTGTATTACTGCTAATATACGGAGGGGGCATATGCCTGGCGTTGAACATACGATGCCGCTCCCTGTGAATGATATGGTCATGTTTAGTTTGCTCAAGAGATCTCTCCCCAGTAAGTTGATGGGAGAGTTTTCATAGTACAGTAAGGGTGCTTTCACTGTTTTACCCCCCACTGTCACATCCAATACCTCTGTGTAAGGAACTTCAATTACAGCCCCAGAGAACCCCTGCGTCTCTAACGTTCTATTAGATAACGGGAACCGGCCCTCTCTAATGCATGATTTCTCCGCTCCCGAATCCACCATGAATATGAATTGCTTGTCTCCTATCTGCGCTCCTATCAATGGTTCCTCTGATGCATTGTGGGTCGTAGACAGTACTGGACACGCAAGTGCTCTCTGTGGGCTGTCCTATGCGGGGTGTCTCATTGCCCCCCCTTGATCGAAAATGTTCCCCGAAACTACTGACACTCCACTGTAAGGTGCGGGGGCTGGTGCCCCATTAGCTCCTGTGGCGAAAGTATTACCAGGCGTGTAGTGCACATTGTCATTATTCTGTGGGCTGGTTTGTGTTCGGTATTGATGTCCGTGTAGTTGTGCGTTACTCCTTTGTACTACATTGTCTGGTTGCTGGTATTGTCCCATGGGGAGGCCGTAGGGGCTTCCTGGATGGGGGTGTCCGTACTGTTCTATCTCTTGGAAACCGTTGTTTCCTCTGCTCCTACATTCCCTTGAGTAATGCCCCCATCTCCCACAATTCCAACAGCTCCCCTGTGGACCTCTGGGACCCTGCCACCCATTTCCTCCCATTCCTCCATACCCTTGTCCTCCTCTTCGCCCCCTGTACCCACCTCTTCCTCCTCTTGGGGCCCACTCTTGCCACGTTGGACCTCCGTTCTGCTCCTGCTCTGTCCACTGTCGTTGCCCTTGTCCTGCCCAATTCGCTGCTATTCTTCCTTGTATTGCTATTTGCCCCTCCTCTCCTTCCTCTCCCTCCCGTATGAGTGGGAGTCCCGCTACCGCTGCTGCGACCTTCACCAATTTTGATTGCACCAACTTCGCCTCGTCCGCCAACCTTTTCTGTGCTACTTCCCTCTCTCTTTCTTTGATCCGTTTACAATGGTGTACTATTATGCTTTGGATCTCCGGCCAGCCTTTTGCCTCAACACCTGCTATTTTATCTAGTGCCTTTTGCACTTCCTTTGGGAGCCCTCTTTTAATGATGAAGTAAAATAGAGACGTGGATTGGTGCCAGGGCGTACCCGTTTCCGCTCTCCACATCTCCTGCACCCGGAGAATGTAATCCATAGCGTCCTCCCCATCATTCATGGTACATTGCATTACTGACTGCAGATCAGGGGTATCTGGGAAGGTTTCCCGCAGTGCGTCCCACACCCTTGCTCGCACGGTGTTAAAAGAAGCCCCATCATGGCGATCACACTCCAAAGTTACAGCTGGAAAACCCGCTTTAGCCCACACTCTGTCTGCCTGATCCCCTACTGCGGACACTAGTAGGCTTTTCACATCGCCTACTGCCAGCGGTATACCCGCGGTATGTTTCTCAAATGCATATATCCACTTGCTTGCCCCTCCTGACAGCTGTGGTAGTAATTTCATTAAGTTAGCCTTGTCCATCTGAGCCCACGGTATATAGTTCGGCCTCCCACCTCCCCTGTGGAGTAATGGTAGTTGTAATTTCCCTTTTGCCGTTGCAGCTTCCTTTTCCTTAGTCACTGCTGACTCTAATGACGCCATCTTCCCCACCCTATTTCTTAGTCGTCCTATCCATTCATCCTCTATAGTCCCCAGTGAACATGCCCCATCTAGCTCCTCGCCTTCTCCTCCTACTGCCATGCTCAATCTATCACTCTCATCCCCCCCTCCTCTGACATCACATAACAAATCCTCTCTGATCCCTCTCTCTCGCGAGACATCACCAATGCTTCCTTCTGCTGTCCCTACTTCTATTATCCTGGTCGGTTCTTCCTCAATTCTGAACAGTATTTCCCCCTTTTTCCATCCTTCCTCAATTTGTCTACTTTCGCTCGACGCTCTAGACGTGCGTCCAGATTGTGTGGGGGCGCACGCTGTGCGTTCACATATGTCTTTTATTCTTGAGAGCTCATCTCGTGCCACTGTAAGCCTCGACTCTAAGTCACTCGTTAACTTCTCTATGTCCACTCTCTGTGTGCCTCCCTGGGTGCGCTCTCTGGTGTTTTCGTATGGTGGGGGTGCAGTTGGTCTTTGTGGCGTGCTGGTTGAAGGGGGAGGCACATAAATCGGGTCGCTATATCCTGCTGCAGGGGCTGGTTTAGGTAATATTGGGTACAACATAACCACTTCCGCAGGCTGTTCTGTACTTAACTGTTCCTTTTCCTCTCGCGGGATCATTAGTGGATTGTCTGTGGTGGAGGGTAAATCAATATTTGGAGCTGGAGCTTTGGGTGGGGGTACTTCCTCAAACAATCTCCAAAGATCTAATATCTCCTTCCTGTTCTGCCATTGTTTTCCCTTATACTTAAGGCGAATACATGTACATACCATATCAAGAACGCTTTTGTCAAAAGACCCTCCTTCTGGCCAAATCTGGGGCAACCCCTCCCCTTTCAATTCTGTTAACCATTGATCATGATATTTATTTATGCGTTCAGCATATCCCGGCAAGCTCTTGCAAATGTGTGACAAGGGAGTTTCAGCCCCCATCCTTTAAATCGCTAGCGCTACCACGTTCGCTTTCGTTACCTTTTATTAGCTGTAAATATGCGTATGTATTCCTTTATGGCACAGACAAGAGCGGACCTCTTAAAATTATCACCCACCGTTATTCACTGCACAAATCTCTTCTCACTCACCATATCTCATCTCCTTCCCATTCCCAGGCACTCTTATGTGATCTCACTTGTAATTGATCAAGTACTGGTTATGGCCACACTCTCTGACACCACCTCGCGGCCACCCGTTCGTCTCTCACACTCGTACGGTGCGCGCACCCTTCACAATGCTTTCCACTCACACTCTTTGTCTTTCTCCTCCCTTTCCTCCCTAACCAGCTGTCCCTGTTTTCCTGCTAAGGTTACTGTGTTCACGTCTGTACGTGCCACTACTGAGTCCCCGCTTTTTAAGATGTTCTAACTTCTTTATACCCTTCTCATTTTCGCCCCCTACCCCGTGGAAATGGAAAAAGAAGAAATAGAGAGAGAGAGCACAATCACTAAAAAATATTCCCGGTGTCTCCTTTTGCTAGACACCAATAACTTATTTCTCACTTCTTCATATATTCCCAGTACTAGTCTAGATAGCACTATGCGGCGCCGCCTTCCACCCCCTCTCGGAGCTAGGTTTCCGTCACTTCTACCACGTCACTTATTTCTTACTCCTAATGGCCATATGCAAAAGAAAGAATAAAGAAAATTTCAAGACCCGTCTGTAGTAGACCCCCGATATTCTTCTCCTCTACCTGTCCCCGTTCTGTTATTCCCAATTCCCTTTCTTTTCCCCTTGACGATCACTCGCACTCGGTACTCACGTGCCCGTCTTGAACCGATACTCTCCGAAACTGGGTCCGTCCAGGCGGCGTCACCGGTAACTCAACGGTCAGCCCCTGGCTCCGGCGAGCGGCACTCAAAGGGGATTTTTTTCCAATCGGGATCCCGTACCCTTTCTCATTGAGTGCGCACTTCTTATTGTGCCGGTCGCCGTTGGCGGGCGGCCTCCCGGAGACGGCTCACCGTGCGTATCCCTTCTCGACCGGAGATTCTCGTGCCACAAGGGGGTCGTTTAAGAAGGAGTTAGGAAAAATAGTTTGGAGATATCACGCTATCGGGGTCACCACTGAAAGGAAGCGCCCCCAATTCAGCACGATCCTCCCCGCAATGAGAGACAATAAGGGACTCTCCCGTAGTGGGAATAAGACCAAGACAGAGTGCGGGTGAGCGTAAGTGGGAGTTTATCCAAGGATAAGGCATGCAAAGAACTCTGCAACCTACGAGAGCGCTCTGCCTGACAATAGCAAAGACAGGCGTATTTCTAATACAAAAAACGTCATCAACACCTAAACACTATAGGGGGCACAAGTCAATTGGGATTGGGTGGTGTCGACTAACTATAGGTGTTGCTGGCGCGGGGTTGGTCTTGGCGGGACGACGTCACTGGTCAGCCTCGTGGGTTGGGTTGGGCCTGGCAGGCCGGCTTGAGGTCATCCATGCGGTGTTGATGTGCTGGGGCAGCCTGTGACAATAACGAATACCTTTCCTGTCTCATTTGCCCTAGGCCATGCACACTACAGTTATTCAGAAAATGACATTTACGTTCATTAATAAATCGCTTCACCAGCTTATCTTATAAAATAAACACAACACATGAGGAATGCACCTCGTGAGAGGTCTGGTGGTTGTTGGTTGGGGTGAGATTTACCTGTGTCTTATTGACCGGTATTTTAGGTCACGGGACGGGGCTCTGGGACCTGGGCCGAGTGATACATGTCTGTCTGCTGCGTTAGAAGTTATTATATAGATGGGTCTCTGTGTCTTGTCCCAATGATGGGGGTCGTCCTTACACGGGGTCAGGATTCTTGGGGGGGTTCGTGGGGATTTATGAGAGGGTGCTGGTAGATCAGTGGGTTCATCCGTGGGTTTATTACCGTGCTGTAAATAACACAGGTGGCGGGCTGTGGCCTTGGTTGCGGCGCCGGGGCCTCTGACTCTCTGAAGTAACGCCAGCTTGGTTGGGGGAGGTGAGGGAGCGCAGCACAAGTCTTAGCTTTTTTATCTGGCAGGCTTGGTGGGGTGGGAGAGGGAATGACCTTGCATATGCTCACAAAGGTATTTTCCTCGTGCGTTGCTGATCAGTGAATGCAGAAGTTTTATACTGTTCTGCCTTATTTTAACGTTATTCAGACACACATATATATATATATATATTTCATTTTCGTTACACATTTCTTTAATACAGTCGGTTCCAGTACCTTTTCATTACCTAACATTATGTTCACTACATTGTGTGCGTATTGTATGTACATTAGACGTTATACGAGGGATATCTAGGTTATGGCCTACAGAGATTGATGCTCGCCGCTTTGGGTGATTCAAAACATATATGAGTTCAAGTTTCTACATACTATTGAAAAACACTTTTACAAATAGAGGTTACACGTTTGGTCAACATCTTTCTCCGTGGTTATAGCAGCATTAGTCCAGACCTGGAGGGATATCATATAACGTTACATTTTTATGGTTCGTTCACATTTTAAACAGAGGTAGTTCATTAATACCAATACTTGAACTATTTTCTACCTTCTTCAGATAGTGATGCTTCAGCTTTTTTCCCCGTTGCCCCGGCCTTGCGGTCCGGGTCATACGGGGTGCAATATCACATTGTTACTAATATAATGTTGCCGTGTTGGCATCTCGGGTTTAGCTCATCTCCGACTTTCTCATGGGAACGCGCTCGCAGCGGATCTGCCAGGGCTGCTGAGGCGGCAGAGATGCATGAAAGGCCCTCCAAAGGTGGGGGCCTCGTTACAGTGTGCTGAACTCACACCATGTTTGCTGTGCACGATGGCGTCTAGGCCTAACTTAAGTTTCGGTAAATGCAAAGACAGGGTGCGTGTGGGCAATGTCGTCGGCGGGTGAACCCCCCTCCACCTGGGCCCGGGTGGCATGAGGGTGCTCCCACCGAGCCATGGTCCTCACCTGGGGAGGGAGCTGTAGGTGAGGAGGGCCTCGTGGCCATTCCTCCCCTACAATACCTTTAGCTCAGCAGTGTTGAAGGGGTTCCGTGTTGATCTTGGTCCCTTTAGCTGTCGCTGGCTTTGATCTCCTGTTGTACTT
This sequence comes from Ambystoma mexicanum, assembly GCF_040938575.1. Taxonomy (NCBI): domain Eukaryota; kingdom Metazoa; phylum Chordata; class Amphibia; order Caudata; family Ambystomatidae; genus Ambystoma; species Ambystoma mexicanum. The sequence goes on from NC_090939.1 coordinate 166,987,636, forward strand.
TGCCGTCCCTTATTTGATGTGTAGAGGATGTACAAAGAGTTACTGCGTATGAAGGACCTATAACAGACATTGAGGGATTCTGATTGCTTATTCATGAAGTATATATATATATATATTGACCATAATAATGACTTCTTCTGTATATTTGATATCGGCACCCTGGAGGGGCTTGTAGCCACACGTTCACATTCACTGCATTCCTAGCACTTTACAGGTCTTCCGGCACTTCCTACTGCCTGAATACGCTCCCCTATGCCTCCTTCAGTACTTCCGAATGCGCTCAGCTGCTCTGCCCGGCTCCCTCCTCCTCCACTCCTTGCTGTTTTTTCCACCTCCTACGCCATGGACATAGAAAGGATACTTCGTCTTTTCTAACTGGCCGACTGTTTCACTTCTTTTACCATTTACAAAAAAAGTGTTCTGATAATAGAACTTTTCAAATATTAACAATATTTATAGTTAATACCACATATTCACCCATTTACTTGTTTTCCATGGATCGTTAAAACCGCTATAGAGCACACTTGTTAATGCTCTTCTCAGTTAGCACATAGTTTAACATCTAAAATGTTCATATTTGAAAAAGGAAAGGGAACAGGGAATGGTAGCAATACGGTTTTCAAATATCACTTTCAACTTTTCACACTATGCAGCTGTTCAGATTTCCGTTTTTAATGTGGCAACAATGTTTTCAGTAAGTATCGTATTGTTGCCACATTTAAAGATGTATGCTGCGCATTAAAAATCTTTGCCCACTTTTTCGTTTTGTTGTGCACTTTTAGAATTCTTTTCTCCCAAGGCTCATATAGCACCCTGGTCCTGTTGCCTAGGAGTTAAAGGAATGGTTCGGTCAGAAATTTTTATTGTCCCTACGGGTCGGCCATGTGTTTTTAAGCCTAAGTCGGTCGATATTAGAAACATTTTATATGGACCTTACGTGAGTTTTCGTCCATTAAACACACTTGAAAACAGGCAGTAGGGCGCCGCCATTTTGTGATAATCTTATCACTTGCCGCATCGCCCTGTGTGACCTGCTTTTGCGGCACTAAATCATAACCCCTCCCCTGAGCCTGTCATTATCAAAACATTCATATTCCCCGCCTCTCTCTGTGACGTTAATGTGCTGCGTAGGCAAACGCGCCCAGTCGTCGTCTACGCGACTTCACACAGAACCCGGAAACCAACACACATCAACTCGCAACACAGCGCGCCACAATTCGGAATATGAAACTGTACTTTAAAATCAAGCAACAAGATTGTACATTTGGAAAAGTACATTTATTTGACATTAAATGTTTAGAGAATATTCAGCAATTGGCATATTAAATCGGAATGGAATTTTTTCTCTGCTCTCGATCCGCAAATCCGCTAAAGTTTATCGTGAGTCACATGTTGTTCCTTTATGGTACACAGGGTGTTGGTTTTCGTTAAAAGAAGCACTTTGGCCGCACGGTGAATCGCAAGGCTGTTCCATCAACTAGGTACTAGGCCACCGTAAAGGTTGATATGTTGCTTCTAGCTGCTAGTACTGCATAAGGGCATATGGGCCCTTGGCTATCGTCCCATAAAATAGTCAAGGTAGTGCAGTTGTTTACAAGAAGCTGCAGCTGGCGATTGAAGAATCCGTCGGCCTGGGTCTGGAATAGGTGGCAGTCGCAGTACGGTAGGATGTACCGGTTTTGAAAACATAAAAATTGAAACTAGTCTCGCCAGCCGATCTTTATTACTATTCATTTTATTTATTAGGGCCGAGGTGAAACTATTTGCTTGCGAGGATAGTGCAATGGAGTATGTTCGGCTCTAAAAGCAATGCGAAAACTGACGATAGAAGTCGTAGTTAACACACAATGTAATGATTTATTAACGTTGAACCACTGAGAAACGACTATTTGTCTAAATGCGTGTTCGAATGGGCAAATGCATGCCCATGTGCCCGGTAGAAAGACGATCCCACAAATGTTTTACTTGCTCTTCACTGTAATATGCCACACAGAACGAACAAGTACAATTTAACCTGTCTTTAATTGAACGCTATTATTATATTCCGGTATCAAATCGTCCAAAGAGTTACTTACATTATATTTGCCATTTCCATTGTCTGAGTAATGCAGTCCGTAGATTGCACTGTTTGTGGCAACGATTTTTCATATACTGAACTAACATGAAACTCGTAGTTTCAGAATTTTCAGCCTTATCGACTCTTACGTTATTGCACCCCTCCTTCAAATGAAGTCCTTTCGGCATGGTCCTTGTCTCAAGTTAAAAAAAAAATAGAACCTTATACTGTCAGTGCGAGTTGTGGGCCTCTCCAGCCCGCCAGCAAAAAATCAAGGCTGCTGACCTTCACTCTGCATGAGCATACATTCTTAATTTGCAACATCCCGTGTAAAGCCATCTGTGAGAACTTGAATTTTCGACTCCATCTTTGTACTAGGCCTCACTGTGCTAATGCGAACTGGCTCCTCTCCCATCTGCAACGCCTCGCTTGTTGCGTTCCAAGGCCCCCAAGTTTGTCCTCGTTGTCCGCAAGCTTTGCAGCCCTAGAGAACCATAACTATGGAGACATTGAAGTTTTGGGGGAAGGTGAGGAAAAGTATAAAGTACCCGAGAAGTTGAGTTGAAAGTGAGATTTGTTTGTTTTATTATTTGTAATGCACAAGCCCCCCCTCAGGTAACAGTGCGCAGCATTTACATGAGATTGCGAAGCTTAGTTGCAACAAAAAAAATATATACATACACATATTGACAAGGTCAGCGATATGAGGTGAATAGAGAGAGAAGTCAAAGATGACACCCAGGTTATTCGCCACCCAGGATGGTGAAGGGAGGGGTTAGGGTTAGCATACTTCATATGTACACTGTAAAATAAAAATATTTTCAAAAAGACCATCCGATTATAATGATTTTAACCGGGATTTGTACTTCTCAACAAGCTCTTACTTGGGTGTACATGGCACAGTGGCAATGTTTGGTGGCAATGTATCTGTGCTCTGCACAGAATCGATCAAAATTCCATGTGTGCTTCTCTAGTACATTAACAATAAGGCCTTTAACAAAGTCTAACTCCATTTCCTCATATACTGGTTTGACCACCCATTTCTTCTTTTTGCAAAGGCCGTAGTGTAGTGAAGCATCCCTACATTTCCCGTAGTCCTAGATTGTTCACGGCACACATTCTCGTTATGGGCCAAGACTGCTAGTAGAGTCCTATGTTTCATGTCCTGTATGCCGAAATGCAAACGCTTTGTCCTGTACTTCAGGCACATATTGCGGAACACCTCCAAACCTCCTGTGTGACACAATTATGTCAGTCCCCTCAAATCTCTTGATCGTTTTATCAAAAACGATCTTCTCAATGGCTTTATGTGTAGGTGAAGATGGAATCAACCACTTCTTCTTCCGTGCCTCCTCTGGGGACAAAGGGCCATGTTCACATTGGTGGAAATGTTGGTTTTCTGTCCAGCGGTGAACGTTGGTACAATGGTGCATCAGTGACCGCCATTTTTCAAGTAGGATTTCCACTGACCCTTCACAAGTTTTGGAGCTCCACCACAGATGGTTGCTGATAGACTGGGACCACTGTGAAATACTTTCCAAACCCTTTTTTTTTTTTCCTGCAGCCGAGATTTTCTTATTGATTGATTTAGCAAGATGCCATACGTCAAATTGATGTTTAATATGTTGGAACTGCTCGCTCATTGTCTTGGCTATTGAAACGTGTCTGTCCATGGCTATGAGGTCGATGTGCATTCCCCTCGATTGTAGATATTCCAATGATTTTATAAATCCTAGTTTCTCCATGGCCACTGAGGATTTACATTGGGACACCTGCACGACCACCAAACTCAAAATTTTCTTACTATCCATGTCCTGAAAGTGGTAGGTGCAGTACTTGGCAGAAAATCCAGGGCTGTTGCACTGTCCATCGCCGGCTAGCCTGAATCGTTTGCCTTCGATGTACTTTCTAGAGACAATTGTTCAATTTTCCAAGTATCACTAATGGCCGGAAATAGATAATCATGTTGGAATTTGTAGTACTGCGTTTTAGAAATGAAATGGAGTCCCACAAACTGAAAGAAAGACTAACTGGACCCACTAAAAAGTGAGGCAGCTGCACACAGATTGCGTGCTGGCAGTTTCCCCATCATCGGTTGTGCAGACCATGAGAACGTATGATGTAATGTACAGGCGGTATGTATTTTGATGTTACTGCCTTGTGTTTGACGAGTCACATAAATCAATGTCTTCCCACATACTTCCCCTTTAACTGAATGCCCACATTTCAGCATACTTTTAATATCCATCAAGCAACTGTCGAATACTATGTATTTGCCCTCTTGCATTTGACTGTCATCCTGCGTCACAGTTGTTTCGGACTGTATCGTTGTGTACATATCACCAGAATTGAAACTAATATCGTTGATAACATGTTCTGATGCGTCAGTGAATAGTGCTGCTGGTTCATTCTGTCATTTCAACATCTGTTACTTGAACATTGATGGGAGAACACAACAATGTCAACATCTTTTTGGGTGGCATTTCTTTTTGCTGGTGTAGCTTGTGTGAATTGATCTGCAACTACTTCAGAGCTATCGTGAATACATCCAGTATCATCTTGTGGTGGTGCAGTTGCACTATAGCAATGGTCCAAAAAAACTTTGCTGGATTCTCCGGACACATTCAATTCATGTTCTGGCCATTGGACAATCGCATCTCGAGTCTGAACACGCCGGGCCTGAATTAATAGTTCCTCCATTGTGTAAATGGTCTGGCAAGCAACATCTCTCATTTGCTTCAATGTTTGTGTATGTATAGTTTGTACACTCACGGGTAACTAGCGGACAGATTGGAAAAGGGATGTTCAGTTTAAACACAAGATAAAGTATAGTACAATTGACAGAAAAAAACATAATATAGTCCCCAGCACAAAACAATTTATAAAAATATGAACTGTAAGTAACCTTATTTTGTTTTCTTTTCTTTGCAACTTTCTTGACTCTAACTTTAACATCTGCACGCTGTTGCTCCGATTTGTTTCCGCATGTCTTCCCTTCCTCTTGCGCTGCAATGACTATATTTTCTGGATCTGTATAGAAAGCACAGAATGACGCTCCATTGACTCCCTGAAACATAGTACTTTCATTACTATGTATCACAATATTCAAAACAAAACACACGTGAGGAAGACCACACAGGTACATCTCAATAGCTAAACACGAATTAAACATTGTGTAGAACAATCAAACGACAAGTATTCGAGCTCTGATGATCTAGTCCGATGGAACTGTTAGTATCCATACCTCTGGCTCCGCAAAGACTGCCATGAATGATTTTATTGGAGAAGACGCCTCAGCAACTCCCTGAAACACAGTACTTGCATTAGTATGGTTTTCAATATTGTAAACATAACACACACTTGGGGTCGACGGCACAGGTAGATATAAAGAGAAAACCACAAATGAAGCATTGTCTAAAAGAATCAATGGATATCTAAATATGATCCGATTTTAATTGACTTATTTCTCCGATTTATTTACATCTGCATCATCTAAATGGGATGTTGTGATTGTAGAGGAAGCTGCGTCGTCTCCCTGAGACGCACTACTTGTGTTAATAAGGAAGAAAGTATAGCAAATGGAATCGGGTTATATGATCACGCTCGATGGAACTGTCCGTATCCATACCTCGTGCTGCTGAAGAATATCTATGGATGTTGTAAATGTAGTGCACACTTCCGAAAGCTGTTGCACTGATTCGTATACGCATGGTCCCGCTTCCACTTCCCCTGGAATTACTTGAATGTCAGGCTCCGCATCAAGTGCAGGGGTTGACGCTCCATCTACCGCCTGAAACATAGTACTTGCATTAGTAAGGATTACAATATTGAAAACATAACACACACTTGAGGTCGACCGCACAAGTACATATCAATGGCTAACCACGAATGAAACATTGTGTAGAACAATTAAACGACAAGTATTCCAGCTCTGATCTAGTTCGATGGAGCTGTCAGTATCCATACCTTGTGCTGCTGAAGAATATCTATGGATGTTGTCAATGTGGTGGACGCTTCAGCATCTCCCTGAAAGACAGTACTTGCATTAGTATGGATAACACTAATTATAACTGAAAACAAACACTAGGATGACAACTAAGGTGTATATCAACTGGAAAGCACTAACCAAACATTCGGTAAAATAATTACACGATACATAAAAACTATCACTTGACATGCATAAAACAAGTCTGTAGCGTGATAGCTAAGTAAGATTACCTGATACGCGCTAGAAGTGGTTGATAACTGCGGGCATGTCACAGATGTAGAATGTTCTTGCTTCAGATTCAGTGGATAGTCAAGCAGTTGTAAAGGTAAATTGTTTGATAATGAAATGCCAATATTAAAAATTGCCATGTAAGGCGACAGAATACTTCAGAATAATGCTATTGAAAGTCCGCAATGTAGCACAGTTCCCTGTGCCCATAAATAGATTTCCTTTGAGGGTTATAAAATTGAAAAATAATTTATTGATAAATGTCATTATTCAAAAAGCTATACACTCATATCAATATCGAAAGTATTACAAGGGACACAACATCTAAAATATCAATTAATCCATTCAGCTACCTACACACTACCACAAGGCCTAAAGCTAAATCCAGACACTAGACTCACTAGTGGCAGAATGTGGACGAATAGAGTGGGAATAGCATTTGCCAGCAATTTTCGTGTCGTTCGCCGTTTATTCTTCTTTGTTACCCAAGATGTGGCGTACATGTTCGAGGAAAAGTGCCGGCTGCAGATGCGGTATCGATCACCCCTCTTCTCTTGTCCTTAAAGATTTGTTGGACTCTACTTTGAATCTCTTCGGGTGGATACCCGCAATATCTGGGCCATTCTCTTATTCGATCAACAGTTTTAGGGAATACATGCATTGTAGTGCCTTCAGATTTAGCATGGGTCTTCGAAGGGCAACTGCTAATCAAACGGGCAGGCATTGTTGAAAATTCTGAAAAGTTAATATCAAGATTATTATAAAACCTTGAGTACAAATGCCATAAAAAGTTAATGAACCATACAATGTTCAATGCAAGGTTTGTTTAGGTCGCTGGAACTATACCAGTTCATCAAGTGCGGATTAGTATTTGCATTACTTTCACAAATTAAAAAATGATGGAACTAAACTCTGAACATGTGACTCGTCCCTTGGATGTACTGTCTTGCGCGAGAAGGAAAAATGCTTACATTATAGACAGGACCCGCGAAGGATGCAATTCGATGACAATTGACACAGATGAAAATAAATAGATCTATTGATAGCATAACAATTGAAACGAAAGTCAATAGCAATGAGACCAATGAACATAGCACTATATGACTGTGATACATGGCCTTACCTTGACCAACAAACAGGTTCAGCAAGCCCAGTAGTTTTTGGCAGGAGAACAGGTAGATGGCCACAGTTAGCACACGGACTAGTTTGCTTGAAGCGGTCACAGAAGTTCACAGGTAGCACGACGACGAGCAGATTAGCATCGATATCAGTGGTTTTCAGGTAGCACGTTCAGGAGTTGACTTGCAAAGCACAAAGATGTTCTCATGAGACATATCAAGTGGTATATAAAGTATTAGAAACAGGGGTGTGTTTGTGAATGAATGAATATGTCGTGCTATTATGTGGTTTGCAGGGGGCCGGGGTGGATGGGCCGGTGGGCGTGCAGACAAGGCACAGGAAGACTCTTGAATGGAGACACACTTATGTGGATTGCATGGGGGTGGCCTGCTTCAGGGGAGGCCTGCCTGGAGACACGGGGTCTGAGGAGGCCATGTGAGCAATGGCCCCTGGGCGTGGGATACCTTTTGAAGTGTACATGGTGTTTTGCACCTTGGCCGTTATCGCCCCTGACAGCACACCATGGCAGCGCTCATCCCCGGGTGCGAACTGCCTTTGATGGGGGGGGGGGGTGGGTGGATGGGCCGGTGGGGAGTGCAGACAAGGCACAGGAAGACTCTTGAATGGACACACTTGATTAATTTAAAAAATCGAAACAACCGTTGTTAAAATGTTTTATTTTATCATTTTGATGGCACAAAAATACAAAACTTTACACATTGTACAGGTCAGGTTGCAGCACAACGAGGGAAAATCCCCTGTACTGACCGCTGTCATTGGGAAAAGTTTGTCTTATGGCACCAACGGCACAGGCGGGTATTACGCTTCGAACACGGTGTCCAAGGCTCCCGTGAAGCCACCATGTAAAGGAATGATAGGCCACCAGCCTGTACCACCTGTGAAAAAGAATCATGCAAACTGTTTTTAAATGTCCAAGATAAGTTTATTAAACCTTTGTTGTCAATGACAATTCTTGTAACTAATGGCATTCTGCTCGGACAAATGCTGTCTAGACACTGCACACTATTGAACGACTTTCATGCGTTAGAATGATATGTAGATGTAATTTTGAATATAGGAGACGACTATGAAATAGTAGTGGCATCACAACCAGAGTATACTTACTCATTACTGGGATTACGAGGACGAACATTTGTGCGAAGTTCGTGCATAAGCACCATCATTATCCTCAACACGGACCGTGTGAGGCAGGCTGCCCTGAAGTCTGGCAGCTCCGTGATACATTGCGGTCGTGGCTCGACTTCCAAAATGTAGGCCACGCATCCAGAGTTTTCACAGCAGCAGCAGTTCTCGTCCTCGGTTGGCATTAGCTTGCACCAATTGCATGTGCACCAGGTTCAAACACCATCCATCCGATTAGGTCCAGTGTCTTCATCTGTTGATTCGTCCTGCCAACTGCCGTCCGAAGCTCCATCATTTTCGCATGTTTCCCTTTCCAGTAGTTCCTCCTCGGTATACTCTGGCTCGTACATGTAGGGCATTATTGTAGCCATTGTGTGGTAAACAAATTAAAATAATTTATAGCAATGGTACTGGTATCTGTTCATACGGGCTACAAGCGGCAAAGGTAGCTGACCAGAGCACAGAAACGAGTCACAGAATACTCAAAGTAACACAGAAAGAGGAATGGAATCGAAAATCTGTTGCTGTGTGTTGTCAAACGGTCTGTTTATACTTATTGAGTAAAGAGGCGTCCTGCCATTTCCATAGCGACACGTCATTAGCTGAAGCGCAGCGAATGTTGACACGAGATGTGCTTTGGCGTTGTGAAATGGGCAGTACGTGTCTGCTGATGACAGGCTCAGGGGCGGCGGGGGTATGATTTAGTGCTGCAAAAGCAGGTCACACAGGGCGATGTGGCAAGTGATGAGATTATCACAAAATGGCGGCACCCTACTGCCTGTTTTCGCGTGTGTTTAATGGACGAAAACTCGGGTAAGGTCCATAGGAAATTTTTCTAATATCGACCGACTTAGGCTTAAAAACACATGGCCTACCCATAGGTACAATACAAATTTCTGACCGAACCATTCCTTTAAGCAATATGCCCTGAGCGGCGGGGGCATTACCGACTCAGGGAATGCCCCGGGGCCCATAGTTATAGGCCCGAGCGCCTTGGGAGAAAAAACATGCCCCCATCGCCTTGCATCCGTGGCTGTCAAACTGCTTACCTGCGTCCATTCCTGTCCTGAGAGGGGCCCTGCATCGAGTTTTGCTGCATTCTTCCACTGAGAGTCCTTGCATCTGCATCGGACCCCGACAGAGAGCTGCTCAAACTGCAGGAAAAGCGGCCTTGGACCTTTGTCAACCGACTTGCTAAGTCTCATGAAGACTCGGAGTACACAGGTTCAGTTATATCGATACTTACATGCCCCCTAAACTCCACTTTAAAAGTTTGTTAACTTTTCAAAACCTTTGCCATAGCTTGTTCACACCAGCACTCCGAAAGTTGGGAACACTTTTATTAGTTAAACTTGTCCCTTGACACTTGGAACTGTTCACTGGACCCCAGAGACCCTAGCTTCATTTTATTCTAGCTTTAAACAACTGTATGAAAGTTTGCTGAATTTATGGGCATCAGGCCCCAGACAATTTAGGGTTGGACCTCCTGAAATTGGGGATTCTTTGTGGACCATTAGTGCCAATACTAATCTGTACCTTTCTTTTCAGGGGTTGGATCTGTATATGTACCTAATTTTAGTATTGTGTGATGTTATTACCTGTTAGTCATTTTTCACCGGTCTTTTTTGCCATAAGTAAAGAAGTATTTTTATACCTGTTTGTCTAAATGTAATCTTTGACTGCTACACTGTGTGTACTCCTTGTGGACCCCTTACAAGCTCACCACTGCTTGAGATTTAGCCTAGACCGGTCGTCACTGCTAACCTGAACATGTTTGGCTACAGCTCAGAGTTGTCCCTGTCACAATATAGGTGCACATTCTATACATCTGTCCCCCAGGCCAGAGTATAGAAAATCAGTCCTAACAGGTTGTAATATGTATTTGCAATATTTTATAAGAATTGTCTTACTCTGCATACAGGGTTTTAATTTGTGTTTCAATCTAATAGTTTGGGTACTGCAATGCTTTGTTTGTAAATCCAGTGCTTGGATGGGTGGAAACTACAATTATTCCGTATGGGAATTCGGGACGAACATGGATGCCCTCAGGACTTAAGGGTGAGAAGAACAACCAATACACAGACGAAGATCGAAGGGTGAGACCAAAAGAAGACACAACAAACTTGAAGAGTCACCGCAACATAGAAGAAGAAACAGCGAGGAAACGCACCAGATACATCGAGAATACAAAGAGAACTACTATAGTGATACACAAACGCGAGAGATAGGTCATAACCACCAGCAAGCAACAAGGTACTGGGCTGGGTAGTATGCTCCTGGAACACACGGGGCCATACGCATTTGTTTGAACAGAGCCTGTTCTAGAAGCGGCTCCGTTTGTAGGTTTTCAAGAAACATGGCTCCCAACAACTCAGTTTACCGATGGTTACCTGACCTTCGTAAGCCCAGCAATACAGAAAGATAAAGGGAGGCTTGTGTCCGGCTTAGTGACCATGATCCAGATTGACCCACATTGGACCATAATGGAAATGCATAATATCAATCCGTGAGTCCAATATACTATTCTGAATATTTACCAGGACACTACGGATAATGCGGTACAATTGGCGGCAAACAATCACTATAGAATGATCACAATATTTAATCTTTATTGGAACCCTGCAGCTTGCAATGATCACTTCTTGGATGCTTTGCTCATAAGCATGGATGATTTAATCAACAAAAACCAAAATATGGAATTCATCATCTGTGGTGACCTAAACGTCCATATATTGAACCATATGGGCGAAGAATTAAGGAAGGAACAGCTGTCAACACGGACACGACATTGGAAGAAAGAAACCAATATACAAAATCTAAAAATCAAATTTTGGTAAATAAATCAACTAAAGAAAGAGGAGCAGTAACTACCCCTATTTGGGCTCTGGGAAACTCGACGGGAACCATCGAATGTGTGTGTGTGTATGTATGTGTATATATATGTGTGTATATATATATATATATATATATATATATATATATATCTCAACAGCACTTCACAATTCTATTACGAAAATTGAAATAATACCTTCACCGAAAAGTGATCACAAGATACTATCGATGAAAGGACTGGTTCTGTCACATCAACAAAAGAGCTGTGCACCACTGGATCTCAAACTTTTTAACAAAGCTAGAAGGCTGAGGATTGGTGCAAAGCATTTTACCAAACTCCCGACTCTTTCAAAATAGAGCTACAACAGATACAGAGAAGCTAAACTACAGTTCGCTTCTCGCGCCATTCATGCAGCCAGGCGGTGTAGGGAACACCAAGACCCATAAAAATACGTATGACAAAAAATTGGCTGTGAAAAAGAGAGCTGCCAGCGCAGCTATACGAAAACTGAAAAAACTCTTCTTTGAAGATTCCAAAGAAAAGATGAGAACAGCAAAGCAGACATATACAAACTGGAAAAAGTCTCATATGATGATCCAAGCAGATGCGGAAAGAATACTAGACACCTACAAAAACAGGAATTTGGGAGAGCTCTGGAACCTACTAAACATCAACGCACAATACCAGAGCTCGCTGGTGAGCAATGTAACTGAAGAAAACTGGATAAAGCAGTTTACTAGGCTCTACAGCAAACGACAATCGGATACAGAATCGGAAAAAAACGATCAATACGGAAAAGTGGTACTTACTTTGGGTCAAACATATGTATGGAAATAATACTAAAACTGAATCAATCACTGGCCCCAGGACTGGATGGCATGTCAAACGCCATCATTGAACAATCACCAGAAATATTGGCAAATCTACTAGACCAACTAGTCAGTTTGATAACCTAAATCAGATTCCGACTTCCTGGAGAAAGGCCACTATGATACCCGTACATAAGAAGGTTGCCCGAGAGTATCCCTCGAATTTTCAGCCCATCGCTCTTCTTGATCCTTTAGGCAAAGTATTTGCTACTTTTCTACTGAAACAGCTGAAATAGTGGGCAACTCAAAACCATCGATTTGCTGTTGGACAAACCCACTTCACAACCAATGTAGGCACAAAAATCAACCTCCTAATCTTGAATATAATTAAACCTGAAGCCCAAAGGACCAATGCTACAGTCCATGTGACATTCATCAATCTCACAATATGGCATTTGACTCTATTAATAGAGCAAAATTATGGCAGAAACGTCTTGGAACTGCCCGACAAAAATAATTGAACGAATTATACTCTTGTATTCTAATACGTCCACCAACATTCGACTTACAAAAGATGGCACTGCTACCAAAACAATTCCAACATGGAACGGACTCAAACAAGGCTGCCCGTTGGCCGCAACTCTCTATAACCTATAAACGGCTGACTTTGAAGAACATGTCAAGGATATTGCATTAAATCCGCCAAAACTCAATTCACCACCCATTATTTCAATGATGTATGCTGACGATATCATTCTGTTAGATAAAACGCTAACTGGCTTAAAAATCAGCTTGAGAAAAATGAGCGAGTATATGGACAAATGCAACCAAAACAAAATATGACCTTAACTAAACAACGAGGAACAAAGAAAACATGCCATAACCTATTGGTGAATGACAAATTGCTGGAACAAGGCACCACACTCCAGTATCTCTCGGTCTAGTAATCAACCAATTGAAGAATGAAAAGGAATGGGTGGCTGCAGTCAAAGGGAAAAATGCTGGTATTAACAAGACAAGGATGCCTATTACACAAAAAAATATGGCAAATTTCCCTTGAAACCGATAATGGCGTTCTTTAGACAAAAGGTGATCCTGAGTACAACGTATGGAAGTGAAGCTATGATTAATGCAGGATCCGTCATCTGACAAAAAATAGAAGCCACCTTTTGGCGGAAAGTCCTACATCTACCTTCCAACTACCCAATGCCCCGAATAAGGCATGAGATCGCTATACAGTTGATTGCTTCAATAGTTCTTTGGAAACAGTTTGATATCCTCCGAAAGGTGCTTGCGATACAAATACTGCGATGCACTGACAACACCATGAATAACACGATATTGCTAAAGTGGATTGGAACATTAAAACAAAAGATGAAAAAAAGGAGATCTCTGGAAATGTTGGTTCAACGACGCCAATATGCCAAGAAAAAGGTCCAACGGAATGATTGGCAAAAGACTATTGAAGTCAAAGAAAAATACTCTAAATATACACTGTGATGGTGGTATACGTGCTATTAATGTACTTCAGAAGTATCTGCAGCTTTTCCCAGACCCATCGATTCCTCAAATATTCCTACAAATACGATTGAATACACTTCCGACGAGGGTAAGACTCGCCGAAATCAGACATATTCCTATGAAAGATAGCTGCTGTCAGTTCTGTAAGGACCCCAAGGCTCCTGAAACACTCCACCATTTCATAATGGTCTGTCCATTCTTGGATCAAAAAAGAAAACTCTATGGTAGCTTCTTCAAAATGTCATCCATACAATCTTCGGCGGCACAAAGGTGGTCCTTAATGCTGAGCGGCCAAGACAAAAGATCAATCTACACAATATCACAATTCCTGGGAAATGTCCTCGAACTTTAAACGCCGCCTGGGAAAGAACATTCTAATTCGCTATTGTTTTACCTTTTTTGTATGCGATTCATTTTTTTTTTTCTTTTTTTGTAATGAGAAAGATATCATGACACCATGAATGAAATTTTATTTTGTAAACTAAAACATTTTAATTAAAAAAAAGAAACCGATATGAGGAAAGTAAGAGGTGTGCATGTCCTTGCACACTCTGATGAACAATACATAAGTAGCGAAACTGAAAACTAGCAGCAAAAGAGAGCCTGCAAAGAGCGGTATGGGAGTGAGAAATATGGGAACGAGGAGGAAGCAAGCTGAGAAGACGCATCGGACTGCTTATCCCTTCAGTCAGGGTATCCATTCTGTGCTTCTTTTTCCAGTGCACTCCCGTTCTCGCCCCTCTGACCCCCATGTGAAACTCAAATTCCAGCGATAACTGTTTCTCCAAACTTTTGGAAAGATGGGTATGAAAAATATTGCAATGCTTTCGAAAAAATACTTATCCATGACCCGTCTCTTTTCTGGTGGTTATTTTGCCCATGTAGTTTATCTTTATGATTTCTATATATTTATTTTTAATTTTCAGTTTGATTCTAGTTTTTTGTGAATATACTGTACTTTATACTAACGGTGCATTAACGTCTTCTGTTTTTTTTTCTGCTATGGAATGCCTGGATGCCCTTTGTGGGCTATAGTGCACTTACGAAAATACTAAAGGTATGACAAGACTTAAAGATATTTAAGTTTGTCTGCTTCAAAACATGAGGGCTACCGTGGACACAATAACGGCAGTGGCAGATTTAAAATTAAATTGATAAATGGGAAGCCAATGATTTAAGATAATAATAATAAAAGTGCAAATGGTTAAAACCTGGTAAAATAAAGGTGCATTCGGAAATAGTTCCCATTTGTCTGGCCAGTTCATGTTTTGGCGTTTGACAGTTAATCACATCGACGCTTCAAACATAATTAAGTAAAGAGTACATTAACTGAGGCATGGCTCTTGCCCTATGGTGGCCATTTAGACATGATGATCCATGAGGCATCTTCCAACTCTACAAACCTATGATTCATCTTCCGAGGCTCTGCTTGGCAGAGTGCCTGCTCAAGATCGGCAAGGCGACATCACTGGCATCTTTAAGCAGACATTGCATGGCTCTTGTTCTTTCCAACCTTACTACTATGGTCTCCTCGTCTGCTCTGAAAAGTTGAAGAATAACAAACGCCAGTTTCTGTTACAATCTATCGATTTGCCTTTCTCTGTGCTGTGATGATATCACTGAAGCATGATAGCAGGAAAAGAGATGAATTCCCGATATATAGGCTAAATGTTTCCTTCTATTAGATCCAAACAAATGAAAGGTGGGAGCAAAGGCTGTAAAGTTTAACTTTGGGTGCGTAGGAAGAAGGTGTGGTATTCCTTCATGAAACAGTGTAAATCTAATCTGCCCATTTCTGTACATGCTGTAATGCCATAATCCTTATTTGGATCCCAAAACCGGACAGGAGCCTAGCTGGATACTAACCTCGCCTTCACTGGTCTGCGTTTGTAGGACTTTCAATTATTTATTTTGTCCCCAGCGATCTGGTTAGGTGCACTTTTCTTGCATTTAACATGTGTTCTGCAATGATTTTCTGTATGTTTCACCAAATGTTTCCACCACGTCCTTTCTGATGACACTGCTTTCCTTGCTCTCCAGCCACCTCCAACCTTGTGGGTAAATACACTAGAACAGGCCTCCATTGTATTTAACCCGGTGTGTATTTAAATGACCCTATCCCCTCACGCCTTCTTTTCCATTTTTTTGTTCATACACCTTACATCTTAAAAATGTGTGTACAGAACATGCACCATTCCTGTCTTTCTCCAATTAGTCTTTTTACTTTGTCTTTCGGGTTTAGACACAATACTGTAGGGGAGTCCTCACTAGTAATCTAAACCGACGAAAATAACCTAGGTTTTCTACTTGGTGAACCTTGTCCTATGTGACCCAACACACTTGCGGTCTCTCCTCTGCGCCATGGTCCTTTCAATAATGGGTTTCTTGTAGAAGATGACCGACATGATGCCATTTCTATAGTTGGTCTCTACTACCCACTTCGTGGATGACTTCTGTTTCCTTGCACCAGATGTGACTTTTCACATAGCGGTCATCAGTCGTAGTTGGTACGACCGGCCTTTAGGGCTTCTAAAATCCTCCCTTGTTTGCTTACCCCCAACCCCCTTTCTGGGGTAGTAACACGTATGTAGATCTAGTCTAGGGATCAAAATAGCCCACCTTAAAAGGGTGACCATCACAAATTTGCATGTTGCATGCTAAATGGCACTTCTCAGAACAAACTAATTTATTTTCATAGGCCAGACCTCCCCATGAAGGCAATTTCTCTCCCCTTCCAACCTCTGCACTCTGTAATACCCAGGGAAGAACCCAATGACTCCTGTGTTGCACTCCCCAATGTGTCCCTCCCGTGTGCAGTACTATCCACTGCCAGCAGCACTTTGTTTTCTTTGCCAACTTGGGTACTGCTCCCACCTATGTGGGAAGCCGGGCTGAGATACTCATTCCCATTGGCTACATCACATACCTGACTGGGTGTATTGATATTTTATTTCTATTGCACTCGTACACAAGTGTTTCAGTTGTCATTATCGCTAGAACATGCGATGGTTGCCATGCCCTATGGCAGGGGGATCTTACAACTTGGAACACATAGGGGTGCTCCCCTTTTAGGTTTGGGCTAGTGCATGGGTTGCTGTGCCATACTGAAGGTGAGCTGTTTTGAGTAGTGCTTGCGCTCATATGCACTGTTTGTATGCAGTATTGCCCAAATAATATATTAGGTCTGTTCTTATTGTAATTTGTATAGAGGCCCTTTTGAAAGGTCTCTGGTAATATATGCACCCTAATATTGATCATATGGCATTCAGAGATGGACAAGCCCCCCTCCATGCTTTTTGTCAGCTAGACACTTCATGAACCAATCCACTAGCCTGTATCTCGTATCGCAGCTAACTAGAAAGCTTACTAGTCCTCAGTGGATTAATGCTACCGACTTTTCTGTGGTTCATGTAGATCAAATGATGCACATCAACCTCTCTTCATTAAACTAATAAGCTGCCTCGTTTGATCTCCCTCTAATATACCAATCTTGCATGGCTTACTGGTCTCCTTCCCTCTAGTTTTTTCTTTTAAGAGAAAGTTTTTGGCTGCATGACCTTGGACACTACACTGTGCTCCTGCTTGTGGTTTAACAATGTTGAGTTTGTTGCTTCCACTATTCTCATTCACCACTAATGGTACTTGGTATAAGATTATCCGATTATAGCCTCAGTGTTATCTTCATTTTGGGCTTGGTGGTTTCAGTGTCATCCTAACATTGATAAATGGACATCTATCCATATCCTTTGCAAATGTACTTCTGGCGACAGACCTAGGTTTTCCATTTCAAATACTTCAAGAAATAGGATTTGTCTAATCACCTTTACTATTTCATCCCCTTTTCCCCACAAACCATGGTCTGGTTTACACCTAGCAGGTATCTTGACAAACCCTTGTGCTCAGATGATAGCCACAGTATAACATATATTCTCAAAATAACATTCTCGTATTACTCATTTGTTGTCCTAGTATATCTAAAACAAGGTTCTTTCTGTTATTATTATTTTGCTTGGTTTTCCTTTTCTTACTATTTACTTGCACCCCTGTGCTTTTGTTTGTATGTTTTAGCTACTTTCTTTGAGGAGCACAACATTTTCTTTCATTGGGTTGTGTATTTGACATCTAATCATTTGCAGGGTTTCTTCTCTTGCTGGCTCAATCACCTTTTGGAGTTTGTTTTGAAATGGCTTGTTTGTCTCCTTTTCATAATGTTCATCTTTATCCTTAATCAGTGGTTGGTGGGTCTCTTCATTTCCCTGTCCTTGTCTCTAGTTTTTAAAGACCTGCATGGTCTTGCTCCTCTATCTTTTCTCCCTCTGCATGGTTTCCTACCCATAATCTTTGTCCTACTTCAAGTCATGCTGGTTTCTGCACTCTTTTCTTGCATCCATTCCTTTGGTTTGATTATGCCTGTGCTCGAAACTACGTGATCCTGATGATTTGTTCTATTCCTAACATCTTATTTGTGCACCGTCCTCCAGTATCTTATGCTTTTTATCCTTTCCCTTAGCTTTGTTTTACATTTATTTTTTGTTTCTAGTTTTAATTTTACTCCCTTTTATTATCCATATGTTCTTGTGTAAAATGTACTTTTTAGCAATGCTAAAGTGGAAATGCAATAACTGCTATACCCACCACAAGATGGAACCTGTGTGGAAATGGCAGTTTCTATGTCCCTTTTCATTTGCAATGTAGTACATGATTTTCAATGTATCACACAGCTTCACTTTCCAAAGTATTGGGTAACATTTTTCCCAAATGTATTTTCATCCGTGTCCCCTGCAATGTGTGGGTGGTGGATTGTGGACCCACGCCGTGATTCCTCCAAAGAACCTGTTCTATCTGTTGCTCAGCTGCAGCCTGTAACCCCTTTCAACTCTTCCTTCCACTCGGCCCAACCCTATAATTACTCTCCCCTTTGTCTTGGTATGAAGCCTCTCTGAACCCTGCCAAACCAGTTCCACTTGTGTGTACATCATGGGTTTGGGGCTCTGGAAAGCAACTTGTCCACACAATGTAATTATCCCTAGCCACCAAGCTAGCCCCTGTTCTTGGAACCTCCTCCATTCCATAGTCCAACAAGTAACCTCCCCTTTGGGCCCAACTGCCATGCAATATATCCTACAATTAACTTCCACACCTGGGCTCAACTACCCTGACCTGGGAATCGCACAACATGTCCTAGCAACAGCCAAACACACTCCTGGGTGGGGAGGTGGATAACCCTGGAAGGGGGTGGAGCAACACTACGACCCTGGCAACAGTTGCCTGGGTGAGAGGCCGGCCCTGCAGTGTGTGTGTAGGGGGGGGGGGGCAGCCTCATATAAGCCTGTGGAGAAAGGACTGGGGGCACTTTTCTTTCTGGCTAGTGGTGGTGTGTGCTGACCGTGGGGGTTGAGGACAGAGAGGCCTCCTATCTAAGGTATTCTTGTCCCCAGTCTTCCTTCATTTTGTCCCCCTCAAACTGTTTTATTTCTCCTCTGCCCTGCACCCCCCCACCCCCCCTGTCTGTCGGTCTCCCTGTGTGCCTCTGCGCCTACACCTTTCCTTTTCCCCCTCACCATCTCTACCAGCCTCCTTCTCCAATTCCCTCTCCAACCCTTCCCTTTCTCCCTTGGTGTGCTTTCCCCGTTGCTTGCATCCAAGCGTACTCCTCATGCCCTGGGTTCCATGACAGTGGGTGTGCCTAGCTAGTCCAGTGTGTCTATTTGATCCTGCTGGCGATGAGTTTACTCCTCTTCTTGTAACAAGTCTGTTCCTAGTTTCTACCAAGACTTTGGTGCCTTCATTGTTTCCCTCTTTTCAGTGCAGCCTGCCTGTTATTGCCAGAGGTGGGAACCAGTCCGTCTGTGTACACAACGCACCACCACCAGGCCTGTTGACTCCCTGGTCCAAAACTGTGGCTCTGAGTGCGGTCTATCACTCCTCCCCATTTTGGCTCGCCTCCCACTTCCACACCCAGCTGGCAAATTAAATTCTCCCTCAAATGACAAACTTAATGGTTCAGTCCTTCGATACTTCTGCATTGCTCCCTCGCAAAGGAAATGACACCTACCATACAGCTCATCGTCCAAACAGTTTAAATCTACCACTGTATACTATAAGAAACCAGTCCGTAATTCCAAAGTGTCCCACTTGATTCACATAACCGAGGCCACAATGCTTACGAATGCAGCATTCCCCCATTGCAAAGCTTCAGCACAGTTTGTCATGCACACTCATATTTTCACTGTCAAATTTGACACTGTTTGCCATGACATTGCCGTGCAATCATCATGTCTCAAACCAGTCTCTTCACCAAACGTCTCCCTTGTTCACCCTACTCCTCCAATCGCTGGGCATAAGCTCCACTCCATACTTACAGTATCAAACTCTAGCCCCTTTGCCCCATTTCATATTACTGGAAATTCTCTTCCAGTCACCTTGTCCCGGTCGACTCTTTTCTCATCTCTGGAATTATCCCAGTAGATTTCAAACATGCTATTGCACTTAACAGGATAAAGGAAGTTTGGTCATTAGCCAGTAGTTTTTCAGGAATGGAGGAGTACAGGCAGGGTTTTCTGTGAAGATCTTTGACGTCTGCTGAATGTCACCTTAAATCTTACATTGACTATCTTAACATGCCGCTTCCACTATGTGGTACAGTCTGTAATCACATCGGCAGGGTGCAAAATTTGCACTGGGCTAGCTATTGGCTATTGACATTTGACGCTTGGCGTGTATGAAATGGTGTGCTGTAGATTTGTATAGTGGCAAGTGACTTTTATTTTTATGGCTGGCTAGTAGCGGGAAACCTGAATTTATTTTCACCCTGACAGCAGAGATCGAATTAAAGTTTGGATAAGCAGGAGCTAAAAGCAGCTCCTTGTTATCCAGCATTACCCAGGCACCAGTAGCTACCACAGGGGCATGAGGAGCTAGTACTTAGTGTTCCGCAAATCTAACTTCCCCATAAGATGCAAGCATGCCATTGTGTTCATTATTTATTACCCTTTTCTGCTTTAAATGTTGCATAGATGTGTCGAAATGTCTGTTTAAAGATTATCCCAAACACACAGGGTTAAATTCACGTAAGTGTGTGTGTGTCTGTGTGTGTCTGTCTGTGTGTGTTTGTGTGTGTTCAGCATCAGTTGACATGGGGAGCCAAAAGTAGCTCCTGGTAGCTCTTCGTGTCGAGCTACCCAGGCTCTTCTAGGCTACAAAAAGGAAGGAGCTAACTAGCTCTCAGCTCCACTCAATTTCGAAGCCTGCGGCAACCTCTGTCTTAGCTTACATGCAAACATTTTCAGTCAATGGTAGAACGTGAGGGGGAGCTATCTGCTGTTTTCAATACTGTTAACCAAATTATTCTGGACCATCTCTGATATTGGTTCCGAAGAGACTGCTATTCTGGGTTACTTCCCTTCTCTGAGACAGCAGTGGAATTCTCTTCTGTTAATCCAGTCCCCAAATTTGTTTTCCCTCTGAGCCGCACATTCTCCAACATGGATTTATGCCACGTGGCACAGTTAATCCGATCGTGGGTATCCTATTGTATTCGTAAACTGACAATCTAAAAATGTTACTGCTGACAATGGTTCACCGTTACATGATACTGATTGGATTTCAATAGTGGCTAAAATCAAAGTCCTGCTAACTAATTGACACCCCTGTGTTTGGCCTTTCTTCATTTGGCTTACCGCCATTCTTTTGTGCACAACCTTCCACTGTGGACCTTGGTTCCAGCTAGATTCCGACATTGCATTGTTCAACCAAATAAACCTGGCGGTTAGCCCCTGTTGCTTTCGCCTACACACTGTGAAGCAGGTTTTTTCTTTCCTAGTGTTCTCCCACAAGGTCATGGTACATAATGCTCAACTATAATCTAGACTGGACTAAGGAAACCATTCACCCATGAGCCTTCTACCGTTCCTCCTTTGCAGATTCCAAAGATTCCAGAATACTGCCCATCCCCTTCACCTCCCAAAGAGATGACCACATTTCTACTGGTCTTTTCTTTTTTTACATGGTTTCAAAACATTCATGGCTTTGTGCATTACTCATTGTTTGTACATAAAAAGAACCTCCTCTGCTCGCTGGAAAGGTCCAACAATATCCCAACTCCACAAACCTGTGCTTTTCTTTGTGAAACTCGCTCTCCCCTCTTTCCATCAATCTTGTTCTGGCAGCCATGCTTTAGTTGCACCAAACTGAAAACCTTATTCGAACCCTTGTCACACCAGGTTCATTTCTGACCATTTGTGGTGTCTTCAGGCAAGCCCTTGTCACCAAGCACTTCCAGTGATACTAGCTCCTCATCGCAATCCTTGACGCATTGCCCGGAGACCACCTCACTGGTGATTGTCACAATTACCAACAATTTAAAAGAAACTAGGGCTGCATCCGAAGGGCCCTTTTTAACATGAGGCCCATAACTAATACCCCTTTTCTTCTTAAGATAATTGATAAGGTGGCCAATTTGCAAATGCAGTTGCATGTGGAAGTTTTGGGACTTCTTCATAAGAAACCGTCTGGATTTCGGCGCGCCCATGGTACCGAAAGTGCCCTATTAAATCTTCAGACCCGTATGCTTTTGACCCAATTAAGCAGTGGCTCGGGACTGCTGATTCTCCCAGACCCATCAGCAGCTTTTGACCTCCTAGAACATAAGACTGCTGTGCAGGCTGACTGATATTGGGGGCTTCTCAAGAGAGGCCACAACATGGATGGAATCCTTCCTTTGTGGTCGGAATTCTAGGAGCCATTGGGGAGATACCGCCACTGACTCCAAACCCATTTTGTGTGATGTCCCACAAGGGGCATGTTTATCCTCATCTCTCTTCTGCATCTACATTCACCACTGTGTGAGGAAATGGAGGAATTGGGAGTATTCGCTAATTATGCAGATTTTCAGCTCTGTTAAACTCCGTGGAGGTTATGCAGATCAAGAGAAGCTGAACTAAGTCTATACGCTCATCAAAAGTTGGATGTCTTCCAATTGGTTGTGTTTAAATGCCAGTAAAAATGAGCTCATGGTGTATGGGTCAAAGCATGTCCCATGACAGCCTGGGATGGAAATACGTGAGCTTCTGCATTGATGGAGGCCTTGTCCCTGTGGCCAGTAAGGTTAAAACTCTTGGCACCTTTATGGGGGCCACGCTTAACGCAGATGCTCATGTGAACTACATAGTCATAAACTCTATTATTTAAGAGTCCTGAGACAGATCTTCCCGATCTCAGAAAGATAGTTAAAAGTTGGTTCGAGCAATTATTCTGCTGCTGCTTGACTATTGTAACTCGTTGCTAGGGGGGAGCAAGCAAGGAATGCATGAATAAGCTTCAGAAGCTTCAAAATGATGCAGTACGCATAATATGCAATATTGCACTTAGAGACCTGGTATCTAAGGCCCGGAGGGAGATTCATTGGCTCCCTGTGGCAGCCAGAGTTCAATTTAAGATGACGCTGGGTCAGAAGTGCCTATTCAGGGCAGCTTGTATTACCTAAAGGAGAAAGTAGAGTTTTGCAAACCAGGCAGAAGCCTGCAATCATCTGCCTGTAGTCCAAGGATACGCCGGTTCAAGGGAACCTGGCGGAATGGTCGGTCTTTTCCCCATCCTGATGGCACAGGCTTGGAATGAGTTCCCTCAGTTTTTAAGGAAGAAAGGAAACCAGCTAACCTTCAGAAAGCTCTTGAAAACAAGACTATTCACCTAGGCAAGGCCCTGGCCATCTTTTGTTGTAGCCTGTCTCGACTTGTCCATCTGTCTGTGTTCTATGTAGCGCCTGGATGTCTATGGGCTTTGGCGCTCTATAAGTATATAGAAATCGAAATATGAAGTAATTTGATGACCATGTTATTTGTGAACAGAAGTCGACTTTCTTATTGTGGGTTTCTTTTTATGATGTGAAGAAAAGTTGTGGGATGGGTTGGAGCCAGTGATAAGTCTTGGGAGGGGATATGGTCGGGCTTAGAAATGCTTAACTGCTCAATGATGGGGACCAACCCTTCTTATATTAAAAAGTCATGGATTAAAGATGCAGAAACCTTAAAGAGCAGATTAAACTGGAGGTCTTCAATCTATACAAAAGTGAGCAGGATTTTAAGCTTAACGTTTTGGATGATCTAAAGGTGACTTAACAATATGATACATGGTGAGTGTTAGGGAGAATTCTCTGTAAGGCTAATTTCCCAAACCTAGTGAGTCCCCCAGCAGCTTTGCTGGATTTTTTGGGGTTTATTTTTTTCTCTCATGCTAAGAGTGAGATTCTTTTGCTCCCACTCTTAGACATTATTTGAGGTGTTCCTTTAACTTTCCATGTGTTTTTTTTGGGCTATGGGGTCTTTTACTCCATAGGGTCTCATGTGTTTTTGATGTGGGTTACACAGCACCCTCCATGCCGTAACCCAGGGGTGTCGTAGTGACCCCCCAACATAGACTCCATACCCTGGGACTAACTACTGTCTCCCAGGGCATGTAAAGTCACCATTGGCTTTGCTAGTCCCGAATTATGAACAGAAATCTGTACAAACCATCATATTGTGGACGTACTGGTCGGGGAAATTCGATTGCCCCGGGGTCTGTTGTTCGAGGGGTACGTCTCCCTGATCGAGTTTTGGCTGGTGGCAGTGGATACTACTTTTTATATTCGACCGCGAATATATATCTATGGAATTTTCCCATTGTTCGTGGCTACCAACTTTAATTATTTAATTCTTATAGCCTCGAACATACCGCTGGTTTATTTATTTAATATTAATTCACTGGTTGGTATTTTTTGCCAGAACTCTATTCTAAAATGGCGTTTGTTCTCTTCTGTGACTCCAACCCAAGTCGAGCCCTTTGTTCCACCTTTTGGCAGGCTTCTCCACAGAAGCCTCCAAAAGTGGTGCCACTCTGTCTGGGTACCACAGGGGGTGTAGGAGGGGGTTTAGGCACCCTGGACTGAGTTACCTTGGTAACTCAAGTCGCACTCTTGTGTGATTGGCCCAACCACTTAGCATGTTTGTTTGACAGCTAGGCTGAGTGAATGGGGGTGTGCTGCATAAAAGCAGGGCTTTGGGGACTGGAACTTCAGAAGTGGCCACAGGACCTAAGAATCCGAGGAGGGAGAAGCTGAGCCGACCTGCAACGACGACACCACCAGTGGAGCCCTGCTGAACCGTCTCACCACTTTTCCCGACGACAGAGGAGATCTCCAGTCCGGAGAGTCGTCTTCCTTTGACTGGTGGGGATAACCAGTTTCACCTTCTTTTCACCTTCCTGGAGCATCTCGTGGCCGCCTTGCCCGTGCCAAGCACCCCAGCAACCGGAATACCACGGTTCACCACTACCGCGAAGAGAAGGGTAGTGCCTTTTAACCGGAGAACTCCGCGGCTGGTTTCTTCCCTGGCAGTGCAACGACCTTTCTTTCCTCCACAGCGAGACCTCTTCTTCCTCTGGACGAAACACCGACTTGCACCTGCTGCCAGGAACAACTGCCCCCGCTGGAGCTTCCTTCACACTTAAGGTACTGTGTCCCGCCTGGCTTCCCTTGCGACAGATCGTTCAGGGTGACAGTAAAGCCTCGACTTTCTAACCTGGGCTACCCTGGGACAACCTAGCTAACGTTTCCTGACTTTAATTTCATCCTTTTTGTGCGAACTATCTACAAAGACTCTTTGGGCATAACCCCACTGGTGAACCTGGACCCCTTCTGCTTGCTTTCTCTAAGAGTGGGCCTTGCAATTGACTTCCTTGCTCTCCAGTAGAACCCTGCCTATCCTGCCTTACTGTGGTTCTTTGAAAATGTATTGAAACTTGTGTGCTTCTTTAACTCTGCCTTTTTCCCTCCCTTTCTTTACAACTTATTAGAATGTCATCTTATGTTAAGCGCTCACCTCTGTCTGAAAATAAGTGGTGTTTCTCACTAAGACTTGTCTAATAAGTGAATGGGGTTGTATTTATATGATAGTGACTGTGTGCTGAAATTACCTCTTTTTTGCTAGTGTAAATTACAAGTGTGTTTTTAAATAAATCTATACTTTTACACCAAAGCTCTGGTCAGTGTTTGTTTGTATTCTCCAGCATGGGGTCTGGCATGGATTCACATGCTCATGAATATTCCCCGTCGTCAGGCTGGGAATCCTCGGTAAAGAAAAAACCAGTATCAGTTTGGTTTCTGATCTGTCTTTCGTAGTAACAACCAATCACTGGTCTCTGCGTCATACTGACCACAGCCAATGACTGCCCTCTACCTAAGCACCGCCTCTGGCAGCCATCTTCAGATTTTTACCGCACGTTCATGTGTTGGGATCCTCGTGCTATTGCTCTCGAGCGTTAGTGCTATTTTTTTCACGTTTTTTTCTCAAAAACTTCGTTTTTTCGGTCAAAAGAGCCTCAAGCTCCACCGACTCACTATCCGATCAACGGGGACCCGTGTCGGATTCGTCTGCGCCCCTCAAGGGTGAAGATTCGTCGAGCTACGCTTTTGGAGGACTCCAGAAGTTTCTCAGGCCCGGTCATGGCCCAGGAGAAGGGAAGCTCGACTCCCGGAAAGCTGTTCAGGGTCTGCCCTGGATGCCAGCTGCAGAACGTCTTCAAGGAGGACGAACACTCCTTTTGTCTCTACTGCCTACATGAGGACAAGACGCACGTGGAGAAGGACTGTGCGTTTTGCGGCAACATGTCGGAGCGGACCATGAAGGACCGCCATCAACGTCTCGCCAACTGGCTAGAAGGGAAGAGCCCGTCCGGCGAGAAGAAGAAATCTGAGCGGTCTTCTAAGTCCTTTGAGGACGCCCCGGCGACGGGGGTCCAACATAAGGCCAAGCACCGCGAGTCCGCTGGCACCGGGAGCGCCGAACGGTCGGGCTCTACGGTCGCCAGGCAGGGCGCACCCTCCCCGGCACCACCCACGAGCCAACGCTCTGGGTCGGGTAAGAGGAAGGCCGAGCACCCGGCGAAGCTCCTGGAGAGGCCCCGGTCGAGCTCGAAGGCCCCATCGGAGGGGGAGCGAGGCGGTGTCCCCCCCCCCCTCAAGGATAAGGCGGTGAGCGCACCTAAGGTGGTGAAGGCCTTAATCCATCCGGCCAAGCCCTCTAGCGAAACTGTCGCGGCGGCCCTGGCTCAGCCTGTGCAGGCTACACCAGTGGTGGCGACCTCGGGGCTCAGAGTCTCCCTGCCACCTCGGAGGGAGTCATCTTTTGTGCCCATCGATAGGACCCCCGTGAAATCCCCCGTGGGGAAGAAAAAGGGGGGGGCAGGGCGTTGTCGTAGATTCGGCCTCAACCTCGGAGGAGGAGCTGGTCGAAGTCTTAAGCCACGGCCTCGGCGTGGAAGAAGACCGACCCGTCGGGATGGATCCCGACGCAGGTGACGACGACATCGTCGAGGGTACCGACGGGGTCCCTGATCGCCCGTCGGATTCCCCTCTGCCAGCGCCGCGAGACAACTCGGCGGCCATTTTGTTGGCTATACAGTCCTTATGCTCAGAGATAAGGACGAGACTACCGTTGCCGACGGAACCTCTCCCGTCGGGGGACCCAGAACCGGGACCTTCTGGTGTTCCCCCTACCAAGAAAAGAAGGATCCACCCTCCGCCTCCTTTTCAGCCGTCGCGCCCCTTCCAGCCCTCCTCCCCGTCCACCCGAGGGGATGATACGGGGACTGACACGGCAGCGACGGGTACGGACGACGAGGTATACGACGAGGATGTACCGTCGTCGCCTCCCACCAGGGCTTCTCCGCCCGACGAGATTGGATCGTTCCACCCATGATCTCCAGGGCATCCGAGCTTTTTCAACTCTGCCCTGAGGAGAAGAAGAAGGAAGGTTTCCTTTATCAGCGGCGCGAGGCCAAGAGGAAGACGGTCCTCTCAGTGCCTCTATTGGACGACATTTGGGATGAGGGCCTCACCCTCCTCAAGAACCCTTCCACGACACCAGCTAGAAAAGACCGGTACGAGAAGAAGTACCGGGTCCCGGACACGGCCCCCCTGTGCCTCCGTGCGCAGCCTACCCCGGACTCCGTCGTCTCCGCGGCGGCCAGGAAGAAAGCGGAGGGGGGTGCGGCCTCCACATCGACTTCCCCACCGGACGGTGAGGGAAAGAAATTGGACGCTATGGGACGCAGAGTCATCTCGTCGGCAGCGACGACGATTAAAGCGGCCAACGCCTTGGCTATCGTGGCCCGCTACGACAGGGAGCTCTGGTACAAACTGGCTCCCCTGCTGGACTTCCTGCCGGACGACAAGAGGACAGAGGCCCTGGAGATCCTGCAGGAAGGTGAGGTGGCTTCGGACCACGCCATTACCGTTGCGACGGACATCGCCGACACTGGGTTCCGCCAGTTGGGCAACGGCGTTTGCCTTAGGCGGCGTGGATGGCTCAAGGCTACGGACTTCCGTCAAGACGTTCAGACCAGAGTCCTGCACATGCCCTTCGATGGGAACAACCTGTTTGGCAAAACAGTGGACGATTCCCTTCAGGCCATTAAAGCGGACACTGAGACGGCCCGGGCCCTGGGAGTTCTGCAGCAACGACGGACGCCCTTTCGGAGCAGCGGAGGCAAGGGCGCCTCCAAAGATTCCGGCGGCGGTTTCTCCACCTACCGTCAAGCGGCCCGCTCGTCGTCTCAGGAGGCCTACAGAGGACGAGACAAGTCTGGCGGACTCCGCCGTCGTCGCCAAGGAGGTCGAGGCGGCAAAGCCTCGTCCAAGCAGGATTGAACCGACCGTGGGGTCGGGCCCCCACCGAAGCACCCCGGTGGGAGGCCGGCTGGCGAGCTTCGTCAGCGTGTGGGAGTCCATCTCCACCGACCGTTGGGTGCTGGACGCCTTGGCCCGGGGCCACGCGCTCGAGTTTCAAAGAAGGTGTCCACGCGTCCCCCCCGTGGCCAGGAAAGAACTTCACGTCCCTCAACTTCTCCTGGAGGTAAAGGCGATGCTCAGGAAGGGCGCCATCGAACTCGTCCCAAAGAGGCTTCGGGGCTCCGGAGTTTACTCGAGATACTTCCTCGTGAAGAAGAAGAAGACGGGAGGATGGCGCCCCATCCTAGACCTGCGACGTCTGAACAAGTTCATCAAGGCGCAGAAGTTCCGGATGGTCACCCTCCAGCACATCCTGGGTCAGCTGGAGGAAGGAGACTTCCTGTCGTCGTTGGATTTGGAGGATGCCTACTTCCATATTCCCATCCTAAAGGGGCACCGAAAATTCCTCAGGTTTGTGGTCCAAGGGCGTCATTACCAGTTCAAAGCCCTCCCCTTCGGTCTACGGTCGGCACCCAGGGTGTTCACCAAGTGCCTCGCACCGGTGGCGGCGCAGCTGCGCCGCGAGGGGATCCACGTCTACCCCTACCTGGACGACTGGCTCTTCCGAGCCAAGACGAGGGAGCTCGCCGTGGTTCACACGGCAAGGACCGTCTTACTTCTCACGGACCTGGGATTCTCCGTGAACTACGCCAAATCCCACCTGGTACCCGCGCAAGACGCTCTGTTTCTGGGAGCGAGGCTCAACACAGTGTCCCTTCTGGCCTCCCCGTCGGAGGAGAGGACCAGGACCATCCTGGGCAAGGTGCAACGGATGTTGGTGGCCGACGCGGCCAAGGTGAGGTCCATCAAGTCCCTCCTCGGAATGATGTCTTCCTGCATCTACCTCATTCCCATGTGCAGGCTCCGGATGCGCCCGTTGCAGGAGTTCCTGGACGCGCGCTGGATCCAAACGACTGGCAGCTTCGAGGAAAGGATCACACTCGACGAGAGTTTCCGACGAGCGATCCGGTGGTGGGACACCCGCGCGCATCTGACGGCGGGCATGGACTTCCAGACCCCAGCCCACCAGGAGACAGTGACCACGGATGCCTCCCTGGAAGGGTGGGGAGCGCACACCGAAAATCTACACGCAAGGGGCCTTTGGCTCCCGACGGAGAAATCTTTACATATCAACGTCCTGGAGCTCCGTGCAGTGTTTTGGGCCCTCAGGTCCTTCCTTCTGTCCCTCAAGGGCAAGGTGGTGAGGATCTTCACCGACAACACCACCACCATGTTTTACATCAGAAAACAGGGCGGAACCAGGTCCCCAGCACTGTCCAAGGAGGCGCAGGACCTGTGGCATTGGGCAGTCGCCCAAGGGATGTTTCTGGTGCCGTTTCATCTGGCAGGGATAAAAAACACCATCGCCGACTCACTCAGCAGGGAGCTGCGCTCGTGCCACGAGTGGGAACTACGGCAGGATCTAGTGGATCGCCTCTTCCGACGGTGGGGCACTCCCCAGATCGACCTGTTCGCGACGGCGACGAACTCCAAGTGCCGGAGGTTCGCCAGCAGGTTTCCCCAGGCGAGGAGCATGGGCGATGCTTTCTCGTTCCCCTGGGAGGGCCTGTTCCTCTACGCGTTTCCTCCTTTGCCACTGCTAATCCGGCTCGTCAACCAGCTCAAGAGGTCACGGTGCAGGATGATCCTCGTCGCACCTGCGTGGCCGAGGCAGATATGGTTCCCGGACCTTCTGGATTTGTCAGCGTCCCCGCCAATCAAGCTGCCGGTGGACGCGGATCTGCTCTCCAGGGAAGGAGGCGCCATCCTCCACCAGGACCCGAAATCGCTGAACTTGCAGGCCTGGCTCCTGCAGCGCTAGAGTTTGGAGGATACGACATACCGGCCGACTGCAGAGAGGTTCTTGCAAAGGCCAGGGCGTCCTCGACTCTTAAATGCTACGGACACAAATGGAAGAGGTTCTCTGTCTGGTGCCACGCACAGAAGATTAACCCTCTACGGATTACGGCTCCCCAAGTTCTGCCGTACCTGCTGACGCTGGCCAAAGCTGGACTGGCACACGCGTCCATCAAGATTCATCTGGCTGCGATCTCCCGATACACCAGGACCACGGGACGGACGTCCTTGTGGTCTCATCGTCTGGTGAAAGAGTTCATGAAGGGACTGTTCAGATCGTTCCCGCCGGTGAAGGCTCCGGCCCCGGCGTGGGAGCTCAACGTGGTGCTGACCAAGCTCATGGGACCTCCGTTCGAGCCTCTGCACTCGGCCCCGTTGAAGTTTCTGTCGTGGAAGACAGCGTTTCTTGTGGCCATCACCTCCGCACGACGGGTGGGAGAGATCCAGGCCCTTTCCTGCAAGGCCCCGTACTTGACTTTTCACGACACGAGGGTGGTGCTCAGGACGCACCCCTCCTTCATGCCCAAGGTACCGTCGGACTTCCATCTCAACGAACCCTTGGTGTTGCCTGTATTCTTCCCGTCGCCTTCGTCGCCGGCTGGGGGACTTTGCACTCGCTGGATGTGGCTAGAGCGCTGAAGTTCTAGGTGGACCGCACGAAGTGTTTTCGGAAGACGTCACAACTGTTTGTGAACTTTGGACCTGTCAATCAGGGGAAGGCTCTCTCGAAGGCTTCCATTTCCAGATGGCTCTCCGGCTGTATCATGTACTGTCATCTGTTGGCAAACCGACCGCTGCCCGGCCGTCCGAGAGCCCATTCCACCAGAGCGATCGCAGCTACCATGGCGTTCCTTTCTGGTGTGTCCCTGCTGGACATATGCAGGGCTGCTACGTGGAGGTCGACGCACACCTTCACGAAGTTCTACTGCGTCGATCGGGATTCCAGGGAGGAGTCCAGGGTCGGCCAAGCAGTGCTGCGCAACCTGTTCGCCTGAGGTGAGCCTGGTGAGGAGGTAAGATGCTTAATGTTGAGTTTGATGCAATGCTTAATGTTGAGCCTTTGCCACCTCCCGTGGTTGTGCATGTGTGTACTGCTATGTATTCTTTATTCATGAGCATGTGAATCCATGCCAGACCCCATGCTGGAGAAGGAACAAGTTACTTACCTGTAACTGTTGTTCTCCAGCATGGGTCTGGCATGGATTCACATGCGAACCCTCCCGCCTACCCCTCTGCGGCTCTTCACTTGGGCATACTGCCACTTCACGTGCTTCCAAATCTGAAGATGGCTGCCAGAGGCGGTGCTTAGGTAGAGGGCAGTCATTGGCTGTGGTCAGTATGACGCAGAGACCAGTGATTGGTTGTTACTACGAAAGACAGATCAGAAACGAAACTGATACTGGTTTTTTCTTTACCGAGGATTCCCAGCCTGACGACGGGGAATATTCATGAGCATGTGAATCCATGCCAGACCCATGCTGGAGAACAACAGTTACAGGTAAGTAACTTGTTCCTTACTGTGTCTCTGTACCTATTGTGAATACTCTGTATACTGCCTAACTCTTCTTGAGGGAAGTCTGACTGCTCAGCCACAGCTACCAAGTGAATCTGTGTGGTACAGACTGCTACCAAGTGGGTTTACTGCCAAACACCTGTAGTCCTAAATCTTTTGCAGTGGTCCCTAAGGGAACTGCACAGGTTTCTGCCGAACGGTGAGAGAAAAGATAATGTGATGCTTAAGATGGAACCAGCAGAAAAAAACAAAGGTTTGATTCTCCTGTACAAATCCTAGATGCGGCCTCATCTTAAGAGAATGCAGAGTTTCTCAAGAATAAATCCCCAGAGGGATAAAGGATAAACTGTTATGGCGAGGCTACAAATGAGCTTAACGGTTTCATGCAAGCTTTATGGGGACAAGAGGTGTGAAGAAATTATCCAGAATCTTTGCACTGGATTATGAGTGATTTTATTCCTGAAGCTGTGAAAGCGAACCCCAATTTACAGTGGCGCCCCTTAAATACATGGGACCCATAATCGCCATAAAGCAGAGTAAAATGCACCACTCTAGGGAATTAAAAGCCATGAGTCTGTCTTGCAGGTTATAACAAGACTTTAATCTTTACACATCATGAGGATTGGGGAAATGACAGAGGGCTGTGCCATTTCGTCCTTCACTGACTCCCACGTCCCTCTGAAGACTGCTGCTGTGGCTCGGGTTTAAATACTCTTGACTTGGTCACTGGATACCAGCAGAGCTCCTCCAAACTTGTCTTTCTTGCCATACAAGGGATGCTTGCAGTGTCTCCAGTGTTGCATGGTCAGGTTCCCTACTTAACATAATGCTGTATTAGCAGGAATACTTTGTAGCTCTTGTTTAGCGTAATTTACTATGTTATAAACATTCATACATAAACGCATCTTCCCACCATTCTCTCAACATTAACTCCTTAAAAATATATTTGATGTGGTCCAATAATTTCTACAAAAAACTTGTTTTTATAATACAATGTCGTGCTGAATCCTTTTTTTTTAGTCTCCATTGGCTTGTGATTGATGGGACCAGTTGATCAACCACTTCGTGCTCTCCAACCTGCCTAGTCTATATTTAGCACAGCTTGACTTTAGCGTGTGCTTTGACATTTGATTTTTAAAACTACACAGAATAACATTTACATGTGTTTTTCAACTAATTTATTTGTACATTATATTTTAATTACTACCCATCTATATTTAGTGACTGGCCATGCCTGTGTGATTATTTTTGCATGAAAAAAGCTTTCTCAGTGCTATAGTGCTTAGAGAAGTCTTGCCTCATTTGTAAAGCGCTTGGGCAGTTTGGAAATATAGGAAAGAACTAGGCTCCTTCCCAACATTCCCCCCGTTCGTTAGTTCTACAGTAACAAACTCACCCCCGCCCCACATATCTACAACCCCAGAAATATTAGTTTGATTTTCTGTTTATTGTATGGCAAGGTGTTTTAGATCCCCCCAATTGATACAATCATCATTGCACTATAAGTGACTATAGTTCTCCAGCATGGGGTCTGACATGGATTCACGTGCTCTGTCTTTCTTAGTAACCAATCACTGGTCTCTGGGTCATACTGCCCCAGCCAATGACTGCCCTCTCCCTAAGCCCCTCCCCTGGCAGCCATCCTCATATTTTTACTGCACGTTCAAGTGTTGGGGGTCCTCATGCTTTAGCTCTCGAGCTTTTACTGCGTTTTGCGTTTTTTCAAAGAGTTTAATCTAATTTTTTTCAGTCAATCGAGCCTCAAGCCCCACCGTTTATACTTCCGATCAATGTGGACCCGTTTCAGAATTTTCTACACCCTTCAAGGGCGAAGTTCCGTCGCGCTACACTTCTTGGAGGATTCCAGAAAATCTGAGGCCTACCTCACGGACATGGCCCAGGAAAAGGGAAGCTCGACACCCGGATCCAAGCTGTTCAGGAACTGCCCTGGATGCGGATTACAGAATGTTTTCAAGGAGGACGAGCATTCAAGATGTCTCTACTGCCTTCATGAAGACAAAACGCACGTGGAGAAGGACTGTGCGTTTTGCAAGAACATGTTGGAAAGGACCATGAAGGATCGGCGTATCGGCCTCGCCAACTGTCTGGAAGAAAAGAGCCCAGCAGGTGACGAGAAGAGGTCCGAGCGGTCTTCTAAGTCATTTGAGGGCGCTCCGACAACGGTGGCCCAACAGAAGTCAAAGCACCGTGAGTCTGCGGGCACTGGGAGCGCCGAAGCGTCGGGCTCCTCGGCTGCCAGGCAGGGCGTGCTTTCACCAACGCCATCAACCATGAGCCAACGCTCTGGCTCGGGAAAGGGAAAATCCGAGAACCTGGGTAAGCTTCTGGAGAAGCCCCGGTCAATCTCGAAGACAGCCGAGGGGGAGCGAGGTGGTGACCCTCCCCCCAAAGTGAAGGCCTCAAGCGCACCCAAGGTGGTGAAGGCCTTGATTCACCCAGCAAAGGCCTCTATCGAGGGAGTCGCGGCGGCCCTGGCAAAGCCTGTGGAGGCTACACCAGTGGAGGCTACCTCGGGGCCCAGAGTTTCCCTGCCACCACGGAGGGAATCCCCTTTTCAGCCCATCGATAAGACCCCCGTGAAGACCCCGGTGGAAAAAGAGCGGGGGGTGGCCATTACAGACATGGATACAGCCTCTGAGGAGGAGCTGGTTGAAGTCGTGAAAGGCCTCAAGAGGTTAGAGGAGGTCCGATCCCACGGGGGGGGAACCCAGAGGAGGCGGACGAAGAGAGCGATGGTGGCGTTGACGAGACTCCCATGGAGGAGCAACCATCGCGCCCGTCGCAGCCAGTGCCCGTGCCTCAGGACAACTCAGTGGCCATTTTGATGGCAATCCAAACCTTATGCACAGAGATAAGGATAAGATTGCCCCTCACCCCAACGGACGACCCAGCAGAATCGGGCCCGTCGGGAAGCCCTCCAAACAAGTGGAGGAGAGTTCACCCCCACACCTTTCCAGATCTTGCGGCCCACTCACCCTTCATCTCCTTCCCCCGATCCTAGGGATGACACGGGAACGGATACGCCACGACGGGGATGGATGGATGGATGGATGACGACCGTGGTGACGACGGGATAGGCCTTCCATCACCACCCCCTCGGGCCTCCCCGCCCGAAATTGGCTCCTTCCACACCATGATTGCCAGGGCATCCGAGCTTTTTCAGCTCTGCCCTGAGGAACAGAAGGAAGGTTTCCTCTATCAGCGGCGCGAGACAAAGAGGAAGACTGTCCTCGCCGTACCATTGATTGACGATATCTGGGAGGAGGGACTTGCTCTCCTGAAGAACCCACCCACGACGCCTGCCAAGAGGGATCGGTACGAGAAGTAGTACCGGGTCCCTGATTCCGCCCCTTTGTGCCTTAGGGCACAACTGACCCCGAATTCGGTCGTCTCGGCGGTGGCCAAGAAGGCGGTGGGGGCATCATCCTCAACTTCGACCTCCCCACCTGACGGCGGGGGAAAGAAGCTGGATGCCATGGGACGACGAGTCATCTCGTCTGTGGCGACAAAAATTAAGGCGGCCAACGCCCTAGCGATTGTGGCCCGCTATGTCAGGGAGCTGTGGTACAAGATCGCTCCCCTGCTGGACTTCCTAACGGACAACAAGAGGTCGGAGGCCCTGGAGATCCTACAGGAAGGTGAGGTGGCGTCGGACCACGCCATAACGGTTGCCACGGATATCGCTGACACCGGATTCTGCCAGTTGGGCAATGGTGTTTGCCTTTGACGGCGGGGATGGCTCAAGGCAACTGATTTCCGCCAGGACGTGCAAACCAGAGTTTTGGACATGCCCTTCGACGGGAACAACCTTTTTGGAAAAACAGTGGATGAGTCACTTCAGGCCATCAAGACCAACACAGAGACGGCTCGGGCCTTGGGAGTGTTGCAGCAACGACGGCCGCCCTTTCGGAACGCCGGAGGCAAACAGGGACTCTCCAAGGGATCCGGCGGTGGCTCCTCGACGTACCACCAGGCGGCCCGCTCCTCGTCGCAGGAGGCCTACAGAGGACGTGCAAGTTAGGAGGATCCCGTCGTCGTCGCCAACGAGGCCAAGGCGGCAAGGCCACCTCCAAGCAGGACTGAACCGGCCATAGTGTCGGGGCACCACCGGAGCACCCCGGTGGGAGGCCGGCTGGCGAAGTTCGTCAGCGTGTGGGAGTCCATCTCCACCGACCGTTGGGTGCTGGATGCCCTGGCCCACGGGCACACTCTCGAATTTCAAAGAAAGTGCCCCCACATTCCTCTCGTGGCCAGGAAGGAAAATCACGTCCATCAACTGCTGTTAGAAGTAAGGGGAATGCTCAAGAAGGGTGCCATCGAGCTTGTCCCGAAGAGGCTCCGGGGCTCCGGAGTATGCTCAAGGTACTTCCTCATCAGAAAGGACCTGCGGCGGCTAAACAAATGCATCAAGGCAGAAATGTTCAGGATGGTACCCTCCAGCACGTGCTGGGACTTGGAGGATGCTTACTTCCACATCCCCATTCTAAAAGGACACCGAAAGTTTCTCAGATTTGTAGTCCAAGGGCGGCACTACCAATTCAAGGCCCTGCCATTCGGGCGGAAGTCGGCACCCAGGGTGTTTACCAAGTGACTCGCACCAGTGGCGGCGATGCTGCGCCTACGGGGTTCCACATCTACCCCTACCTGGACAATTGGCTCATCCGTGCAAGGACAAGAGAACTCGCCGTCGAACACACAGTGGAGACCGTCCAACTTCTCATGGATCTGGGCTTCTCCATCAACTACTCGAAATCCCACCTGGGCCCGTCGCAGGTCGCACGGTTTCTGGGAGCCAAGGCCGATAAAGTGGCACGATTGGCCTCGCTGTCGGAGGAGAGGACAAAGGCCATCTTGGGCAAGGTGCAGCGCCTGCTGGCCACGGGCGTGGCCAGGGTGATATCCATCAACTCTCTGCTCGGAATGATGTCCTCATGCATCTACCTGGTGCGCCTGTGCAGGCTACGGATGCGTCCTCTACAATAGTTCCTCGATGCCCGTTGGATACAAGCGACGGGCAGTTTTGAAGACGGGATCCCGCTCAATGAGGTTTTCTGGCAAGCGATTCGATGGTGGGGCACCCGCGCGCATCTTGCGGCGGGCAAGGACTTTCAGACCCTGGTACATCAGGAGACGGTGACGGCAGACGCCTCCCTGGAGGGATGGGGAGCGCACACCGGAGATCTGCATGCGAGAGGCCTTTGGCTCCCGGAGGAGAGGTCACTCCATATCAACATCCTGGAACTCTGAGCTGTGTTCTGGGCCCTCAGGTCGTTTCTCCCGTCCCTCAAGGGCAAGGTGGTGAGGATCTTCACCGACAACACCACCACGTTGTTCTACATCTGGAACCAGGGGGGCACCAGATCCCCAGCCCTGTCCAAGGAGGCCCAGGATCAATGGCACTGAGCAGTCGCCCAGGGGATGTTTCTGGTGCCCTTCCATCTAGCAGGAACAAAGAACGTCATCGCCGACTCACCAGCGGACTGCAAGAAGGTGCTTGCAAAGGCCAGGGCGTCCTCAAGTCTAAAGTGCTACGGACACAAGTGGGAGAGGTTCTCTGTCTGGTACCGTGCACAGAAGATTAACCCTCTGTGAATTACGGCCCCTCGAGTGCTGCCGTACCTGCTATCGCTGGCCAAGGCGGGACTAGCTCACGCTTCCATCAAGATCCATCTTGCAGCGATTTCCCGTTACAGCAGGACTTCGGGACGGTCATCCCTGTGGTCTCATCGCCGGGTGAAGGAATTTATGAAGGGACTCTTCCGATCGTTCCCGCTGGTGAAAGCTCCAGCCCCGGCGTGGGAGCTCAACGTGGTGTTGACCAGGCTCCTGGTGCCGCCATTCGAGCCTCTTCATTCGGCACTGTTGAAATTTCTGTCGTGGAAAACAGCGTTCCTTGGGGCCATCACCTCCGCATGACGAGTGGGAGAGATCCAGGCCCTATCCTGCAAGCCTCCATACTTGACTTTCAACGAGACAAGGGTGGTGCTGAGGACGCACCCCTCCTTCATGCCCAAGGTGCTGTTGGACTTCCACCTCAACGAGCCCTTGGTGTTGTCAGTTTTCTTCCCGTCGCCTTCGTTGCCGGCCGAGAGGACTTGGCAGTCGCTGGATGTAGCTAGAGCGCTGATGTGGACCGCACGAAGAGTTTTCGGAAGACATCACAGCTTTTTGTGAACTTTGGACCTGTGAATCAAGGGAAGGTCCTCTTGAAGACCTCCATTTCCAGATGGCTCTCCGGCTGC
The DNA here is from genome assembly GCF_040938575.1 of Ambystoma mexicanum. Taxonomy (NCBI): domain Eukaryota; kingdom Metazoa; phylum Chordata; class Amphibia; order Caudata; family Ambystomatidae; genus Ambystoma; species Ambystoma mexicanum. The sequence continues at coordinate 167,025,733 of NC_090939.1, forward strand.
ATCATGCACTTTCATCGGTTGGCAAACTGACGGTTGCCCGGCCGTCCGAGAGTCCATTTGACCAGAGCGATCGCTGCTACCACGGCGTTCTTGTCTGGTGTACCCCTGCTGGACATCTGCAGGGCTGCTACGTCGAGGTTGACGCACACCTTCACGAGATTCTACTGCGTCGACCGGGATTTCAGGGAGGAGTCCAGAGTCAGCCAAGCAGTGCTGCGCAACCTGTTCGCCTGAAGGTGGGCCTGGTGTCCTCCTGGTGTAAGAGTTGCTTAATGTTGAGTTTATGTAATGCTTAATGTTGAGCCTTGCTACCTCCCGTGGTTGTGCATGTTTGTACTGCTATGTATTCTTATATTCATGAGCATGAGTCCATGCCAGAGCCTATGCTTGAGAAGGAACAAGTTACTTACCTGTAACTGTTGTTCTCCAGCATGGGTCTGGCATGGATTCACATGCGAACCCTCCCTCCTACCCCTATGCGGCTCTTCACTTGGTCATACTGCCACTTTATGTGCTACCAAATCTGAGGATGGCTGCCAGGGGAGGGGCTTGGGGAGAGGGCAGTCATTGGCTGGGGGCAGTATGACCCAGAGACCAGTGATTGGTTACTACTAAGAAAGACAGATCAGAAACAAAACTGATACTGAATTTTTTCTTTACTGAGGATTCCCAGCCTGACGACGGGCAATATTCATGAGCATGTGAATCCATGCCAGACCCATGCTGGAGAACAGATGCAGGTAAGTAACTTGTTCCGAACACTTCATCGGAGACCCCATTGGCATGTGTAGAAGAGAACCAAGAAGAACATGATCACAGGAACCAGTATTTTTTACTGCTGCCATGGGTTAGTGACCCATTCTCACCATCCTCCGGGGGTAGAAAAGTGCAGCAGCTGCTTGTACCCCAGGAGCCAAAAAAAGATTAAAAAGAAAGTCTCTGCTGAGCTAAAAAGTCAATACTGGTCAGGTATTCCTCTGAGCAGTGTGGAACAGTTTTTTGACAGTTTGAGCTTTTCTTTCTTCCCCGCCGTTGAAATCGTCCTTTTTCTGGCAGCATACCAAATTCTTGTGTGATCTGCAAGCTTTTTTTTTGTTTATAGGTGCTAGAGTGGCTGTTGGCACCTTGACAGGCATTTCTTCTCCCTTCCCTTGTCCTTCCAAGATTACTAGTAGCACTGAGTGCAGGGTGTCCAGTGAACACCTGCCCCTCCAAGATGGTAGGAGTTGCAAGTAGGCTTGTCTGCAACAAACCCAGTAGTAACCCATCACTGCTGCTGTACCTTTTGTCATACCAGGGATCACAAGAATGTGGTTGCACTGTGTGTTTACGCCAGCAGGAACTGTTCCTTCATTGCTAAAACAAAGTTCAACATTTTTGACCCTATCTATTTGCACTGGCTTCTTCATTGTGGCAATCCGTGTCAGCCTTGTGATGTATTGGGACCATACTGCGCAAACATGGTCTTTATTTGGGATATTGCCTCTCCGCTGTACTCTATCAGCCCATCTGCGAAGGACATCATTGTGGTGCCCTGCCATTTGTCATTGTCATTTGAGTAACCTCCCAAGGAGTAATATGGTCCTTGTAGACACTGGCAGTATTTTGTGTTGCCATTGCATAACGCTGGATCTAGATCAATGCTCCTCAACTGCACACTATGTGCCTTGAATGTGCCCTTTATCCCTTATAGTGCAAGATATACCAAACAGAGTACTAGCTATTCAATGTTTCTACATTCTGGACGTCCGAAATGGTGTTAAACCCCAACACCTTAAGTAAATCATATGCCATTCATACTTCCTGTTTCATTAGTCTAAGAAAACTTGTAGGGGTGGCCGGCAAAAAGTGAGACATTTTGTCTTGCCTCTTTTATAGACATTAGCATTTTTCTCTTTCCAGTCCACCCCCCCACTTTATATGGCCACCCATATAACAAACATCCCTTCATCCACTTCAACAACCACGACCAGTGTCATACAAAACATCAAAGTACTAATATATTTCTAGACTAAACATCTTTATTGTTATCCCTACATAACGGAGGTCGGTTAGCCATCTTTGCTTATTCCTGGAGAGGAGAAAAAAGGTTATCGAGAAAGAGAAGGAGAAAGTAAAAAAGGGAGGGACGGAGAGACAGAGAGACACACTCTTTTTCCACCAAGGCCGACCGGGTCCCAGACCTTCCAAAAAAACAGAAAACAAAAAATGAAAAATTTAAAAAATGGACTAAAGAAAAAAACAAGAAAGTTAAAACATTTAAAAAGAAAGGAAAACAAACAGGCATGTGCCACTGCACACCACCCTGGCGTGGATCCACAAATGTCTCTTTTGGCTATGCCCTTACTAAACATTACCTTTTCTCAGGTGCTGTTAGAAAACCCAAGAGATGCACCCAATATCTAACTCCTTCATATGAACGGCGAGAGGAGTACAGAACACCACCTCATATGGACCCTAATAATGGTCCTGTTGTAATATGGTCAATGCTGTGTATGGAACCATGGTCTCGCTTTATACAGGAGTGGTTCCTAGTTCTCCCCACCCCTTACCGTGTCCCACTACCACCCCTGTATGCTTCCGGATTGTCCCCAGGTCAATTATTTATGCCCCCTCACCATATAATATGTCTCTTTCCGTCGATTCATGAGCTGTTCATCGGAGTGGGAAAATAAATCAAACTCCTGTAAATAATCCAGAGTTGCTAAAACGGGGGCCGTGCAAGTCCTCAAATTGTCTAGTCATTTTACCAGTCCATTAACATGTACTTTTAAGTCCTCTGTCCTTCCCTGAGACTTTTTAACAGTGGCCTTGTGTAGACTGCGTAGTCTAGGATCCATGTGCTACAAAAATTACATAAGCCCAAAAAACTGTTACATTTCCTTCACAGTACTGTGCCTAGGGCTGCCGCCCTATCTGGGAATATTTTTTCCATTACAAAAATGAGTTTTCCCAAGTATAGTCCCTCCTGTTGGCAGTATTGTAGCTTCTTTTTATCTGCCTTGTATGTTTTGTGAGCCAGCAATTACAATAATGCAGCAGAACCCCTCCTGCACTGATGATCCTTTTCACTACATACCAACCGATCATCCACGTACTGGACGATTTGTGCTAAGCACCTGACATCAATGTAATCTGTACTGGGGTCACAGCTCTCAGTAACCCAACATCATGTGGATTAACAGTCCATACTTGTGCTGGCACATGTCGCATGTCCTCTTAAAAAATAAAAACATCTGAGTTACCGCTGCCATCGGGGGGCACTGTACTGCCCTATATTGCACCATATCACATCACAGGGGATGCAGATTCCCCAAAAAATCTCCCCATTTTGTTCACTGTTCTCAAATAACTCCTTATCCGTCATTTCCTTTAATTACTCTGTCCGGTCTATAGATAATATTTTGTGCGCCACTCGCACCCGTCCTGGTCTGTTCCAATCGGGACTACTCCTTCTCTTTTTCTGACACTACTAGTCCTTGCAAATCTAATGACAATATTGTCCCTGTCACCATCTCAGGTGGCATCATGAGTCAGGAAATAAAATCTGTAAGTACTCGCCAAGACTTTGTCGCAATTTGAGGCACTGCATTTACTAATACCTTAATACCATAACAAAAAATATATCTGGGACCACAGTAGCGCCATGGACTACTGACTCCCTTGCTATTGCATTGATTACCATTGCTTGAGCTACACACATCCCTGGAGTGGAACACACTACACCTTGATCTCTGACTGATACATTTTTGAGCAGATCCCTACCCAACAAGTTCACAGGGGAACTCTCTGAATATAACAAGGGGGCTCGTACTACCTCCCCTCCCACATTTATATCCAGCTCCTCGGTCTATGGAACTGTAGAAATAGCCCCAAAGAATCACTGCATGTAAAGAGTTTTTACCTGATAATGGAAAGTTCCCCTCCATGATGCATGATTTGGTTGCACCTGAATTTACCATAAATATAAATTGCCTATTTCCACCTCTACCAAGGGCTCCTCTTCAAGGTAGCGGTTATCAATAGGATTGGACATGCAAGTTATTTCTGTGGGCTGTCCTAATCAGAATATGTATTTGTTCCGTCGAATGAAAAAGAGCCGCCCCCGTCATTGTAACTCCTTGGAATGGGGCGCCTGTACCCCCCGCCATTCTGTTAAACTGTGTTCCCTCACCATGCTGTATGTGTTGCCCATGTTGCCCTTACCTGTCAGTCCCATAAGGGAACTGATTTTGACCCCATCGCCAAACTGCTTACTCCTTACTTGAGGCCCTTGGAATCCCTGCCCTGGAGGTGATGGGCCATAATTAAATCTCATCCCAGGCCTGTTCCTGCACTCCCTTGCAAAATGACCCCATTTCCCGCAACACCAGCACTGTGATGGTCCTAATCCTCCTCCCCGAGGCCCTATCCTCCCAAATCCTCCTTTTCCCCTTGCTGCTCCTTCATGCTCCCACCCCATTGTCCTTGTCCTCCTTCGCCCCATAGTGCCGCAATTGTGGCATTCCCAATTTGAGTATCTCCTGTCCTTTCCCTCATAGCCGGTGCCTTCACTGGTGCTTGAATGACAACCTTATTTAGTTTATTTTCCACTAGTTTTGCGTCGTCAATTTGCCGCTTCTGGACTGTCTCCCTGTCCTCCTTGATTCTCTTAAAATTGTGGACTATTATACTTTGTATCTCTGGCCACCCTTTGGCTTCAATTCCCACAATTGTATCTAGTGCCTTCGGACCTCTTTTGGTAGTCCCCTCTTTACAAAAAAATAGAAATATGGTACCGTCTCAACTCTCCACATTTCCTGTAACTTACGAATAAACCTAACTGGGTCCTCATCACCTATTGTGCACTGCATTAAAGAATGGAAGTTGAGGGTATCTGGGTACATCCTTCGTGGGGCAGCCCATACCTTTGTCCTTACCTCATCAAAGGCTGCTCCATCATGTCCATTATCTGCAAGACCCCAGCCCTTGCCCATCTGTCCCCAGCCTGGTCCCCGACTATGGTGACCAGTAAACTTAGTCTCCTACTGCTAAGGCTACCCCTGCTGTTCGTTTTTCAAATTCATTAATCCATTTATTAGCTCCGTCTTTAAGCTGGGGGAGAGCATTAGTCATATTATTTCTGTCCTTTTGAGGCCATGGCACATACTGCGTTATCCCTACTCCTTTATGTATTAGAGGTATCTGCATATCTGTTTCGTTTTCTACCCCTTTAGTATTCTTTTGATCTTGTACTACCATGATTAAATCTAGTGTATTTCTTGGTCTGTCCCTCCCCACTGTCTCTTGTGGCAGGGACAGGTTTCTCACTGCCTCCTCTCCTTGATCTCTTTCTTAGCCTGCCTCTTGATTATTTCTACCACCTTGATCTTCCCCTCCATTATCCCTTGCTTGTTCTAATTCTTGTCCTAGGACTGTCCATACACTCTGCCAATCATCTTTTTCAACACAAACATGTCTTATTGCCCCCAAGTTTAAACCTAAACAAAAAAACTCCTGACTGCCAATCACCTATTTTCTGTACCGGTACCCTTATTTCTGGTGATAATTCTTCAGGCACTTGTAACCATACCAACCTTTCCTTCAATGCCGTTAGCTCATTGTCAATGTCTACTTGTGGACCCCCTGGGTACACTAATGCTACGGGCATATTGGAGCTTGCGGATGGGTTGTATGGAGGTGCAAAAGCTCTCCAGTCCCCCTCACCTTGTTTCTAATCCTGATAATCCTGTTGACACTCTACCTCTGGAGGCTTATAGACTGGGTTTTTATACCCTACTGCAGGTTTAGGCGTTACGGGGGTATATCCCCTTACATTGGATGTCTTTTTCACCTTCCTGATCTCCTAAATCCTCAACTAATTTGCAGAGATCTAGAATATCTTCTCTTTTTTTGGGACTTGTTCCCTTCATATTTTGCTGCTACAAAGATGGACATTGTTTCTAGCATGTTTCTATTATGGGAGCCGTGCTCTGGCCAGGAGCAGGACCCTCCCCCCACCCCCTTACTTTGTTTCTGCTATCAATTGTTTATTTGTTCTGTCACAACACAGTGGCAGAACCCTATGCATGTGTTATGAGTTTCTTCCTCCATAATGTTGCGATTGTCCGTAATGCTTCACTTATACCATACTGATATGCTGCACATGCTTCAAAAATACACAACCCACTTTTCCCCCACCCACTTTTACACTTTCTCCACTTGGATTACACACACATACACCCCCCCGCGCGCGACTCATCCACCTTCCTTTCTTTTTTACCACCAAAGGACAGCAAGACAAAATATAAAAGACTAAGATCCAGGCTCATTCCTTATAGCGAGCCACTACTTTTGATAAAATCCAGGCTCATTCCTTATATTTGCAGAGCTACTACGTAATACCACTTATTGCTTTTATTGTCATAAGAAGAAGACTGTGTGGTAATGTTATCTCCCAGTCCTTATAAGCTGGGGATCCTTTTCCATCCCTTTTCCATTATAAAAAGTAGAAAAACAGAAATACGTGACAATTTCAATACATAACCCACTATCCAATCTTATGCCTCATCACCAAAAGTCCTATTTTAAACTTTATCACCAATACTTCATCACCAAAAGTCGTATGCCATAATACATCACCAAGTCCTTATTACATTGACCTTGTACATCACCATATCTTTCATATCACCAATATCTTTCACATCACCAATACATACATGTTCCCATTTTATCACCTGAAAGATTATACTCACGTGGGCATTGTTCACTTGAGTTTCCTTCTGTTACGAAGTCCCCGTGCCTGTCGTTCTGGCGCCACGCCCTGCTCCAGTTAGCAGAAAGGATCTCTTTTAAAATTGCTTCTACTTAAGTCGCTCAGGATACATGGGTTTTTAAAGTTAGGATTCTGATCACTACAGTTGGGCGTGGCTGACCTGCCTGGAGCTTCGCAAAGCACTGGGGAAGAAACTAAGTAACACGTCAAGGGGTCACCACTGAAAGCGAACCCCAATTTACAGGGGCGCCCCTTAAATACAGGGGACCCATAATCACCATAAACCAGAGTAAAATGCTCCCCTTTAGGGAATTGAAAGCCATGAGTCTGTCTTGCAGGTGATGATAAGACTTTAATCTTTACAGATCATGGGGATTGGGGAAATGACCGAGGGCTCTGCCATTTCAGACCGCTGTCGTCCGCTGACTCCCAGGTCCCTCTGAAGACTGCTGCTGGGCCTGGGGTTTAAATACTCTTGACTTGGTCACTGGATACCAGCAGAGCTCCTCCTAACTTGTCTTTCTTGCCATACAAGGGATGCTTGCAGTGTCTCCAGTGTTGCATGACCAGGTTCCCTACTTAACATAATGCTGTATTAGCAAGAATACTTTGCCGCTCTTGTTTAGTGTAATTTACTATGTTATAAAGATTCATACATAAACACATCTTCCCGCCATTCCCTCAACATTAACTCCAGAAAATATTTGATGTGGACCAATAATTCCTACAAAAAAATACTTGTTTTTATAATTCTCTGTCATGCTGAATCCTTTTTTTAGTCTCCATTGGCTTGTGATTGACGGGACCAGTTGCTCAACCACTTCGTACTCTCCAACCTGCCTAGTCTATATTTAGCACAGCTTGACTTTACTGTGTGCTTTGACATTTGATTTTTAAAAGTACACAGAATAACATTTACACATGTTTTTTCAACTAATTTATTTGTACATTATATATAAAATACTTACCTATATTTAGTGACTGGCCATGCCTGTGTGTGATTATTTTTACACGAAAAAAGCTTTCTCAGTGCTTTAGTGCTTAGAGAAGTCTTGCCTCATTTGTAAAGCGCTTGAATAGTTTTGAAATGTAGGAAAGAACTGGGGTCCTTCCCAACAGCTGGTAAAATAGCTGGGAGTTTCTGCAAGAGAACGGTTTGCAACCTGTAGGCACAGGTTTCGATCCAGCTAGAGGTAATGTAGCCCTTCAGCCTTTTGAGAATGATGAACTGAACGCTATCAAATTGGGTATTGTGAGGAGTCTGCAATGGGAGTCGGACACAAGGTCGTCATTTTGAGTTGAACGACTTTTATTAAATGAAAAATGGTTTGGGGGAAATGCCTATTGGACCCTATTCTGAAGAGGCTTTTCCCTACCTAAAAAACAAAACTAAGGCTGTCTGTGTCAGGATGTCAATAACTGAAAAGCCGTCCTGGTTTCCAAAACATCCTATCCTGACCCTCCCACTAGAAACAAAACAAAGGGTGCAAGGAAATGTCTTCAACCTGATACTGGCAAAAAAAGTGTTTGCAACCGAAAATGAGAATGGCTCAACAAACATTTTCACCATGGTGGGAAGACCTTGGATCCTGAGGGTGTTCCCCCTTCCGCTGGATTCTTAAGCAGAATGGCAATTGTCTTTTAATAACTGTTCCTTTGTGTCTCTCCTTGATTCATAAGGTTTCTGTTTAGGCTACAAGTTCTGTAAGTCTTTCTTTAACCTAGGTTTCTACTCTGTTTAGAAAACAATGTCCTACTTTATTTCTGGTAACTTTGCAAATAGCCTGGTGTACTCTCCTGCCAGTACTTGTCTTGTGATTTCACTGCTTGGTGTACTCTTTATGCAAAAAACATGGGGGTCCTCTGCCGGACATTAGTCCAGTTACGAGCGCCATACCTAGATTCTTTAGCTCACTATCTTTCACAGAGGAAAAATATCCAAAGCATATTAGTCTTTGTCCTGCCCTGGGACAGTCCAGCACCGAAATGCTAGGCAATTCTCCTCTGAACAAGAGTACCAGCAGTAACCCCAGGCACGCGTTTCGATCTGGTTGGACCTCCTCAGTAGGGTGGAGCTGTGCCTCTCTAAGAATAGTGAGAAGGGGTCCACGTCTGGATTCCCCTAGTAACTCCCTTGCCAGGACTTCTTGTGTGTTTCAATTGCCTGGTATGTTTCCTTTGCCAGGACCACTTATGCATTTCAGTTCTTCTGTATCACCAAAATTGTATATGTTCTTGGTTTGGGATATCTGTGGTAATGCTTGCTCCAGTTTTGCCCCACCCTTGCATCTCGTGCATCTGTAGCTCACTGGGGTTTGAATCTGTTCTTGTCCTTTTCTGCATTCGAACAAACTTCTTATGTTCTGTGCAATGGTATGCCAGTAAAATTGTAGTTGGCGTGGTTGCCAGAACGCATAGGGTCCCTACTAGCTTGCACTTACTGGCTCTCTCCAGCGTCTCCAGTTCGTTTCATGCTTATGCAGTGAAGCTCTTTCACTCGCTTCCCATTCTAGAGTGCGCAGGCGTCTTTCCCGCTTCCTTCGCGACTCCACGTTCACACGCCTGCGTCTCTTCAAGTCCCAGTCTGTAGAATGCTGCCTCTTCAAGCTGCAATATGCCCTGGAACTATCTCCCGGTTCCCAGCCTCTCCACAGCACTTCCTGCTTGTGCACTTAATTTCTCCTTTGATACTGGTGGTCTTCTCTATTCCGCCGCACCGGTACGTATTTCTTGTGCTGACAAGACTCTGCATACGACCGGACGTCTTCTCCTGCACTGCTTCTATCTTATGTAGTGCAGTTGCTATCTTTAAATGTCCCGCAAACAGGTAGTTTGGAAATGGACTGACTGCATGTTGTGCTTCGAGCTCTTGATACCATGCACAAACTCCTTCATCCTCCTTGTCTCAGTACTTGGGCGATTCTGGGAGTTGGAATCCATCGTGTGTAGACACCTCTTAATGATTTTACATACAGGTACCTCAGAGGTAAAAAGTGTAGTGTTGGAGGTTTGTGTCATAGGTGGGGGGTTTGGCCAAAATGAAAGTGAGAAGAGGTGCATCTACTCCCCACACAAAGGGGGAACTAACACTAAACAATATGCCATTAAGGTATTGCACATTAGAGGGTTTTCCCCATGAAAGGGGGCTTTGGGTATAAGTCTTCCTCAGGGCAAAGGAGGGTTGGCGGGAATGCTGTGTCTTGTCCAATGAAGTCAAGACATCTCCCCGGTAGTTGTCTCCTCCCATGTGATCTTCCCTCATGTAGCCACCCCAAGGGTTAGGATTGGGAAGCTGCTGCCGTCCCCATGGCCCATGGGAGGAAGTTGATGCCCGGTAATCTGTGACGCCATTGGATTCATCACAGTATCCACACATCTTTGCACCATTTAGAAGCGGTAGATTTCCATCATGAAGTGCCATATAAAAATTTGATCTTACTAATGGGATTACACACATTAAGAGGAAGTATTATTGCAAGGGGGGGAGAAGCAGTCAGTAGCAATTAAACTCTGTAAGCAAGCCTACAGAAGGACCACATGTGGCAAATGTATCAAGAGTAGGGATGAGAGAACTTGTTCTCCACTGCTACTGTATAACCGTAGTATACTTTTCACCTATTTTCAAGTCAGTAGACTGACAATTTCCTGGTTTACTCCATTGAATGTATTGTGATGAATCCGATGGAGTTATCACTGTTTTCCCAGGGCTAACCTCCTCCCATGTGACCAGGGGACAGCAGCCCCTACCTAATCCTGACTAATTGTATGAGGGAGGATCACATGGGAGGAAACAACCTCCGGGAGAAAGTGGCGGGGCCTACGGATGAGACCTGGTATGCCCCTTTTCCCTTTACAGGATGAATCTCCTATAAACACCCTAATAGCATATTGTGGTTCTTTCTCTGCAGTTCTTTAGAGCAAATTTCAAAAATTTGTTCACCCTTGGGACATGTTAAAACCATTCCTCCAATGTTTTCTTGACAGTTAGTAAACCAAAACTATTCCGTGGCGCACCTTAACACTGCAGGAAGTAAGGGGAATGCAGAGGAAGCCCTGAGCACAGGCAACACTCTTAATTGTTTTGAGCATACAGCTGTGCCTGGGATGTTTAACCTCAAGTGCCAAGGACGAGCTATCTCGTCCTTGACATTACCTCTGTGTTGCCAAGGACTAGATAGCGTGTCCTTTTTGGCACTTTGTTTTGTGCGATCCCCACACCTGTGGGAAGGTAGGACATGTGGTGTTTGCGGCGCGTTTCAGTAGAACTAGTCAATGATGACACAACCTATACGAAGTTAGATGGCGTCTCTCTCCATAGAATAACCTTGATAGAGAAGGCTATCGACAATGCCTTCGAGAACGAGTGGATAAGTGATAAGACCTACCAATTCTTACTCAATAAACACCAGTGTTCTACGGGTTGCCAGAAATAAATAAGGGCAGTACTAATCCACCTCTCAGACCAATAGTAGCTGCTACGGACAGTGTATTCGACCCACTTGCCATCTACGTGGACTGACTACTACAACTATTAATCCATAGAATCCCTACCTATCTCAAGGACACCACAGACTTCTTGAACTGCCTGAAGGACATCACAGCCCTACATTCGGAATGCATCTTGTTCAGTGAGGATGTTTGCAGTCTATACACATCTATTCCCCACGATGAAGGTATCGATTCAGTAAATTGGCTCCTGTTGAACTCACCTAGAATAAGGGGCAATCTTGAATTTGTCCTAGAATTGTTGAACTTGATACTTTATAACTACTTTCGTTTTCAAGGCAAATACTACATCCAAGCATCAGGAACATATATGGGGTCAGCAATGGCCCCAGTGTATTCTAACGCCTTCATGTACAAATTCGAACAGCATAATGTTCTGGACAATCCAATACGCTCACCCAAAATCCTGGTCTGGAAGCGCTTTATCAATGACATCTTTGGTATTGGTGTGGCTCTAGGGAAGAACTAGATCATTTTTTGAGCTACCTCAACACAGCAAACCACAAAATCAAATTTACAATGGAAACCGGAGCCCCCACGTTACATTTCTTGGATGTCCGCCTAGAGATAAGGGAAGGTAGGATTGTTAAGACTGTAGACGACAAACCCACCGATGCCAATAACCTCTTACACCACACTAGCTTCCATCCTAGACCTATGCTTAAAAGCTTACCCTACATCCAGATGCTGAGACTTAAGAGGCTCATCTCTGATCCAGCAGGCCTGAATGCTTATCGGTAGTAGACAGATTTGAGACAAGGCGATACCCAGGGAATGTACTAGAGGAAACCAGGATGAGAACAAATGACATAACCAAAGAACTGCTTTTAACACCAAAGGAGAAGAATAGAGACACTCACTACTGTAATCTCCAAATTTTCAAGGCAAAGTTTTCAAATAAGCAAAACCATCAGAATACACTGGGGGTCCTCCACAATAACCCCACCATGCTGAAACTATTTCCTAAAGCACCTATGAAGGCGTTTAAGAGGGGACGAAACTTAAGAGACAGATTGGTAGCTGAAAGACCAGCAAGAAAGAGACCTCCTGTTGAAGATGAAGAAAAAGGGTACATTTCCGTGTTTGAATTGCACAAACTGTAACAATGTGATCAAAGGAGATACTATATCCCATCCCCAAACAGGGAGGAAGATCAAGATAAGAGACTTTGCTACCTCCATATACTCTGGGGTCATCTACTCCATCAAATGCTCATGCGGGAAACTCTGTATAGGCCAAACCACAAGACCTGCCAAAGATGGGTGGTCTGAATATAAATCAACCATAAGATGCAAGAACTCTAAATCACCTGTGGCCAGACCCTTTGCAGAACATCAGCACACCATTGCCCAGTTTAAATTTCAAATCATTGAAGTTGTCAAACGACCACAGAGGGGCGGGGATTACCAGACCCTGCTGTCTCGAAGAGAGAAGTACTCGATTGACCGTCTGGACACTACAACCGAAGGGACTCAATGAGGAGCATTCCCTGGATTGTTTTATACAAGTATGAAAGAATTAGAATAACTCCAAAGGGGATGTCGACTTGGGGAACTCTGCAAATTGTCCACCACTCGTATAACATAGGAGTTCTGGAGAATCTTTACTGTACCTGGATCCATGGACATGGGCTCGCCTCCTTGAAAGCACGCTTGCCGTATGCTGATTGTGTTAAGAACTATTGCTATTCATATAGTGGCACTGATGTTGATATATACTATGTTTCTCTTTAGTAGTAATTATACACTAAAACCGGTGTTTACACATTGAACAATTAACTGCCATGAAGAAGACTACGCCCTGGATATTTATAAGATCCGTAGAACTACGCAATATATTGGTGTGATATATCTGACTTAGTGAGCCCTGAGGTTTATACCAGAGCGGGGGTATGTAGGCATTCCCATTATTTGAGACATAGAGACACAGACAGAAAGCCCAATGCATTGAGTGTTTCTTCTGTCTAGTTAAACTTGCCATCCGAGTTCACTGTCAACATATGAGTGTGCCGATATGACCACTTAAGACTCACCTAGATGGTATAAAACAATGTTATACATGTCTTTGGAAACAGCCCCATAACCTGAGTTTATTACAGAGATGACTACTTAAGGCTCACTAAGACAGTATATACCAAGGTTATGCATGTCTCTATGTATATCCCCATTTACTGTAGTGTACTGGAATGCCAACTGAACTGAAGTGGCAGCACAGCAAGAACGCCAGAGAAGTATTGAGAGGGTAGATAAATATAGATATGTTATGATCACATTCTGACTTCTTTGAAGCACTATATTTTTTCACCTCTCCCATTTTCTGGGTATTGAATTGATCCACACATACGCCGAGCGCCACACCTTCATTCCGGACCCTAGCCCCAGCAATGTGCCAGATATAAACCTGTCATTACATTGCCATCACTTTGTTCCTTTTTCTCCAATTGAACTAGGAGATTAGAGACATCAACACGAAATACTATAGTGTTTATAAACATCTGAGTCCACTGCACGTTGGACACCACACTTGATACAGGGTGAATTGGTCCTTTTTCCCCCCCATCTACACTCAATGAAGTCTTCAGGACTAACACAAAATGGCGATCGGCACACATCCTTGTTCCCCTGGTTACCGATGCCATGCGTGCTGCAGTACCAATGGAAGGAGCACGTCCCTGCTCGCCAGGTATATTCTTTACCTTCTGCTGATACAAAGCGATTCAACATCCTATATTTAGTAGCCATGTCCACCCAATCCTAACATCCATACTTCTAACCTAGAAGATACGGCCCTGTCTAGGATCATCTTTCCTGACACTGCATTGAACTGCTGGATAGCCCGAATCTAACAGAGTGGAACATTACTGTCTGCCGTAGTGAACATCAAGGGAGAGCCCAACTTTCTGAACTTGTTTTAATAATGACGTCCGGAACAGACCTAATATAGGCTGACCAGATTTATATAATTTTCAGTAGGGTTCTGGACCAGCTACAAGAGCATGAATATTATGGAGCGTTTTTACCCTGTTTGTTAAGGGAATACCCTTTTGATGCAGATCTATACAGACGATATACCCAGCGGTGAGTTGAAATCGGGTCTGCCAGAGACCTCAGTTATTTTCATTTTTACTAACCGGGCACCTATGGGTAAAGTTTCTTTCACATATATTTAGAATATTGTCATTAAATACACTGCCTCGTGCACCGAGTCCTCCGCCCCCACTCCCTATTGAGTATGTTAATGTTAAAGGACATTTGTACCGTGCACTATCACCACTGGAGTGGTCCCCTGGCGCTCTGGCGGCTCTGAAAGAGGAGGGGAGGTTGAGTTAGTGGGAGGAGGCAGGAAAAGTGCAAGAGAGCAGTGATGTGCTGTTGGCGGCCTCAGCCCGGTGGGTCCGTTGGCTGAGCTGGGGTGTTTGCGGCCGGTAGTCTTTGTGTAATGTTGTGCAAGACTATGCATGTTTTTGTTTTGTTGTTGCAATGTAGTGAAGTTTGTGCGGTTTGTTGTGCTGTAGATTTTGGTTGTGTTCGGTTTGGAGTTTGAGAGGTGTATGCAGAAAGGGAAATTGTTAGTAGGGTTGGTTAGTTTGCGTTTCTATCCTGAATTCAGACGCTCGGCTTGCGCAGTCTCCCCTGGTGCGGCTCTCTCCTGATCTGGGTCCGACTGGCATACAAGGTTCCTTACTCCTCTGGCCCCCACCTCTAACATGCTCTCTCATAGCTCCCCTTATCCTCCCTTCATACTCTTGTGGCCAGTGCACCTGCCAATGTCAACCTCTCAGGTAGAGTGGTGATTGCCAATATCTCGACAATTCCACACCACTGTGGTACCTGGCGGTAACTAAGGGATGGGCGAAAGTGTTGGTGGGATTGTCTGGGGGAGTTGGCTCAGTCTTCGTGCATGCCTCCTGTGTTCCAGTCTATCCGGTGTTTTTTGCTATGTTGATGATATTGCTCCTAAATGGTGGTTACTTATCCTCACCTTTCTAATATTTAAGGGACAACTTGGCTCACCCAGTTGTACCTACCTGCAGTTTTGAACTCAATTGGACTTCCATTGCAATGCATTCCATATACCTAGCTATACTCACATGGTACTTGTAGATTTGATTCCCCAGATGAAATTATTCCCCCCCCCATCAATCAATGTTACTGGTGTCTATTTAGTAGTACCTATATTCTCTGAATCCAGTAGAGCCATTAGTGGCCAGCAGTAGTTTTAGCCATTAGTGACCTGAAATTCACTCATTTTGACTGTCGTCGTTCCCGGTACGAAATTAAGTTCCCAATTGATTGATTGACGACATTGTTATTATATGAAAACTATCAGTTTGATTTGCGCATCTGATGTTTTTGTTGTATATAGACTGATTTGACTGTACAGACATAAGTTACCACACTCAGTGTCTTTTCTCCATGTATTTTCAACAGTCCAATTAGGCTTTTGAAGAAGAGGAATCCCCTCGAAACACGTCAGCTCAATATATGGGACTATTGAACCAATCTTGCTTGCATATGCTTCACAATTAAATTGCCTTTTTTGCTGCACAAGATTTGACTTAACTATTTTTTTCATGAACTTGATTACGGGAACCGCACATTACTAACAATTGAAGGACTTTAGTCCATACGGAATTACTAACTGCCTTCTAGGCGGTAGCATATAGTGTGCAGGGGACGGGAGGATTCCAATCTTGGATCCTCTTTTTCCTCTTATTTTTCACTAGTTTGTCAGGTGGGCAAGTCTGAAAGTGTTTTTTTTCTTTTCTTTTTTTTACCTGAATTTGGGACTTTGCCGGGGCTTGCGGGTAATAAATTCTGGCCCGAATTGCGCAAGTCACACCTCTGTGGATTCCCAGGGGTGTCGTCTTCTCAGAAATGCATGGGGTTCCCTGTTTTCCTTGGTGGCCGAGACACCCCAGGCCCAATCTGTAGGTTGTTCACAAGAGCAACATTCCTCAATCTGCTCTGCCGAAAGACTTTGGGTGGGGGGGGGCTGTTACCAGTTGTTTTAGCCTTTTCCCTTTGCGCCCAAATAGGTGCCCCAACACATGTGAGGTTCTGTTTTCGTCGGGACACCGGTGAGAATGCAGGACGGTAGGACATTTGTGTTTGTGTGGTTTTCATAACGTTTTCAAACATCTGCTGCTGCACCTTTTAACACATTTTTATTTATTTTTATGTATGTACTTGTAATACACCAAAAGCCCGCAGGCATCAGACTGCATCACATAAAACAGGGATACTACATAAAACGACTTTTTAACAACCTGACCCGATCTGGCTCATTATCCTAGTATGGGAATCCTTGATTTTAAAATGTATGTTTTTAGATTCTTTCTGAAGGCCAGATGGCTTGGTTCGAGTCGAAGGGTTATGGGTTGGTTATTCCATTCCTTGCCTTCTTTTCCTAAATTTGACCTACTGTTAGTCACTGCTTTAGGCACTATACTCTTTTGTAACCTGCACAAGTACCTAACCTTGAAGAGCTCTGCCTGTACTCTTGTAAAAAATGTATGCATGCCCTACCTCACCACATTTCTCTTTACTTACACATGCTAAGTACGTCTGTTTAGGCCGTAAGCATAAAAATCATGTGTGCCATGGCTCAGTTTTTGGCTTGTGGTATTGCTTATTTCGTGAAACATTACGAAAAATGTTTCCTAACTGGAAGAGCCGTGGGAATGTAGCAGGGCATTACATTTCTCAAAATACCCAGAAGCCATTACCGTACCCGGCCAACCATGTCCACCACATAACCTTTGTTGTCATTTTCCCGATTCTTTCCCCAAACGGTGGAATTATTCCCTACATAGTTGTTGCCTGGCCTGCGCAAATCACCCCTTCCTAATCTTGGAATTTTGTCAACTTTTCAGAAATGTATGCCTTTCTGTCTTCCCATTCAGCTTTCCTACCCTCCTCTTCCATTCTGTCCACGCATGTCCTATTAAGGGCAAAATCGCCTAACTCTCACAAAACGGCTGGTAACCATATCAATTTTATTTTGGTTTCCACTCAACCTGTTCTTGAAAGCCTGGACAATGGCGAATTCAACACAGCAAACCATTTGTTTCCATCTCTTACAAGGAAAGAACCACAGGCATCTTTGTCCTTAATTTTTTGACATTTTCTGAAAATAAACACATTTTCTGCCTTTTTGGTTGTCTCTCACCCCCCTAAAGCAAACTAGAATTCCTCTGTGGCGTAATGACCGCCTACATGTGGGGAAAAAAGGGGCCGAATTTGGCCGAGATAGGTCATGTAACAAAAAAGTTACAAGGTATTGAATGGCGACATACCGAAATCCCCAATAAAGGCCTTGGCACTGAGGAGGGGGAAACCCTTGGCAGTTAAGGGGTTAAAAGATCACCAGGAGAAATGGGAGACTGCGGGTTGGAGCGGACTGCAGCTCTGTGTTGCCGAAAAAAAGAAGAGAATGCTGCAGCCACCCACACATGCAGTGAGCAGCAGATGACGAAGCGAAGAAAATTCCAAGTGGGAACGCCAGAAGCAAGCACCGTGGTCCTGGACATTCTAAACTATGAGTTACAGAGACCTACAACTACAAGGAACCCTGGCAAGAGAGTATACCAAACAAAATGCCCATGGTTGATGGACACTCCCGTCCCCTGCACACCTAAAATAACAAAGAACTTTCAGTCAGAATTCAATAAGTAATTTCAATCAGCAGCAATACTTCATGTAAATTTAAGTTAGACCAATGATATCACATTTTTTTATCCAATATTCAGCTAAAGTCTTTTATTCAACAAACTGTTTTGTATACTTCAATCATATACATCATGAAAATTCATCAAGTGCAAGTTGTTTCACAATTCTCATGTCTCATTTGGTTTATACAACATTATTTTCAAAATATAAATTTGTGTTCAAATCACAGAAAGAACAGAGGTCAGTCAATTAGACTGAACATCAAGAAAATAAAAAAATAAGGCGGCTCTAAGCGTTTCGAGAGAAATCTCTCTTCAGCAGCAAAAAGTAATTCCATGATTTCATGTAGTAAGTTAATGGCGCAAGCTCCGTTTGTGCTGTAACTGGATTCTACTTTAATGCTGTAATGCTAATCCATCCAAAATGATATTGATACGGCCATGACCGATGAATAATGTGAAGAACCAAGTATCGTCACAGAAGCTAGAACTCACTAGGTTGGGTGCATAACGAGATTGTCGAACAGCACTAGCCGACGTACCTTATACATCGTTCTTATCTACACTGCCGCAGTTAGCATGATAGTATACTTTACTCCTCCTCTGATGGATTAATGACATTTTGGCATCGCTGACAATAGATCATTCAAGTCCTAAAGACGACAAGAAATAATCTTGAGTAGGTAAACTGCACTTTGGGCCAACTCAGCTGCCACCATATCAAGGAGAAGTACCCATTATCTCACATCGGTATCAGTAATTGAAACACAAGTTAGTGAATTCTGAATAATTGATGAACTATTATGAAGGCACTAGAATTTTGTACCCTAGTGGATTACGTAAGATTGGGAATTACTTTTTGCTCCTGAAGAAGAGAGATTTCTCTCGAAACGCTTAGCCTTATTATTTTTTGATTTTCTTGATGTTCAGTCTAATTGACTTCTGTTCTTTCTATGATTTGAACACACATTTATATTTTGAAAATAATGTTGTATAAACCAAATGAAAGACACCTGAGAATTGTGATACAACTTGCACTTGATGAATTTTCATGATGTATATGATTGAAATATACAAAACTGTTTCTTGTTGAATATAAGACTTCAGTTGAATATTGGATTAAAAAATGTGATATAATTTGTCTATCTCTTAAATTTACATGAAGTATAGCTGCTAACTGATTGAAATTACTTATTGAATTCTGACTGAAAGTTCTCTTTCAGTTAATTTAGGTTTGCAGGGGATGGGAGTGTCCATCCATGGGCATTTTGTTTGGTATTGAAAGTTAGTGATCTATAAGTGAACCAGAGTCAGTTTATTCTCCCCAGCACCCTCGACATTCAGAAATTAAGGTAGAGCCAGTGTTGAGCTGTGAATGAAGGTATATCCAATCACAATTGACTCACAATGGTGTGCTTGATCTCTTTGCTTTAATTTTTTAATAGGAGAGTATACCAGCCATTGCAAGTGTGTGAAAACCAAGAAGCCCTGGCAGGAGAGTGTAGCGGGCAATCACAAGTGTCTGAATATCGGGAAATGGAGAAACCCTGGCAGGAAAATATACCAGTTATCCTGACAACACCAAAAGATAAATACATATGTGACTTTGATATTGAACAAAAGCAACGACACAAACTATTATTATCAAATTGTGAAAAGGAATCCAGGGGAAGGGAGATATCCTCTGGATAAAGGAGCAATATCACAAAGACTTTTTGTTGGAGTGATTTATTGATTTGCTCCTTTTTAACATCTTTGAAACACTGAAGGCCAAAGACCTTATGCTTTACCCCTTAAGATGTATTTCCGATTTCCTTAGACTTTGAGGGTCCAAATAGTACATTGGATATAAGACGGTTTGGTTTCAACATTTTGACACTGACCAATCTCTAGTTTTGAATTTAGGTAGGGAAACAATTCTAGTGCAGGGACAGTGAGGCATTTTCCCAACCCCTTTTTTTTTATTAATCAATAAAAGTCTTTAGCCAAAACCATATTTTTTGTCCGTTTAATTCCTGACCCGTCACAGTATACAATACAGCTTAAAAGGTTGTCTTGTTGTGACCCAATAATTCTGGTGTTGCCAGAGCCCCAAGACGACCCACAAGACATGAGGAACCCTTGGAAACCTATTTTTAAATTCATATGCTCAGTGATGTGGGCTCTCAAAAGCATGTTCAAGAGTCAGTTTGAGATTGTCTATACATTTATACAGCAAGTGCTCAGGAGTCAACTCCTGTTTCTCCCATTTAAGCGTTCTTTAGGATTCCATGTATGTCTGCTATAGTATTGTTTACCTCACAATGAGATGTCTCATGATGCTACTAGTACGTT
The DNA here is from genome assembly GCF_040938575.1 of Ambystoma mexicanum. Taxonomy (NCBI): domain Eukaryota; kingdom Metazoa; phylum Chordata; class Amphibia; order Caudata; family Ambystomatidae; genus Ambystoma; species Ambystoma mexicanum. The sequence continues at coordinate 167,045,997 of NC_090939.1, forward strand.
TAGTCCTTTGAATCAAAATGCTGGCATTATTTAGAGCTCTGGTTTGTCCAGCTTTCATTGTGTGCACCTGGCTGTTGATTTTACCTTTTGGCTCAGTGGATTGAAGCATTGTTACATTGGGGAATGTGCTGACCGTTGTGGGCCAGCAGCACCATAATCCCATGCTCCGGTCATTAGTTAGTTAGCTACTGACTTAATAACAAGTTTTGATTTTACTAGAATTCCTTTAGCAAAGAATCACTGACGGCCAAAATGGGCACTCTTATCTGAAATAGCAGTCCGATTTTCTTTTTTTTTTTTTTTTGCTTTTTGAAATGTTAATATACTAACTTTGACAGTGATTTTCTTTTGGTCCTTTTTTAACTTTGTGCCAACCTTAACTGTTTTTGAGCAATTGCATAATTTGTATTTTGTCTAAAGACGTTTTGCAGCTTTGGTCAAGATATACACGCCATCTCTGAAATTATTTATTATAGAAAGTAACCATTTTCAAAATGTTCAAAGTCCTTTCCCTAATCACAGTTAAGATTCCTGGATTGGTACGAGTCCTTTCTGTATGCTTTTGTTCCAGGAGGTTTGCTTACAATATATTGCTAGCTATACTTCATGCAGTCCAAACATGGCTAACACTATTTGGTTGATTATTTCAGGAAGTCCCAACCAAAAAAGTAGACCTTTTGAGCCTTACTGAACTTGGGTGATCCTGCTGGAACCTTGGGTCAGGGCACTGATTGTATCTTGGCTTTGTGCCACTGGCACCCGAAATTGTTCCCCAAATCACTATTTTTTATTTTTTGTTGTTGATCAGGAATTCCTAACTTGGGTGCACTATATAGTAAGGTTCTTTAGGTGAGGAGTGGTGTCTCTCCACAAGTTAACATGTGTTGCGCAGAGTAAGAGTACCTGGGGTGTATCCCCACACTGCTTCTACCCTGCCAATCTGTCAACACTGTTAGCGGTCCTTGATGGCCACTTGTCCGCCTGACGCAGCTCCTCACGATCAGTGACCATGGTCATGTGGAAGGGTCTAGGAGGAATTTGCTTTTCCATTTCCATGGCGGACATGCTTTTTTCTGTACATTTTTTGAACAGGACACTATACTGGGGTATTAATAGCTATAACTTCATTGATAGTATTGGGAACATGGATATTGTTAAAGCTCACAACTAAGCGACGTCCTTTAACTTGATTCCCGGTCCATTACCACCTGCTAAACCTCCACATCTTTGTAAGGTTTATTTCTTAATTCTTGTTCTATTTGGAGGCAATGCACGATTTGTAGTTCTGGTATTATGCCGTCTTGTCATTTTTGTTGAATGGTTTTGTGCAAGTTTGTAAGTTTCATAGAGAGATTTGAGTACATGCTATTGCAATTTTTCAAGTGCAACAGCGCTAACGCCCAGACCCAGGCCTGCCTTGTCCCCAAAATCAAGGATCATTATTTTGGGAGACGGTGTCCTTTAAAATGGATGCTTCTAGTGACTGTGTTCACGCGTGAGCTGAAATTAAGTGAGGAATTGAAGATTATCACTAAGGTCTTAGGTTGTCGACTTTAATGCTTGTGGGTGTCCGAATGAGGGCGGCCAAATGTTTAGCATGTTAATATATAAGAGCAGAGTTTGTGACTCATCCTTCGAGCCACTGCTGGTTGTCTTCCATTCCTGGATCTTGATCAAGCTAGATGTCCTTTTCATCAAAGGTGGATGCCTTTGCCTAAGCGGAACATGTTCTGTACACACTTAGAAGGGATTTGGAAATGCAATATTGTGTAGAGCAGTGGTCTCATGTCTACATGGAAGAGATACTGCAATAGTGCAGAGCTTTGTGGTTCCCCACCTCTAATTCTAGAGATCAATATGAATGGGTCCATTGAGATCAAGGCAGTATGTCAGTTCATTGTCCTCAAAGCCTCTTCTGGTTTCCTCCAATTTCTAAGAGGGTGGTTTTATTTTGTGTCACTACCCTAAAACCTGTTTGCGCATAGTGCAAGATGAACCTTTACTCACTATCACTGCAGTTGGCGGGTCACCTTTTCTGTTTTTGGATCACAATGGGAGGTTTCAGATGGTCACCCGCTTAGCATATGAAATAATTGCAGATAAAGTAATTACAATTACTTTGAGGTTTTCAGGCACTAGGCCATGTAGTAAGGGTGAGTTCTAAAAATGTTTCGGAGCAGATGCAAGGATTAAGATGTAATCATTGAGGAAGTAAGCTTGGTAGAGGACTTTTGGGCTGATGACTCAAACATAGCTTATCAAGACCAAGATGAAGGCGTACAAGCATTCTAGTGACTGAGGGCCTGATTCTTAGCTTCATGATACTATATTTATATATGTATATATATTATGATTTATATAAATGCAGAATATATAGAGAAAATAAGATGTTGCATCACATAATGACACTTATGTTATTTTACATAGTGCTCGAATCTAGCTCTGATGGTGACGCTTCGGGCTTCATTACTAGTTACCACATTTTAATTTGAAACTTTAAATTGTGTTTAAAGAAAGTCACGACTGAGTTGTTTCTGGGATTAAATCACTGTTTACTTGTGCATACACATCTCTTTTGATTTTTCTAAAGCGTTACGATCATTTAGTTGATGATTCAGCAATTTCAGCAATATTTTTCATCTGTTCCGATTTGCACTTTGTGTAGCCTCTTGCATGGATTCTGCTCACCAGTTCAGGTCTGCTTTCTAACATCTTTCCATTCTTCTCTTTGGGTCTGACAGTTCTTTCTCAAATCCCTTATTAGTTATTTTCTTCTCTTGAACAGTTAGTACATCAAGGGCTGAACAGTGGAAGAATTATGCAGGAAAATGATGGACCTCTGCACTTGCAAAACCTGTCTTGCAAGAGCGCTGTTCCGGCCCAAACCCTCCACTGCCCTCCCTCCCACCCAAGAGCTAAACCTACATCTCTCAACCATTAGCAATTTCTCCAATTAGTTTCTCCTTAGTCAGAAGGCATGCTCAGGGCACTCGTATTATGCGTGGGAGACGGAGGCATTAATTTACAAGCTTGGTGAAGCATTTAGGATAATGAAACCTCTGCTAAATTGAACAGCCCAAGCCTATCATCCGTAAACAAGCACTCTCAAATGAGTGTATATATGGCTTGTTGTTTTGACCGTTGGGGTGAGTGTTGTGACAGATAAAAGGAACTGAGCAAAGTTTGCATTTCTTGCTCAGAAGTGTTTTATGTTTGAATCACTATTGCATATTTCAAATGTAAAATTCTTTGTTCGTTATTACAATCCCAAAATGGTCTTTTCTTTAATGCAAATCACCAAGATTCGGTCCCTTCTGCAGGTGCCCCATTGATGCACTTGTTTTAGTTCGTTGAGGGGATTGAGCGCTCCTGGACCGGGACAGCACCTCGAACCCCCCGCCAATATTAATCGGGCTACTCCACTCCCAAGTACTCATCTGCCGATTTGCAATACTCGGGATGGATAACAGAAAAATTGCGGGAACACATGCATAAACGCAAATGCACTCGAATAAGTGCAAACCCCATTTACACTAGTTCCAGGGTAATTGCACATGCAGAAAGCCTGTTTGTGCATGCACAGAATTCGTTTTACTGTTATTTTTCGGTAATCCAACCCCACCCCAGTTATTCTTGCAGTTTCTATCTAGAGTGTTTGTAAAAGTACCTGGCAGAACCAGTGGTGGTATTAACGATTGTGGAAGTGAGATGGCGCGTTTAAGGAATACTGGTGTTAAATTCGTGATCGCTTTTAACACTTCTGTTATTGGTCTGTTTTCTCCACTTTGTCTGTAGTACAGTTTATTTAGGGCTTGGACAATGCAGATGTCAGAGTTCCAGGGACCATAGGGGGCACGGCACAGAGCAGTGAATGGGTAGTCTTCTACTTTCTCCTTTACTGTGTCCCACTAGAAGATCCTATACTAGAGGAAGCTGCCTGAGAAGACTTGAGGTAGTTGGGCAGACAAAGTAAATTAGCCCTTTTCTTTAGCCATGGCTTTGGCTCCCAGCACCCAGAATGGGTGCATTTCTGGCACTACATCCCAGGCATTTAGGAACTATTCGACTTATATTTGCTCTCCAAAGACTACTCTCTACAGCAGGGGTCTGCAATCTTTGGCTCTCTACATGTTTTGGTCTACAACTCCCATCAGTGCTAGCCGGCATAGTCCATGTTCTTGGATCATGGGATTCATAATCCAAAACTGAGCCAAAGGATGCAGACACCTACTCTACAGGAACAGGATATTTCATTGTGGAAGGCAGACTTGCACAAGATCCTGTAAAGTCCACATGGGAACAGTGATGAAACGGAGCTATGGCGAAGGTGTGTACACATCTGTCAGTACACACTGATTTTGTGCTTTTTTGTTGTGCAGGACCAGTTAGGAGGTGATGATTTGCATGAAGCAACTGTTTAGGTTTGAGGGATGCAGAGCAAGCATACTGGGAAAGTTAACTAGTAATAGTTGAGATGTAACATCTTTTAAGGGGTGGAAGATGACGGCCTGCTCCATAGGGTATTTGGAGGGGTGGGCAGAGAGAACCTCTGCATACCATTTTCGGCTTTGATATGATATACTTTTATATCGCACCCATACACAAGTGTTTCAGGGTGCGACGAGGCAAGAGAGGGGTACAAAAAAGGACAAAAACAGCGATCCTACTAGGCCCAGTGACATTGAGAATGAGCATGTGCAAGGGAGAGGGAAGGGAAAAGTGTGAGGGCCACCGGAGGACTGAGAAGTGCACAACACATGAACAAAACAAAAAAGGTAGGGCGGAAATTGGGTGGCGGTGCATGAGTTAAGCGCAGACAACAGGGTGTCTAATAAATGCAAGTGAGGAGACTGTAGTGTTGCAGATACACACCCAGGTTCAAGGGTTGCCAGAGGCAGTGCGTGTGAGTTGCAGTATGGGCAAAGGAACTGGGCCCAAAGTCGGAGGGTAGCCAGATGCCCAATGCAGAAACAGATCAGCAGGGGAGAGAAGGCAGAAGCAAAGGGGAATGTCTTGAGGTGCTTCCGTAACCGGAGATGGTTCTCCTCCAGTTTCAAAGAGGCAGGGAGGCTGTTCCAGAGAGAAGCCCTAGCTGAGGAAAGTGATCTACCGCCAACTCGTTTCTTGGAGAAACGACTGACCCTGAGGGAGTTGGAGGAGTGAAGAGCTCGAGTACGAAGGTATTTACGAAGAGAGAGTTGGAGGTAGTGAGGACCCAGGCCCCAGAAGGCCTTGTGGACAATGCAGAGGGTCTTGAACTTGATCCTCTCAGACACTGGGAGCCAATGCAGAGATGTCGGTGCTGGAGAGATACGATCCCAGGGCTTGAGGCCAAGGACAAATCTTGCAGTCCTGTTCTGGTTGAGTTGAGGAGAGTAGAAGCAGGCAGGTTTAGAAAGAGGCTGTTGCAGTTGTCCAGCCTAGAGAGAACCAGAGCTTTGGAGACAGTGAGCTTCTGGGGGAAGGAGAGGAAAGGATGGATACGTTTGAGGAGGTGCAGTTGGTAGTTTGACTTCTTAGAGACGTGAGAGATATGAGGAGAAAAGGAGAGCATTGAGTCGAAGATGACCCTGAGGTTCTTAGCCTCACAAGTTAGAGCAGGAAGAGGGCCAAAGCAGGCCAGCACAAGAGTGACAGGAAAGGAGGGTGCAGGTGTGCCGACGAGGAAAATATCAATGTTACTGGCATTAAGGCAGAGAGCGTTGGCAGCACACCACTCCTGGATAGCAAACAGTCAGCGATGAGAGAAGAGGTGGGAGCCTGAAAGTGTCATCCGCATAGCACTGAAATTTGGGGCAGTGAGCGGCAATGCGGGGTGGGCAAGAGGTACCAGGTATTGGTTGAACAGCCAGGAAGAGAGGTTAGACCTCTGGGGAACACCACAGGTGGAGAGGGAGATGTAGGAAAGGAAGGACCCAAGTTGTACCCGGGAGGGTCGATCGGAGAGGAAAGAGGTCAGCCACGCCAGAGCCTGATCGGTGATACTGATCAGACCATTGAGCAGGATGGCATGGTTGACAGTGTCAAAGGCAGAAGAGAGATCAAGTAAAATGAGGACAGAGGGCAGATTAGAATCTAGGTTATAGAGCAGGTCTTCAGGGATGTTCAGGAGAGCAGTTTCTGTGCTTCTGGCAGCTCTGAGCGAGATTTATGGTCCTGGAGACAACCAACAGATTCAGTGTGAAGATTAAGATGGGAGATGACCAGCTTTTCCAGGAGTTTGCAAAAGAAAGGAGTGATGGAGATAGGGCGATAGTTAGCTGGGCAAGAGGGGTCAGCAGAGTTTCTTGAGAAGAGGGTGCACAAGAGTGCTTAAAGGGGCAAGGGAAGGCTTCCGTGGTGAAGGAGTGGTTGCAGAAGTCGGGCAGGAGCAAGGGTGTCAATGCGGTCCTTTTATGGATTCAATGGGTGCAAGTCGTGAAGACCTAGGGTTGCAGGAATATTTGTTGGTCACTGAGGGCGAGTTGATTTAGGTTTGGGGTTATGAAGATTTGTCTCTGTGAATCACTTATCGCTTAATTAGAATGAAGGGCAAAACCCCAAGATGTTTAATATAGTTGCACCAGTCTTTGCTTCCCTTGATATGAGCCTTTTTACAATCACAAAATGTGATATGCGAGCTTTGATAGCGCCATCATTCACAAAGGCAGTCTTTTTACATTTTGGATAGTGGTTTCAGATGCTTTTTACATAAAAGAATGCCTCGAAGGGCCTCACCCATCTCCAATAAGCAGTAAATAACTGCACACCTAGAGGTTTAGAATAGTCGGTCAGTTGTGATGTCACAACTAGAACACAATGTTATTGTGATGTTGCCCTGTCTTGCTGTGAGGGTAAAGGTTGGGTGAAGGTCACCGGGTACTGCTATCCACTACCTGATGGAGGACCCGCGAGTGTGTATCAGTGTCCCACCCTCTCGAGAGCATGGCACAGACTTGTCGTATGGGGCAAACTAACGTCGCCCATTTAAGGGAACCGAATCGCAGGGAGAGGCACAAACGGCGCCTGGAGTAAGACTGGCACCACAGGGAAGAGATGCTGAAATGCACTTTGTACCCAGCCGAAGTTTGTGAGCCCCGCACTCCAACTGACCTGTTACAATGAAACTCCTGAACATGAAAACGCTGCTCACATATGCAGTACGATTTAGGCCCCAGAGAGACGTGAGAATGCAAGACAGGACCCACAGACCGTTAGACAATCTCTTGAACGAGTTTAATAAGCAAGCAAAAGACACCAGGTAGTGTTGTAGTTTAGAGAGTGACAGTGAAGGGAACTAATGTGCTGGGGGAATTGGAGTGGAGGTGGCTTGAAGGAGAGCAGTGAGGTTGGTTGCGGAGACGGGGGCCCAGGAGGCTAGAGAGTGATCCCAGGGAGTCTGTGGAGAGCATAAGGTGGGGAATAGTAGGAGTAAAGGTGATGAAATAGCAAGTGGAGTATAAGAAAGCTGGAACTCTGGAGGAGGTGGTGAGCACACGAGGTGTCTAGATCAGGAGTATATGGCAAAAAAATCACAGGGTAAGGTGGAGAGAAGACAGCCGAGAAGGACATTGAGCAAGGAAGGGGAAGCAGGAAGGAACAGAGGAAGTAGTAATAGTTTGTGGTAGGAGAAGTCCAGAAAGAGAAGAACCTGAATGTTGTGGGTGAGTAGAATGTAGAACACGGCTGAACAGAACTTCGGAGGGTCCCGAGGAAGAATGTAATGGGGATGGAGGGAAGGGGTGGGGGAAGGGATTGCAGTTGGTATTTACGAGTATGGAGTAAAAGGAGAATGAGCTAGACTGAATCTCAGCATTATCATTAATGCTGTACTAGCTATTGACATCTGTCTGGATCAACACACACAATTGGAGACGGCTCACACTCCTGGCTGAAAAAAGTGTTCTGAGCAACGAAACCAGAGAAATATTGGCAGCCTGCGGAGGAGGCTGGGAAAAGCGCAGCCTGTGGAGTTGGTTGACACGGCGGCAGAGGTCAAGGAAACGGAGACTGGAGAGTGAGCGACCTGAGGAGGAGGTTGTGATAACCTGGGCATTTGTCCAATAGCTATGCCGTTGTATCCAACATTACCCATTTTGTCAGCCCCTTTCGTTTCCCCTCCAGTAAGGTGCTGCATGAGACATTTCCTTTGATTTGGCATAACAAGGCCGCAGATTTATTTTTACATATACATAACCACTGTAAACGGGTATTAAAAATTAGTTCCAAAAGGTGTGGCGACTGCTCCTCGTCCTGCTTCCCCCTTTACCTCCATATTGTTTGCAGGCACAACTCCCCCAAGGCCTTCGAGTCTGAGAAATCGCCTGCCCCTGCAGGTCTTTGCGGACTGGGGGAGCGCCGTTTGTTGGGGGGAAGTTGAGCCCCAATTGCTACCGCCAGACACCCCCGCCAGACACACCTGCTTATACCGCTGTAAGTAGCGAACTGACCAGTTATATTACAACCCCAATATCTTTGTTGATCCCCTGAGCTACAGAAACATGGGGGGAGAGGCCACCCCTAAACGCAAAATCGCGCCTTAAAAACACTAGCGTTACAACTGGCCTATCATAAAATTCCCCCGCACTTTGCTATTACGTCCCTGCTATACTTCTTAGCCCACATTTGTGCCCATGTCGCACCATCATGCAACTCAATCCTACCATCTTGCCTCGTGGTGCCCCGACACCAGAGTCCAGCCATAATACTTAATAACAACATTTTGTCCCCGCTGCCTCGTGATGCACCCCCTAACGTTGGAAAGAGGCATGCCATAATCCTTGCAGCGCAACTGGGTGCTACCTGCCTCGTGGCGCTCCCACACATAATGTAAGGCGTCATTCAATACTGTTTATAGTGCCCTTTTGTAGTCCCTGCCCAGAGGCCTCCCCCATCCCTTGGGAAGAGTCGTATCTGCTTGTCCCGCCGTTGCAAACGTCAGATCTTTCCTTATCGTACCGACAGTTTAAATAGTTTCCAAGGAGGCGTTTTGACAGTAACATGTGTCGTAAATTGTGCAATTTAACGACTACCGTACAGTAACTGGTCAAAACTGCTAGGCGCACAGTGAAGTAACACCATAGTAGCTTCTACGCATTGTCACTTTCGTGACGCCCCTCCCGTGCCTACAATACTAAACCAGTTGACCACAACTACTACTGCCCGCACAACCGCAATGGAAGAATTCATGCCCGCCTTTCTAGAACCTCTTAATAATTGTGTATGAACTATGTTAGGTTACTCATACCGTGTTTAATACCTAGGGGCTTCTATGCGCGGAACGAACCTGGAGTGCTTTGTACCGTCATGCTCCCAAGGTGAGCACGTTACCCCTTGAGCTATCCTCCTCCTTATAAAGTAAGAATGCCGCCTTAAAACCAAATTGCCCCGAACCACCGCCGGTTTAGGAGAACAGTTTCTTATCCATTAGGCCACCGGGACCACTCGTGTGTGACAACCCACCCAGTGCTGTGTTAACAGAAACCACCCGCCTGCTCTGCGTGTTGCGGACAACCTCAGCTCGCAACTCCAACTTTCCTAAAATGTGTCACCTGGGTGGGCATTAGATCGGTACCCACGTCCGACCCCTAAGGTGCCCTATGTAATTTACTCCGCAAGTTCTGCTGCAGCGCTTATTAATGTGCGAAATCGGACCACTACTCCCACAATTCTTCCTTAGTTGTATACTCCTACTTCGTTCCACAACGATTGCCCTAACGTAGCTTCGCCCGACTGAGCTGTTGGACTGGACACCCTGCATCAAAAGCACCTAAAACCTTAAACCCCTGCGGCAATTCCCATAAGATCGACCGCCGACCAGCTCCCTTATTGTCGTTTAATACGAGCGCGTACCCCGAGGGGACAGAGACCCAGCGCGGAGATGTCATGACCCAAAACCAAGCCCGAGTAACATTTAGGTTTGCTGTGTTGCAGCACAAAAAATCAATCGGGCTCGCCGCCACACGACCCCACTAGGACCCACCTAATAAAGAGGCCATCCAAACCGCTGACGCTGCACCTGGAAACATAACAACAGGTAACACGAGTAATGAGGGCAGCCTGCTTCTGCTCTATGTGCCCGCGAAGAAAACAATAATTTGGCACGTATATAGCGCTACGAACCCTCAGGTATCTGAGCGCTTCTTATTATTACCCATGGTGTGTGGTGCTCATTTATCGACCTCGGAAGGGTGAAAGGGTGAGTTTGGCCCCGCCGGGATTCGAACCTGCGTTAGCAGACTCTGCACCGATGTCAAAGCGAGCGTTCTACTCGCTGTGCCACTTGAAACAGATACTTTACGACGCGTTTCTTCTCAAGTGTATGTTCCCATTGCCCAACGTTTCTAAAATTCCAGCCCTTCTCCTCTGAACACAGGAACACTTTTTAGATTTATCTCAGTAGCACAGGGGTTATGAACTGAGGAGACCGATCGTCACGGAATTAACCCCATATGCGCCCGCCGCCGCTTCAAAAGCGCTAAAACTTAAACCCCTGCAGCAACCCACCTAACCTCGATCGCCGACCCGTTCCCTTACTCTCCTATTAATACGGAGAGCGCACCCAGCTACTTCTGAAGCGACAACAGCGCATATATGGCGCTATATCCACCCAGCTCCTTACCCGACGCATACTCCTAGCTGGAACACCATCCACTCCTTCACTGGAAATCTCCTTGCTGGAACACCATTCCACTCCTTCACTGGAAATCGCCCCAACATCGCCACTCTTCGTCCTTCTGGGTCGAAAAAAGCACTCCTGCAGCCACAGCATCGCGGGATCACAGACTCCGAAACAGCAACCGAAAACGAAGTCCACAAACAGCAACCGAAAACGAAGTCCTCCACTTTTGGCGGGCGCCCAGCTGCTGGAAGAGCTGCAAGTGCCCCCGCGCTGGGCGCCCGCCGCTTTTATGTCCCAAGCCCCGCCTCCTTCCTTTGTTGCCCTTCGCGGGCTTTCCCGGGCTCTTGTCGCCCTCTCCTCTGGCTCCTTTGCCGCCCTCTCCCCTGCCCCTGGGGGGGAGGGGCGAGAGAGCGTCCAGGAGGAAGGCCCCTGCCCCGGTTATCGGGGTGCCTCCTCCACTTGCTGCGCTCTCCGTTCGTCACCTTCATCTGGAGTTCAGGACGCAAGCAAAGTAAAGAAAAGAACTGTCCGAAGGAACGAGCCGCAGGTGGACAATTACAGCAGGGTAGGGATGACGCATGAAAGGCTGCAGACGCCGCTGGGGAAAGGGAGAAGTAGAAATTGTGAAGACGGTAAGACGCGCTGCGCAGCCAGCTCACAAGTGCATTCAAGTCCTAAGATAACCAAAGTTACACAGCGGAAAAAGATTTTTGACTGTCACAATTAATATCAGTGTGTTAGTCACAAACAATAGCAATACGCTGCTGCGCAAGAAATCATTATTTGGCATCTTTGAAAATATTTAAAAGCTGCGCTAATCTCAAGAGCGCGAGGACCAAGATTCCAAGCTAGTACTAAAGCCACGACGCAGTGCGCAACTTTCACTTCAATGAAAGGGACCTACGAACGTAAGGAAACGTTTGGCCATATTTACTTGTTAGAGGCACACAAACGTTATGACAACTCGCAAGAATCTTTCAAGCGAATATTGAAAGAAGGAAAATAATAACGAGGTGCAACAACATGCACGGTTAATGAAGGCTACACACATAGTGGCTAAAGCGCACAAACTGACAAAATAATAAAGACCACCACAAACTTGAAGTGCTCACCTAAAAAAAAATAACAACTGTCAACAATTATAAATCACGTGTCCAAAGTAACAAATATATACAGATCTAACACAGAAAGAATAGACTCAAATAATAGAGATAGAGAGGTAGGCAACCATGTCCTGAGGTAACACAAGTGAAAATGCAACACCAAACTAAAATATTATCACTTACGCCGTCCTACCCCATTTAGCCTTGAGCCACAGGATTATCAAGGACAGCGTTTGCAAGAATGGATAGATGAGTTTGAGGAATTCCTGAGGGCAGTAGGAAATCAAGATGCCCCGAACAAACTTGACATATTCATAAACTTAGCGAAAGAGGTAAAAAGTGTCATTAAGACTATACCGCAGAGGTGGAAGAGGGCGGGAGCGTTGCTCCCATACTTATTTTTAAGTTTCACTGTTCCTATACTTTTATTTGAAAAAGAAACCGTTCTTGAATGGTTTAGTATTAAAATAAAAGTGTAGGACGAAGTTGAAGCGTGCACTCACTGAACATTTCCATGAATAGCAGGTGTGCTTTTTTGGGGGTTTGGATTGTGTGTCGGAGGGGGTGTGGCAATGGGATTTGTGGGGAGCGGCGGCAGGCCAGCAGCGAACATAGCTCCACTACTTCTTTTCGTACACTTTGACCACTGCTATCCCGGCCCAAGAAAGAGCAGATCAACTCTTGGTTACTGCCATTAATGGACGATTAGTGATCCCTCCCAATCAGGACTATGAACGCTACACATTTAACCAGTGCACGCAAGCACAACATGAAACTATTGCACAATTTGTTCTACGGCTACAGAGGAAAGCAACATATTGTGAATTTGCAAGCTTCAATGATGATGAAGCAATTAGATTGAGAGTAATTGAAGGATGCATATCATCACAATTTCGGAAGCATCTTCTAAAAAAAAACTCTCCCTCTGAAAGTTGTCCGGGAACTGCCAAGAGTGCATGAAAGAGTTGACACACAGGTGGCCAGGAAAATCATTTTCAAATCATGTGTAGGGAGAGAACACTGTTGCTACCAGGATACAAGCCCAATATACAGAGATTGCCAAACAGGTGATATGACATGCCGAGAATCTCCAGTACAAAGTCCTACCAAGAGAGAGAGAGCATATGCCCTAACCTCAATAGGGCTGCAACAATGTATCGAGCACAGCCATGATTCGTAAGGGCAATGAAAAACATGCAGATGGAGATGACTGAACGCAAGATCCAATCTGAATCTGCAGTCATATCAAGAGGAAAGTCGGGGACAAGGAAGATACATTGTTAAGAGATCCTTATGAAAATCCACCAATTTGAAGCTGAACACTTCAATGCAGATCAATATCCTGAGTATGATAGGTACAGTAATGAATGTCATACTCATGGATGACGCTTCTAATAATGATGCATATAGGTGGACAGCATTCACCATTTCTTATTGACACGGGAGCCACTGTAAATGTGATGAATGAGAAGACTTATGAGGTCATTGGAAATGCATACCCATTGCAACCGTCACAAGCCCAAATCTTCCAGTGGGGTGCGGTCCAGCCCCTAATATCCAAAGGACAATTTTGGTGTATTCTAGTTGAGAGGACTGTGTGTTTACGTTAGTATGCATGTTGTAAACGGCCCAGTGATGGGAAGGTGTCTCCTTAGCTGCAAGACTGCTACTGACTTACAACTCATTGATATTCATTATGACCAATCTGAATGAATACAAGGGTTTCCTCCACAAACTTACAAGCCCTGTCGAAAAGGGAAATCGATATTGATAGACTAAAAGATGCATTTCCGAAACTGTTTCAAGGTGTCCCCATGGTGAAAGACACTGTCATACATCTACACATTGACCCCACTGTTCGTCCTGTTCCGCAACATCCTCGACTAATAGGATTTCATCTCCAGGCAAGAGTATCCCATGAGTTACAACAGCTACTTGAAAATGACATCATCGAACGAGTTGATGGTCCCACTCTGTGGGTATCTCGTCTGGTGGTGGTACCTAAATCGGATGGGCTCCTTCGTCTGTGTAGATATGAGAACTCCTAACACTGCGATACAGAGAGAAAGGCATCCTGGGCCTAACATTGAGGACATGATAGTTCGACTTAACCAAGCTACCCGATTCTCAAAATTAGATTTGAATCAGGGCTACCATCAGCTAGTAATTGACCAGGCATCCAGGTCCATTACTACATTCATTACGCATGAAGGTCTTTTACGGTACAAACGTCTTAACTTCGGCAAATCTTCAGCAGCTGAAATATTTCAAGAAACAATAAGACGACTCATTGCACCTGTTAGTCACGCCTTCAATTATAGTGATGACCTTCTAATATTTGGCATTACTCAAGATCAACATGAGGGACTGCGACAAGTCTGTACCATCTTACAAAACAATGGTCTTACTCTGAATGGTCCAAAGTGTATCATCAATAGATGATACAGTCTACGTTTCTTTGGACACATTTTCTAACAAAGGGAACAGAGCAGATCCACAAAGTCGAGGCCATTTTGGATCTAAAAGCACCACAAGATGAGTCAACTGCGATCTTTCTTAGGGATGGTAGGTTATTGCGCCCATTATCTCCCGAATTATGCAATTCTAACCAATACACTCAGACAACTGCTTAGGAAAGACTGTGTTCACATGGGATGAAGATTGTCAAACAACCTTTGATATGATCAAGAGTGAACTGACCAGCGACTGCCCTCTTGCATACTTTAACCCTGATTGGGATACTGAAGTCAGTGGATGCCAGTCCAGTTGGCCTAGGTGCTATCTTGGCTCAGACAGATCCCAAAGGGGGGTCCGGCAGACATATTGTAGCATATGCTAGCCGAGCTCTGTCCACCATTGATCAGGCGTGTTCGCAAGCTGAACGGGGAAAGCCTAGCTGCAGTCTGGGCTTGTGAGAGGTTTCACCATTTTGTCATCGGAAGAACATTTGTGCTTGCCACAGACCACCAAGCCCTTCTGTCCCTCTTTGGAAATCCCAAAGTTAAAATGCCTCCTCGAATAGAGCAGTGGGGTATTCACCTGCAGGAGTATGATTACACCAGAATTCATAAGCCGGGGAAGGAGGCCAATCCTGCAGACTATCTCTCTCGACATCCTTTCTGGGAGGCCAGAGGTTGTGATGCAACTGGAAGCGGAGGCATACATGGCATACTTGTCCCTCAATGCTCTTCCCCCGGCCATCACAAAAGAGCGGTTTGCAGAGAAGAGTAACGCTGATCCCACTATCCAAGCGGCTATTCAACTTACCAAGACCAACAGGTGGAGGTGCCTGGTCACAGAACAGTTTGAATATGAAGAGGTGAATGGTAGGGATTTGCAGAGATTGGCAAGAATACAAATTGAGTTGGCCATAACGGATCAGGGGATATTGCTCTGGGGGAGTCGATTGGTGGCTCCAAAAAATCTGAGGAAAGCTCTTGTTATGATAGCACATGAGGGACATAGAGGAATTGTGAACACAGAGAAGATTCTGAGGAATCCAATGAGGTTTCCACACATAGATATGATAGTGGAAGATACCCTGAAACACTTTGTGGCTTGTCAAGTGGCCGCATCAAGTATACCTCCATGCCCACTTCAATTCTCCAGCATGGGGTCTGGCATGGATTCACATGCTCATGAATATTCCCCGTCAGGCTCGGAATCCTCGGTAAAGAAAAAATCAGTATCAATTTCGTTTCTGATCTCTCTCTTAGTAACAAATCACTGGGCTCTGGGTCATACTGCCCCCAGCCAATGACTGCCCTCTCTCTAGGCCCTGCCCCTGGCAGCCATCCTCCGATTTCTACCGCACGTTCAGGTGTTGGGAGTCCTCGTGCTATAGCTCTCGAGCTTTACTAATTTTTTAGGTCAATCAATCTAAGCTCCACCGTTTCTACTTCTGATCAATGTTGACCCGTTTCAGAATTTTCTACGCCCCTCAAGGGTAACGTTTTCATCGAGTTACGCTTCTTGGAGGATTCCAGAAGTTTCTGAGGCCTACCCCGCGGACATGGCCCAGGAGAAAGGAAGCTCGACACCCAGATACAAGCTGTTTAGGAACTGTCCTGGATGCGGATTATAGAATGTGTTCGAGGACGAGCACTCAAGGTGCCTCTACTGTCTTCACTAGGACAAAACGCACGTGGAGAAGGACTCTGCGTTTTGCATGAACATGTCGGATCGGACTATGATGGATCGTCGGACCCGTCTCGCCAACTGGCTGGATGGCAAGAGCCCAGCAGGTGAGAAGAAGTCCAAGCCGTCTTCTAAGTCCTGTGAGGGGGGGCCCAGCAGAAGGCAAAGCACTGCAAGTTCGCAGGCACTGGGAGCGCCGAACGGTCGGGCTCCTCGGCTGCCAGGCAGGGCACACCTTCACTGATGCCATCAACCACCAGCCAACGCTCTGGCTCGGGGAAGAGAAAATCTGAGAACCCGGTTAAGCTTCTCTTCTGGAGAGGCCCCGGACGATCTCGAAGGAACCGGCCGAAGGGGAGCGAGGCGGTGACCCTCAAGGTGAAGTCCTCAAGTGCGCCTAAGGTGGTGAAGGCCTTGATTCAACCGGCCAAGGCCTCTATTGAGGGAGTCGCTGCGGCCCTGCCGAAGCCTGTGGAGGCTACCACAGGGGAGGCCACCCCGGGGCCCAGAGTTTCCCTGTCTCCGCAGAGGGAATACTCTTTTTAAGCCCATCGAGAAGACCCCCATGAAGACCCAGGAGGAAAAAGAGGGGGGGGGGACAGTGGCCGTTACGGACACAGCCTCGGAGGAGGAGCTGGTCGAAGTCGAAGAGGGACTCGACAAGAATTTGGAAGAGGCCGGGTCCCACGTGAGGGATCCTGACGAGGGGGACGACGAGAGTGTGGTGACGACTAGGCTCCTGTGGAGGAGCAACCGTCGCAGCCAGAGCCACAGGACAACTCGGTGGCCATTTTGACGGCAATCCAAGCCTTATGCATGGAGATAAGGACGAGATTGTCCCTACCCCCGATGGACGACCCAACTGAACCGAGTCCGTCGGGAAGCCCTCCAAACAAGAGGGGGATTATTCATCCAGCCCCGCCCTTTCAGCCCTCACGGCCTTATCAGCCTTTGTCTCCTTCCCCGGTCCCGAGGGAATGGCATGGGAACAGATAAGGCCACAACGGGGACGGATGCCGACGGTGGGGACGACGGGACTGACCTCCCGTCGCCGTTTCGTCGGGCATCCCCGCCCGACGAA
Organism: Ambystoma mexicanum; assembly: GCF_040938575.1. NCBI lineage: Eukaryota > Metazoa > Chordata > Amphibia > Caudata > Ambystomatidae > Ambystoma > Ambystoma mexicanum. The sequence continues at coordinate 167,062,918 of NC_090939.1, forward strand.
AATGGGCTCCTTCCACGCCATGATTGCCAGGGCGTCTGAGCTTTTCCAGCTCTTCCCCGAAGAAAAGAAGGAAGGCTTACTCTACCAATGGTGCGAGGCCAAGAGGAAGACGGTCCTCACGGTGCCATTGCTGGATGACATCTGGGACAAGGGACTTGCTCTCCTGAAGAACCCGTCCACGACACCTGCCAAGAGGGACCGGTACGAGAAGTAGTACCGGGTCCCCGACGGCGCTCCTTTGTGCCTTAGAGCACAACCGACCCCAGATTCGGTCGTCTCGGCAGCGGCCAAGAAGAAAGCGGGGGGCCATCGGCTTCAACTAAAACTTCCCCGCCGGGTGGCGAGGGAAAGAAACTAGATGCCATGGGACGAGTCATCTCGTCTGCGGCGACGACGATTAAGGCGGCCATCGCCCTAGCGATTGTGGCCTGCTACGACAGGGAGTTGTGGTACAAGATCGCCCCCCTGTTGGACTTCCTCCCGGACGACAAGAGGGCAGAGGCCCTGGCGATCCTACAGGAGGGTGAGGAGGTGTCGGACCAAGCCATATTGGTGGCCACGGACATTGCCCACACTGGTTTCTGCCAGTTGGGCAACAGCGTTTGCCTTCGACGGCGGGGGTGGCTCAAGGTGACGGATTTCCACAAGCCAAAGTTTTGGACATACCCTTCGACGGTAACAATCTGTTTGGGAAGACAGTGGATGAGTCCCTTCAAGCCATCAAGGCCGACACGGAGACGGCTCGGGCCTTGGGAGTTCTCCAGCAACGACAGCCGCCCTTTCGGAATTCTGGAGGCAAGCAAAGTGCCTCCAAAAGTTTAGCGGCTCCTTGACATAACGTCAGGCGGCCCGTTCCTCGTCGCAAGAAGCCTACAGGGGACGAGACAAGTCAGGCGGCCGCCAAGCAAGACTGAACCGGCCGTTGCGTCGTGCCCCCACCGAAGCACCCCGGTGGGAGGCCGGCTGACGAAGTTCGTCAGTGTGTGGGAGTCCATCTCCACCGACCGTTGGGTGCTGGATGCCCTGGCCCACGGGCACACTCTGGAATTTCTAAAGAAGTGCCCCCGCATTCCTCCCATGGCCAGGAAGGAAAATCACGTCCCTCAACTGATGTTGGAGGTAAGGGCGATGTTCAAGAAGGGAGCCATCGAGCTCGTCCCAAAGAGGCTCCGGGGCTCTTGAGTATATTCAAGATACTGATACTTCCTCGTCAGAAAGAAGACAGGAGGATGGCGTCCCATCCTGGACTTGCATCGGCTAAACTAATACATCAAGGCACAGAAGTTCCGGATGGTCACCCTACAGCACGTTCTGGACCAGCTGGAGGAAGGCAACTTCCTATTGTCGTTGGATTTGGAGGATGCGTACTTTCACATCCCCATCCTAAAAGGACACCGAAAGTTTCTCAGGTTCGTAGTCCAAGGGCGGCACTACCAGTTCAAGGCCCTCCCATTCGGATTGAAGTCGGCGCCCAGGGTATTCACCAAGTGCCTAGCTCCAGTGGCGGCATGGCTGCGCCTGCCGGGGATCCACGTCTACCCCTACCTGGACGATTGGCTCATCCGAGCAGGAACAAGGGAACTCGCTGTCGAACACACAGCGAAGACCGTCCAGCTGCTCATGGACCTGGGATTCTCCATCAACTTCCCCAAATCCCACCTGGTTCCGTCGCAGGTCGCAGTGTTTCTGGGAACCAATCTTGATACAGTAGCGCGACTGTCCTCGCCGTTGGAGGAAAGGACGAAGGCCATCCTGGGCAAGGTGCAGCGTCTGTTGGCCACAGACATGGCCAGGGTGAGGGCCATCAAGTCCCTTCTCGGAATGATGTCCTCGTGCATCTATCTGGTGCGCCTGTGCAGGCTCGGATGCGTCCTCTACAGGAGTTCCTCGACACCCGTTGGATACAAGCAGCGGGCAGTTTCGAGGACCAGATCTCGCTCGATGAGGGCTTCTGCCAAGCAATTTGGTGGTGGGGCACCCGCGCGCATCTCGCAGCAGGCACAGACTTTCAGACCCCAGTACACCAGGTGACAGTGACAACTGATGCCTCCCTGGAGGGGTGGGGAGCGCACACCGTAGATCGTCACGCGAGAGGCCTTTGGCTCCCGCAGGAGAGGCCGTTCCACATCAACATACTGGAGCTACGGGCGGTGTTCTGGGCACTCAGGTCGTTCCTCCCGTCCCTCAAGGGCAAGGTGGTGAGGATCTTCACCGACAACAGCACCATGATGTTCTACATCCGGAAGCAGGGAGGAACCAGATCCCCAGCCCTATCCAAGGAGGCTCAGGATCTGTGGCACTGGGCTGTCGCCCAGGGGATGTTTCTGGTACCCTTCCACCTGGCAGGAATAAAAAACACCATTGCTGACTCACTCAGCAGGGAGCTGCGCTCGTGCCACAAGTGGGAACTATGCCAGGATCAAGTGGATCGACTCTTCCAGCGATGGGGCAAACCCCAGATCGACCTGTTCGTGACGGCGACCAACTCCAAGTGCCAGAGGTTCGCCAGCAGGTTTCCCTAGCCGAGGAGCATGGGCGATGCTTTCTCGTTCCCCTGGGATGGCCTGTTCCTTTATGCGTTACCGTTGCTGCTCCGACTCATCAATCAACTCAAGAGGTCCCGGTGCAGGATGATCCTCGTCGCACCGGCGTGGCTGAGGCAGATCTGGTTTCCGGACCTTCTGGACTTGTCAGCGTCCCCACCGATCAAACTGTCTACAGACGCAGATCTTCTCTCCAGAGAAGGAGGCGCCATCCTTCATCACGACCCGGGGTCGCTGAACTTGCAGGCCTGGCTCCTGCAGCACTAGAGTTTGTAGGGTACAATATCCCGTCAGACTGCAAAGAGGTCCTTGCAAAGGCCAGGGCGTCCTCAACTCTCAAGTGCTACGGACACAAGTGGAAGAGGTGCTCTGTCTGGTGCCGTGCACAGAAGATTAACCCTCTACGGATTACGGCCCCTCAAGTGCTACCGTACCTACTGTCTCTGGCCAAGGCGGGACTGGCGCATGCTTCCATCAAGATACACCTGGCAGCGATTTCCCGATACACCAGAACTACAGGACGTCCATCCATGTGGTCTCATCGCCTGGTGAAGGAATTTATGAAAGGACTGTTCCGATCGTTCCCACTGGTGAAGGCTCCGGCCCCGGCGTGGGAGCTCAACGTGGTGCTGACCAGGCTCAAGGGGGCGCCATTCGAGCCTCTGCATTCGGCACTGTTGAAGTTCCTGTCGTGGAAGACAGCATTTCTTATGGCCATCACCTCCGCACAACGAGTGGGCGAGATCCAGGCCCTATCCTGCAAGCCTCCATACTTGACTTTTCACGAAACAAGAATAGTGCCAAGGATGCACCCCTCCTTCATGCTCAAGGTGCCGTCGGACTTTCACCTCAACGAGCCCTTGGTGTTACCAGTTTTCTTCCCGGCGCCTTCGTCGCTGGCCGAGTGGACTTTGCACTTGCTGGATGTAGCTAGAGCGCTGAAGTTCTACGTGGATCGCACAAAGAGTTTTCGGAAGACGTCACAGCCATTTGTGAACTTTGGACCTGTAAATCAAGGGAAGGCTCTCTCGAAGGCTTCCATTTCCAGATGGCTCTCCGGCTGCATCATGCACTATCACTGGTTGGCAAACTGACCGTTGCCCGGCCGTCAGAGAGCCCACTCGACCAGAGCGTTCGCTGCTACCACGGCGTTCTTGTCTGGTGTGCCTCTGCTGGACATCTGCAGGGCTGCTACGTGGAGGTCGACGCACACCTTCACGAGATTCTACTGCGTCGATCGGGATTCCAGGGAGGAGTCCAGAGTCGGCCAGGCTGTGCTGCGCAACCTGTTCGCTTAAGGTGAGCCTGGTGAGGAGGTAAGTTTCTTAATGTTGAGTTTATGTAATGCTTAATGTTGAGCCTTGCCACCTCCCGTGGTTGTGCATGTGTGTACTGCTATGTATTCTTATATTCATGAGCATATGAATCCATGCCAGACCCCATGCTGGAGAAGGAACAAGTTACTTACCTGTAACTGTTCTCCAGCATGGGTCTGGCATGGATTCGCATGCGAACCCTCCCCACTACCCCTCTGCGGCTCTTCACTTGGTCATACTGCCACTTTACGTGCTACCAAATCTGAGGATGTCTGCCAGGGGCGGGGCTTAGGGAGAGGGCAGTTATTGGCTGTGGGCAGTATGACCCAGAGACCAGTTATTGGATACTACTAAGAAACACAGATCAGAAACTAAACTGAAACAGATTTTTTCTTTACTGAGGATTCTCAGCCTGACAGGGAATATTCTTGAGCATGTGAACCCATGCTGGAGAACAGTTACAGGTTAGTAACTTGTTCCATAGTACCAATGCCTGATGGGCCCTGGCAGAGAGTGCCAATAGACTTTTACGGGCCATTAGGTCATTTATTGGTAGCTATAGATAAGTACTCCTGTTTTCCCTTGGTCAAACATGTGGTTCCCACAGCATTTCACCATGCGGTGGCAATAGTAGATGAGTTATTCAGTGAGTGGGGTGTTCCTAACAGTCAAAACTGTCAATGGCCCGCCTTTCCAAGGACTGGAGTTCAAAATGTTTGTGGCCCACTTGGTTTTCAGGCATCAAAAGATGACACCCTTGCGGCCATGGTGGAACGATTTATGGCCACGATAAAACAAACCCATCAGAAAGCTAATGCAGATCTTATTTCCATGCCACAAGCAATATCGCAAATGTTAGGAAGTTACCAGAATACGCCACAATAAGTGACTGGGTGCACTCCTGTTGAACTAATGATACAATGTAAGCCCAGAACCTGGCTTCCACAACTTAAGAACTATACTCTTGTAGAAGATGGAGAGAAAAGGAAGAAAGCGAAGGAATGGACAGATCGCAAGAGACCAGCTGAGGAACATCAGATACCAGTGGGTGAGACCGTACTCGTTCAGCAGAGACAATGAAGGAAGATGGATTACTGATACAAGCCAGAACCCCTGATAGTCACGGCGGTCAAAGGGCCCATGATCACGGCTGCAGGAAATGATGGTGAAATCACTAGGAATCCATATGCGTGTGCCCCTAAGCGTATCTCAAAGTGAAAAGTAACAGGGTTCCGACACTCCTCTTGCTTCTGGATGTCCAGTTTATTTCTACCTTGTCCCAACTCCTTATTTGTGGCAATTTATGGACATTTCATCTAAAGGGAACCACTCGCATCACTCTTGCATATACGACATTAATCATGAAATGGAAAACACTCGATGGAAATTCATAAGATTTTTAATTTTTCATGTGATTAGAAAAATAATATTCTGGTTTAAAACAAAACAAATACATGAATTGCTCTCTGTATATAACTAGGAATGCCTTGTTCTTTCGGAGAACGTTTCAAGATGATCCAGATAACGAATTACAAGATGTAGAAGGAGATTATGAAGAACCGAGTGTCACATTGCCTGAAGTTTCTGAGTATCCCCACCCCATGTGCATAGCGAGGAAGTCAAGGGGCATCTGCAACTGGGCGACCACACAGGATTATTTGCCAGCCCCCACTTCGAATGGATTGTGTCCTCCCACGTATTCCTCATCTTGTGATAATTCGTTCTCTCCTGCTTCGCTGCTACGGAAAAAAAATTCTCGGCAGAGGGTGCTGTGCTCGAGGTCGTGGCGTCTATTGTCCATCGACGTACTCCGTACTCTGTCGACGTCCCCGATGGTATAAATAGCTCGAGCCGCGCCCGTTGCTTCAGTTCTGTTTTTCCGATCGCTTCGCTATCGAGAACGGCGCGCTTCTATTTTCTGTGAAGAAAATGTCGTCATCTTCGATACCTTCGACACCCAGGACTGGGTTCAAGAAGTGTGCAGATTGTGGGTCCAAGATGTTGATCACCGACCCCCACTGGATTTGATCTGGTGTCTCGGTTCCAGTCACCGAACCGACGACTGCGGGTCCTGCCAATCTATGACCGAGAAAGCTCTTCGTGAGAGGAGAGTTAAACTGTCGGTGGGGAGGGAGGCCTCAAAAAGGGTTTCGTCAAAAAGACACAAAGCGACCGATTCTAAGGAATCGGATCGCCATAGGCACTCAGATCTCGATCTAGGAGTAGATCGAGACACTCTCCGTCATCGAAAAAAATGAAGAGGAGACATGGATCTCCCTCATCATCTTCTTCAGAGTCGACCGAAGAAATTCGTTGTCCGACTAAATCGGATTCTCCCAGTAAGTGGGAAGAATTCCGCAAAAAGATGGAGGTTTTCGAGAATGCGGCCCCGACCCCCTCGAAAGACCCTCGAAAAAGCCATACCCCTAAAGTCGCTCCATTGGACGACAAAGGGAAGTCCAAGGCTACCGTGGCAAAGACCGGTAGCGTCGTGGAATGCAAAAAACCTCGAGTCGATTTAAAACCGTCGAAGACTCTTCGAGAGTCGAGCACTTCTCCAGTGCCATTCAAGAAACACAAGTCATTGAAGACTTTGACGACTTCGTCGACGCCCTCGGCGTCGGTAATGTCGACTCCAAAGCCAAAAACATCCTCGACGCCATTATCGAAGTCATCTTCGAAGACCCCTTCGACAACTTCGAAGGATTTGCCAATTCCGTCGAAGCAGATGGAAGAAAGGAGATTCACTCCTTTGTCCAACTGCTTATCCAACTATCCCACCAGATAGAGAGGATAAAAAAAATGGATGCCTGGGCACGTAAAGTTTTCACGTCAGGCTGTATGGCACCTAACTCGGCAAATGTCCCCTGTACCCTAGCCAGGTTTACCCATACCCTGTGGGACTGTATTTCGGCGGCGGCTGATCATATTCCGGAAGGTGAGGAAAGGGAAGGCTTCCTGAATATAGTCAGACAGGAAGGAGGCAATGGGGGAATGTCTCCAGTCTGGACTAGATACTGCTGATAGTATCAGCAGATCCATGGCTGCAAGCGTTGTGCTACGCAGATTTGCGTGGTTGAGGAAGTCGAGGTTTGCACCAGACGTGCAAGCCAGACTTCTCAACATGCCCTTTGATGGCTCGAGGCTCTTTGGCAGAAAGGTTGATGAAAGCCTAGAAAAACTTCAGACCTCGAAAGCGGCAGCTAAATCACTTGGTGCCTCTTTACGCCAGCCTCTAAAACCCTATTCCGGCTCATCTTCCTGGAGGGGTCGTTCTTTTCGATACTACTCCATATTTGGTAGAGGAAGAGGACAGGCTTCTCAAAGGGGCAAAAGAAACTTCCCTCGAACACGAGGAAGAGGTGCAAAATCAGCCTCAGGAGCGGCATCTGTACCCTCAGCCACTCCTGCAGCCGCCTACAAATCCCTTTGAGACCTTATTACACAAAACACCAGTGGGAGGCAGGATCTCAACATCTGGAGGAATGGCGGGGTATTACCTCAGATGCTTGGGCACTGGAAACAGTAGCCCAAGGTTACTGTCTCCCCTTTCTAAAAAGGCCTCAATCATCCACCGGGAGCCAACTCCGCCAAATTTCCGGATCTGCTCCTGTTGCAGGACATTTTAACCCTGCAAGAGAAAGGTGCCATAGAACTGGTACCTGTAGCGGAGAGGAACAGGGGTTGGTACTCCCCCATATTTTCTCATCCCAAAAAAGGACAGAGGACTGAGACCCATCTTGGACTTGAGAAACTTGAAAAAGTTCCTCAGGAAGGACAAGTTCAAGATGGTGACTCTTTCTCAGATCCTTCAGGCTCTCCAACTTGAAGATTGGTTGGCATCATTGGACCTTCAGGATGCTTACTTTCATGTGCCAATCCATCCAAAGCACAGAAAGTACCTGAGGTTCGCGATTGACAATTCTCATTATCAGTTTCGAGTTCTGCCATTCGGGTTGACCTCCGCCCGAGGGTTTTCACCAAACTGTTGGCGGTTGTGGCAGCAAGTCTCAGGAGAGGAGGTATTAACATATATCCCTACCTGGATGACTGTTTGATCAGAGCAAGTTCTCCAGAACAAGCTCGGGATCATCTTTCGATCACCTTCCACTTGCTCCACAAATTGGGCTTTTCCCTCAATTTCAAGAAATCCCACATGATACCATCCCAGAAGCTCCAGTTTATCGGAGCAGTCTTGGACACTTTATCGGGAAAAGCCTCGCCTCCCGAAGTGAGAGCTCTCAACATCCAGCAGATGGTAACGAAGTTTCAGAATGCCCAACATCTACCGGCCTTCTATTTATTTTTTATTTTTTTCCCCTTTCGAGTGTTAGCTGGCTCAGGAAGTCCTTCTGGAGATCTTCGCCCTTTGGGGAACCCCTCAAGTGGATCTGTTTGCCGCCGCGATCAACCGGAAGTGCGATCAGTACTGCTCAAGGGAATTTCCTCAGAGGAGCTCTGGGAGACGCATTCGTAGTGGAGTCGAAGTTTCCACTGCTATACGGGTTTCCTCAAGTCCCCATGATTCCTCAAGTAATCGGGAGGTTAAGAAAGTTCAGGAAAACCATGATCCTAATTGCCCCGGATTGGGCCAGGAGGACGTGGTACCCGGACCTTCTGGACATGTCCATCTGCCCTCCAATACGTCTTCCGCAAAGAGAGGATCTTCTCTCGCAAGAGGAAGGTCGGGTTCTCCATCTAGAGGTCAAGACACTCAACCTTCTCGCATGGTTTCTGAGAGGTTGAGATACAAGGATTGGGATCTTCCGGATGACGTAATGGAAATCTTGCTTTCGGCCAGAAGACCGGGAACAGAATCTTTGTACCGATGTTGCTGGAACTGGTTTAGTAACTGGTGCAAAGACAAGGATGTGGACCCTTTTCAGTGTGGCACCCCAATGGTGCTTTCTTTTCTGCTACATCTAGCTAATCTGGGGCTCCAGATAGGAACAATCAAAGGATACCTTGCTGCGCTGTCCATTTTCAAGCGCTCCTCGGAAGAGCTTTCATATTTCAAAATACCGTTAATAATTCAATTCGTAAAAGGGCTTACTAATGTATACCCTCCAGTACCTTTTCATGTACCAACGTGGGACTTAAATTTAGTATTAAAATTCTTGACTTGCATACCTTTTGAGCTTCTGCACTCATGTCCATTGAGGCTTTTGACTCTAAAAACTGTCCTTCTTGTGGCCCTATCATAAGCCCGCAGGGTTAGCGAACTTCAGGCTCTCTAATGCAAACCACCATATAAGTTAAACCTTCGTTCTTGCCAAAAGTAGTCTCGGACTTCCATTTGTCACAAAAAATGGTACTACCAACCTTTTATCACCCTCCTCCTCATCTGGGCAAGGAAGAGGAGAGATTACACAGATTACATCCCAAGAGGGCTCTTAGTTTTTCATCTCAAAGATGGCTAAATTGAGACAAGATGACCAACTATTTTTGGGTTATACTGGTCATAAATTAGTCTTATCTGTAACAAAACAGACCATTTCCCGCTGGATCATATTAGCCATAGTTGAATGCTACAGATTAGCGGGAAAAGAACCACCAGATGGGCTTCGTGCCCATTCTACAAGGGGAATGGCTACTTCTGCGGCTCTAAAGAGGGGAGTCCCAGCAGCAGATATTTGTGCAGCTGCAACCTGGAAAACAATGCATACTTTTGTTAAACATCGTTTGGATACTGCCTCCTCTAACGAGGGTTTATTTGCCAAGGCAGTTCTGCATTCTGTCCATGAAAACTGAAATTGGTACTCCCGCCTCCAAAATTGATAATGCTATGGGAGCCTATCACAAGATGAGGAATACGTGGGAGGACACAATCCATTCGAAGAACAAGTTACTTACCAACTGTAACGTTCTTTCGACTGGATGTTCCTCCCACATATTCCTAATCGACCCTCCCATCTTACCCCACAGTACAGTTTTACGTTTTCTTACACTTTCCTCTCACGAAGAATGTATCGGTCATGGGGCACGCCTGGGTGTTCCTCCTATATATATTTCATCGAAAAAACCACTGAAGCAACGGGCGCGGCTCGAGCTATTTATACCATCGGTGACGTCGACAGAGTACGTTAAGGGACAATCGACGCCACGACCTCGAGCACAGCGCCCTCTGCCGAGATTTTTTTTTTCCGAAGCAGCGAAGCTGGAGATAATGAATTATCACGAGATGAGGAATACTTGGGAGAAACATCCAGTCGAAAGAACGTTACAGTTGGTAAGTAACTTGTTCGTCTTATTGATCAGATGTAAATGTGAACTTGTTGAATTGATGTGCAGTGTGAACTTATATGATAAGTTAGGGGGGGTTTGTTCTGGGTCAGTAGAATGTAGAACGCTGCTGAACAGAACTTAGAAGTAGGGTCCTGAGGAAGAACGGAATGGGGATGGAGGGAAGGGGTGGGGAAGGGAATACAGTTGGTAGTTAAGAGTCTGGAATAAAAGGAGAATGAGCTAAACTGAGTCTCAGCATTATCATTAATGCTACACTAGCTATTGACATCGATCTGGGTCAACACACACAACACTGAACAACCGAGATAGAGGGAGTTGTCTCAGATGAACCTTGCATTTGGTAGAAAAATGGAGGCTGGTTTATCTGGTGAAGTGATAGTAGTCCAGAGAAACGTAGGCGTAAAGCCACACGGAACAAGACTGTTTGCAAAGCTTAAAGGCATGGTCCAGTAAAAAATTGTATTGTCCCTACGGGTCGGCCATGTTTTTTTAAGCCTAAGTGGCTCGATTTTAGAAAACTTTCCTATGGACCTTACCCGAGTTTTTGTCCATTAAACGCACGCGAAAACAGGCACCAGGGAGCCGCCATTTTGTGATAATCCTATCACTTGCCGCATCGCCCTGGCTGACCTGCTTCTGCGGCACTAAATCAATTCCCCCGCCCCTGAGCCTGATTTTATCAAAACATTCATATTCCCCGCCTCTCTCCGTGACGTTACTGTGCTGCGTAGGCAAACGCGCCCAGTCTTCTACGCGACTCCACACAGAACCCGGAAACCAACACAGACCATCTCACAACACAGCGCGCCACAATTCGGAATATGAAACTGTACTTTAAAATCTAACAGCAACACGGTACATTTGGTAAAGTACATTTATTTGACATTAAATGTTTAGAGAATATTCAGCAATTGCCATATGAACTCCGAAAGCCATTTATTTTCTTTTATCTGTATCTGCAATGGTACACAGGGTGTTGCTTTTCGTTAAAAGAAGCACTTTGGAAGCACGGTGAACCGCAAGGCTGTTCCATCAACTAGGCACTAGTCCATCGTAAAGGTTGATATGTTGCTTCTAGCCACTAGTACAGCGTAAGGGCATGTGGGCTCTTGGCGATCGTCCCATAATATGGTTAACGTGCTCCAGTTGTTCACACAAAGCTGCAGGTGTCTATTGAAGAATCCGTCTGCCGGTGTCTCAAACCGATGACCGTAGCAGAAGGGGAGCAAATACCTGTTATGAAAACAAAAAAATTATAATTAGTCTCGCCAGCCGATCTTCATTAATATTACTAATTTTATTTATTACGGCCGATCAGAAACTATTTGCTTGCAAGGATAGTTCAATGGAGTATGTTCGGCTCTAAAATCAATGCGAAAAGTAACGAAATAAATCGAGGCCAACACACAATGAAAAATGACAGTTAGTGTACATGCGTGTGGAATGATATGATATGGCATTTGTAACGCGCCTATACACAAGTGTTTCAAGGCGCGATGAGGCAGGGGGGGGGAACAAGGGCAGACAGACAACGATCCTACTAGGCCAGGTGTCTTTCAGATCGCGCATGGGGAAGGGGGTAGGGGGGTTAAAAGTGCTGTACATAGTAGAATACAAGATAAATAATAGGGCCAGCTGGTGGCAAGTGCAAGGTAAATGCCGGGAGAAAGGGCCTAAAGGATACAGAGACAGTCCCGTAGTGCAGGTAGGCTGTGCAGGGAAAAGTGGCTGGGCCAAGGACCGAGATCGGTGAGACCAGTGGACCTGCATGCCCATGTGCCCACTACGAACACGTTTTCCTTGCTTTTCCTAGCTCTTCATTCATTTATTCATGCATCCATTCATTAATTCTTCATTCTGGTATAAAAGCGTCTAAAGATTTACTCACATTATATTTGAAATTTCCATTGTGTCTCTGCGTAATGCAGTCTGTAAAACGGACCGTGCTCTTGACAACGATTTTTCGTATAGTGAACTAAAATGAAACTCGGTCTAGTTTCTGAATTTTCTGCCTTATCGTCTCTTACGTTATTGTGCACCCCCTTCAAATGAAGTTCTTTCGGCATGGTCCCTGTCTCAAGGTAAAAAAACAATAGACCCTTATACTTCCAGTGCGACTTGTGGGCCTCTTCTGGGCGCGAGCTGAAAATCAAAGCTGCTGTCCTTCGCATTCTTTATTTGCAACATCCCGTAGTAAAGGCATCTGTGAGAACTTAAAGTTTAGAATCCCTCTATGTAGTGCGCCTCAATGTGCAAATGCGAACTGACTTCTCTCCCAAATGCCACGGCCCGCTTGGCGCGTTCTAAGGCCCCCAATTTTGTCCCCGTTGTCTGCGAGCTTTGCCGCCCAAATGGAGACATTTAATCTTTGGCGGAAGGTCAGGGAAAGTATATAGTACCACAGGAGTTGAGTAGTTAAAAGTGAGATTTATTGTTTGTTTTATTATTTGCAATACGCAAGCCTCCCCTCCATTAACAGTGCGCAGCATTTACATTTAAACGAGATTAGACATGAGAAACATATATACATACACATATATGAGGTGAATAGAGAGAATTCAAAGATGACACCCAGCTTGTTCGCCACCCATGATGGTGAAGGTAGGGGTTCGGGTTACAGGTACACTGTACAATAACATTTATTTACAAAAAGACAATCGTATTGCAATTATTTAAACCGGGATTTGTACTTCACAACCAGCTGTGCTTCTGGTGGACATGGCACAGTTGCAATGTTCGGTGGCAATGGATCACTGCTCTGTACAGAAACGTCCAAAATTCCATATCTGTGCTTCTCTAATACAGCAACAATAAGGCCTTTCACAAAGTCGAACTGCATTTCATCATAGACTGGTTTGGTCACCCATTGCTTACTTCGTTTTGAAAACACCTTAGTGTAGCGAGGCATCCTTACTTTACCCCTAGTCCTAGATTGTTCACGTCCGACATTGCTGTTATGGGCCAAGACCGCTAGTAGAGTGCGATGTTTCATGCCCCGAAAGCTAAAATGCAAGCGCTTTGGCCTGCACTTTAGGCACATATTGTGGAACACCTCCAAATCTCCTGTGTGACAGAATTCTGTCAGTCCTCTCAAATCTCTTGATAGTTTTGTCAAACAATCTTCTCAATGGCTTTGTGTGTCGGTGAAGATGGAATCAACCACTTCTTCTTCCGTGCCTCCTCTGGGGACAAAGGGCCATGTTCACATTGGTGGAAATGTAGGTTTTCTGACCAGCAGTGAACGTTGGTACAGTGGTGCGTCAGTGACCGCTATTTTTCAAGTAGTATTTCCACTGACCCTTCACAAGTTTTTGAGCTCCACCAAAGATGGTTGGTTATAGACTGGGACCTCTGCAAAATACTTTCAAAACCTTTTTTTTTCCTGCAGCCGAGATTTTCTTACTGATTGATTTAGCAAGATGCCATACGTCAAATTGATGATTAATAAGCGGGAACTGCTCTCTCATTGTCTTGGCAATTGAAATGTGTCTGTCCGTGGCTATGAGGTCGATGTGCATTCCCCTTGATTGTAGATATTCCACTGATTTTATAAATCCTAGTTTCTCCATGGCCACTGAGGATGTACATTCTGTTACCTGCACGACCACCAAACTCACAATTTTCTTACTATCCATGTCCTGAAAGTGGTAGGTGCAGTACTTGGCAGAAAATCCAGGGCTGTCGCACTGTCCATCGCCGGCTAGCCTGAAACGTTTCTCTTCGAATGTACTTACTAGAGACAATTGTTCAATTTTCCAAGCATCACTAATGGCCGGAAACAGATAATCACGTTGGTATATGTAGTACAGCGATTTAGAAATGAAATGGAGTCCCACAAACTGAAAGAAAGCCTCTAACTTTCTAAAATTGGAGCCACTAAAAAGTGATGCAACTGCACACAGTAGATTGCCTGCTGGCATTTTCCCCAGCATCGTTTGTGCAGACCCTGAGAACCTATGATTTAATCTACAGGCGGCATTTATTTTGACGTTACTGCCTTTTATTTGACAAGTCACATTAATCAATGGCTTCCCACATACTTTCCCTCTAACGGAATGCACACATTTCAGCATACTTATAATTTCCATCAAACAACTGTCGAATACAATGTATTTGCTCTCTTTCATTAGACTGTCATCCTGTGTCAACGTTGTTTCTGCCTGTGACGTTGCAGAGATTTCAACACATTGGAAAGTAATATCGCTGATATCAAGTTCTGATGCGTCTATGGATGCTGCGGCTGGTTCATTCTGTCATTTCGACATCTGTTACTTCAACATTGATGGGAGAACACAACAATGTCGACAGGTTTTTGGGTGGCAATTTTTTGGCGGGTGTAGATTGTGTGAATTGATCTGCAACTACTTCAGAGTTATCTTAAATGCATTCAATATCATCATCTTGTGGTGGTGCGGTCGCACTGTAGCAATGGTCCAATGCAACTTTGCTGTAGTCTCCAAACACAGTTAATTCATGTTCTGGCCATTGAACATGAGCATCTCGAGCCTGAACACGCCTCGCTTCAATTAATAGTTCCTCCATAGTGTACACGGTCTGGCAAGCAACATCTCTCCTTTGCTTCAATATCTGTGTATGTATAGTTCTGACACCCACATGTAACTAGAGGAGAGATTGGAAAAGGGATGTTCAGTTGAAACACAAGATAAAGTGTAGTCCAATTGACTGGAAAAAAAACATAAAATAGTCCCCAGCACAAACATTTTTTTAAAGTTATGAACTGTCTGTAACTAACCTTTTTTTGGTTTTTTTCTTTGCAACTTTTTTGACTCGACCTTCAACATCTGCACGCAGTAGCTCCGATTCGTTTCCGCATGTCCTCCCTTCCTCTTGCGCTGCAACGACTATATTTTCTGTATCCGAATAGACAGCACGGAATGAGGCTCCATCGTCTCCCTGAAACATAGTACTTTCATTACTATGTATCAAAATATTGTTAGCATAAAACACACGTGAGGACGAACACACAGGTACCTCTCAATAGCCAAACACGATTTAAACATTGTGTGCAACAATCAAACGACAAGTATTCGACCAGTGATGATCTATTTCGATGGAGCTGTCAGTATCCATACCTCTGGCTCTGCATGGACTGCCATGAATGCTTGTATTGGAGAGGAGGCATCAGCATCTCCCTGAAACACAGTACTTGCATTAGTATGGTTTTCAATATTGGAAACATAACACACTTGGGGTCGACGGCACAGGTACATATAAAGAGATGACCATAAATGATGCATTGTCTAAAACAATCAAGGAAAATATAAATATGCAGATTTCATCGACTTATTTCTCCGATTCCTTTACATCTGCATCATCAAAATGGGATGTTGTGATTGTAGTGGAAGCTCCGTCGTGTCCCTGAAACACAGCACTTGCGTTAATAGGGAAGAAAGTATAGCAAATGGAATCACGTTATATGATCACGCATGAGGGAGCTGTCAGTATCCATACCTCGTTCTGCTGAAGAATATCTATGGATGTTGCAAATGTAGTGCGCACTTCCGAAAGCTGTTGCGCCGGTTCGTATACGCATGGTCCCGCTTCCACTTCCCCTGGAATTACTTGAATGTCAGGCTCTGCCTCAAGTGCAGGGGTTGACGCTCCATCAACTGCCTGACACATAGTACTTGCATTAGTGAGGATTACAGTAGTGAAAACATAACACACACCTGGGGTCGACAGCACAGTTACATATCAACGGCTTACGACGAATGAAACATTGTGTAGAACAATCAAACAACAAGAATTCCAGCTCTGATGATGACGCTCGATGGAGCTGGCAGTATCCATAACCCCTGCTGGTGAAGAACATCTAGAAATGTTGTAGATGTGGCGGACGCTTCAGCATCTCCCTGAAAGACAGTACTTGCATTAGTATGGATAACACTAATTATAACTGAAAACAAACACCAGTGGACGATAACTAAGGTGTATATCAATTGGAAAGCACTAACCAAACATTCGGTAAAATAATTACACAATAGAATAAAACTATTACTTGACATGCATAAAACAAGTCTGTAGCGGATTAGCCTAGTAAGATTACCTGATACGTGCTGGAAGTGGTTGATAACTGCGGCCACGTCAAAGATGTAGAATGTTCTTGCTTCAGATTCAAGGGATAGTCAAGAAGTTGTAAAGGTAAATTAATGATTGATAATGAAATGCCAATATTAAAAATAGCCATGTAAGGCGACAGAATACTTGAAAAATGCTCAATACAGCACAGTTCCCTGTTCCCATATATATACATTGCGTTTGTGGGTTATGAAATCGAAAAAGAATATATTGATAAATGTCATTATTCAAAAAAATATAAACTCATATCAATATCGAAATTATTACAAGGGATAGAACACCTACAATATCAATTAATCCATTCGGCTACCTACACACTACCGCAAGGCCTAAAGCTAAATCCGGACACTTGACTCACCGGTGGCGGAATGTGGACGAATAGAGTGGGAATAGCGTTTTCGAGCAATTTCCGTGTCGTTCGCCGTTTATTCTTCTTTGTTACCCAAGATGTTGTGTACATGTCCAAGGAAAGGTGCCGGCTGCAGATGCAGTATCGATCACCCCTCTTGTCCTGTAAGACTTGTTGGACTCTACTTTCCAGCTCATCCAGTCGATATCCGCAATGTCTGACCCATTCTCTTATTCGATCAACAGTTTTCGGGAATACATGCATTGTAGTGCCTTCAGATTTCGCAGGGGTCTTCGAAGGGCAACCGCTAATCGAACAGGCAGGCATTGTTGATAAATCTGAAAAGTAAATATCGACATTATACAATCTTCAAGAATAAAGATTTGATACTAAAGTAAATGAATCATACAATGATCAATGCAAGGTTTGTTTTGGTCGCAGGAACTATACTAGTTCATTATGTGCGGCTTAGTATTTGCATAAGTTGCAGAAATGTATAAATGATGTGACTAAAATCTAAACATGTGACTCGTCCCTTGGATGTTCTGTCTTGCACGAGAAGGAAACATGCTTACATTATAGACTGGACCCCCGAAGGGTGCAATTCGATGACAATAGACACAGATGAAAATAAATAGATCTATTGATAGCATAGCAATGGAAACTCAAGTCAATAGCAATGAGACCAATGAACATAGCACTATTGTGTACTCTACTCGCAAATAGATAGAAATTTAAAAATCTGCGAAATATGACTTGGATACATGGCCTTACCTTGACCAACAAACAGTTGGATTCAGCAAGCAGAGCAGTATGTTGCAGGAGAATAGGTGGGTGGCCACAGGTAGCACACGGATGGGTTTGCTCTAAGCGGTCACAGAAGTTCACGGATAGCACGACGACGAGCAGGTTAGCATAGATCTCAGTGGTTGCCAGGTAGCACGTTCAGGAGTTGACTTGCAAAGCACAAAGATGTTCTCATGAGACATATCAAGTGGTTTATAAAGTATTAGAAACAGGGGTGTGTTTGTGAATGAATTACGTATGTATGTCGTGGTATTAGGGGGACGGCCTGCTTCAAGGGGAGGCCTGGCTGGAGACACGGGGTCTGAGGAGGCCATGTGACCGATGGCCCCTTGGCGTGGGATACCTTTTGAAGTGTACATGTAGTTTGGCACCTTGGCCTTTCGCGCCCGTGACAGCGCGCATCCACTGGCGCGAACCGCCTCTGATAGTATATCGTTGCTCATCAATAACAAATGCCACATACCGGAGATTCTTGTGAGCACAGACCCACACTTCAACAGGTGTATTATAGTGGTCAAGACCCTAAGGCCTGTATAATCCAATGGTAATTGTTAGTATAGATATGTGTGACTTTCATAGAGACATAACCTACTGAAAGACTTTGAACAAGTGTTATTTAGTGCATGCATTATCGAGAATATTTTATGTTAGCTTAGATAGATAGTGACCACCCTGCTTCACAGCGACCAGACCTTCGCCCATTCGGAGCACAGATGTCTGACGTCCATCCTTGAATGGAGACACACTTGATTCATTTAAAAAATCGAAACAACCGTTGTTAAAATATATGTGGTGTTTTATTTTGTATCTTATTTTCATGACACAAAAATACAAGACTTTAAAGATTATACAGGTCAGGTTGCAGCACAGCGAGGAAAAAATCCCCTGTACTGACCGCTGTCACTCGGGAACGTTTCTCTTATGGCACGAACGGCACAGGCGGGTATCGCTCTTCGAACGCTGTGTCCAAGCCTCCCGTGGAGCCACCATGTAAAGGTACGATAGGCCACCAGCCTGTACCACCTGTGAAAAGGAATGAAACAAACTGTTTTTAAATGACCAAGATAAGTTTAATAAACGTTTGTTGTCAATGACAATTCTTGTAACTAATGGCATTCTGCACGGATAAATGCTATCTAGACAATGCACACTATTGAACGACTTACATGCGTTACTATGATATGAATATATAATTTTGGATATAGTAGAAGAACATGAAATAGGAGTGGCATGACCAGCAGAGTATACTTACTCGTTACTCGGATTACGAGGACGAACAGTTGCGCGAAGTTCGTGCATAAGCACCATCATTATTCTCAACATGGCCCGTGTGAGGCAGGCTGCCCTGAAGTCTGGCAGCTCGGTGATGCATTGCGGTCGTGGCTCGCCTTCCGAAATGTAGGCCAGGCATCCCGAGTTTTCTCAGCAGCAGCAGTTCTCCTCGGTTGGCATTAGCTTGCACCGATTGCATGTGCACCAGGTGGAGACGCCGTCCATGCGACTAGGCCCAGGCTCTTCATCTGTTGCTTCGTCCTGCCAACTGCCATCCGAATCCCCATCGTTTTCGCGTGCTTCCCTTTCCAGTAGTTCCTCCTCGGTATACTCGGGCTCGTACATGTAGGGCATTATTGTAGCCATTGTGTGGTAAACAAAGTAAAATAATTTACCGAGATGGTACAGGTGTTAACACGGGCTACAAGCGGCGAAGGTAGCTGACCAGAGCACAGAAACAAGTCACAAAATACTCTAACGCAGAGAGAGGAATGGAATTGAAAATCTGCTTCTGTGTGTTGTGAAACGGTCTGTTTATACTTATTGAGGAAAGAGGCGTCCTGCCATTTCCATGGCGACACGTCATTAGCTGAAGTGCAGCGAATGTTGACACAAGACGTGCTTTGGCGTTGGGAAATGGGCGGTACGAGTCTGCTGATGACATGCTCAGGGGCGGGGGAATTGATTTAGTGCCGCAGAAGCAGGTCAGCCAGGGCGATGCGGCAAGTGATAGGATTATCACAAAATGGCGGCTCCCTGGTGCCTGTTTTCGCGTGCGTTTAATGGACGAAAACTCGGATAAGGTCCATAGGAAAGTTTTCTAAAATCGAGCCACTTAGGCTTAAAAAAACATGGCCGACCCGTAGGGACAATAACATTTTTTACTGGACCATGCCTTTAAGGACATCCAGAGGGCTTTCGGGTTTAGTCTGGGAACCCTCTGAGTCGGAATGCAGTCCCACCCTCTGAGATCCCAGCTAACCTGCCAAAGCCCAGGTAGGAACCCAGGGACTGCACATGGTGACCCTCAACTTCCTAGTGGCCCCCTACGTTTGGGCAACAGTGTGGACTACACCAGCCGCCTCCCCCTCCCCCCAGGTCAACATACTATAGGGAAAGCGAAGTAGACACCTACTGAGCTTGTGCAAAGAAGTGCTGAGGGCACTAAACATGTCCATCTGTGAATGGCCATCATCCCCCGTTGATTTCTGAGAAGGGTGTTCCAAATTTTTAGACTCTTGAACACAACCAGACCTTTGGGTTACTTGCATTTGACCCACGGAGGAATCGTCCTGTTTTAGTTTGTCAATTGGGCTCATCTCCACACGAGGTAGAACCAACCTGTTTGAGCCAGTCAATTGGCGCAGCCCTCCATGTACATGACCGCATTTGGGCAAACTGGTGGTTCTACCATCAATCAGCCAGACATGTGAATTCCCATCTGGTGTGCTTGACTTTGATGCCAGGTAAAAAACTAGAAAAAGCACACCATTTTCTTTCACGGCACAATACAGATTTGTACTTATTAAACAGTTCCTATGGCTTTGTGAACAGACCATGCCAAGCAATCCTGAAAGGTTGCCTTTCACGGGAAAACTAGAAGTTCATTACACCAAGGGGATCCTTTTTTACTTGAGACCAAGTGTTACTCTCCTGGCTACATGGGGACATAATAAACGTGTAGTCCGACATAAGAATGGCCTTCGTGGCCGCAGATGGGGGATTAGGGGGGGGCAGGAGTAGTTTCAAAGCGGGCGCGAAGGTTGCAAGTAGGATATAGCATTAGATCAGAGCAGCTATTGTACAGCGTTTAGTTATTACTGAGCGGAGGGACTTTTGTTAGCAATTATGGGAAGACCGCAAAGACGAGCAGATCTAGGCTGCCCAGGAAGACATTGAGTCTGGGGTGTATCGTGGGAGTGCATATACCAAAATTACATGCATGTGAAGTTGTGCGTTAACCACCGGCATGTCCCCAGAGCAGTTTCCATTCCTTTATTTAACGTATATTCTGACTAAAGGACGTGGTGGTGTGGGCATATTCAAATCCGCCTTGACCCTGGGGCAGTTCAACCGGAGCTGCCTTCATTGTCTCCTCAGCACGGTATATATAAGCAGCCCCGTGCTTTCAAATGAATATTTCAGTTTGGAAAGATATCTTTGACTTCACCGGCAAAAATAAGACTATCGATAATGCTACGTTCACAGCAATATTTCAGTGAAAAATAGGCTTTTGTATGAAGTGCTAAAGATTACTTTTTTGTGGCACTTACACCTATGGATGTACAATGATGTAAATACGTTTTCAGAGCATTTTTAAGTCTTTTTTCCCCCCAGTGTTTATCGAAGCCATCATTTATTCTGTTATGAATTGCTTGAACGTATGAATGTCAATACTGTGCCGAACTATTTCTATCAGTTTACAGATCTTAGCGCGTTGCATGCAGTACACTTTTTTGGGAGCGTGCCCCTAATCTTGGGCCTTTTTTTCTTTAAAATGTCATGATTCTTGCATAGTGCCTGCCAAACCAACCCTCCTTCCCTCCCCATTGGAATGCTGCGAAATCTCCCTCCTGTTGGGTGGCTAGCTGACGTGGTTAAGAGTGCACCACATACGGGGCGAGCCTTCACTTTGCCAATTGTAATCACGGTCGAGGCTTATGCATGAGGTACTGTTAAATTGGGTAACAAGAAGAGCTTTTATTACCGCGCTTAGAAGCAGGTTGAATTTGCCGTGAATTGCTGCATACTATTAATAGTTATTATTGACCTAAAGTGAAGATCCAGTTGTAAGCGTTCATGCGCATTTTAAACTAAACTGCAGATGGTGTTAGCTATAGTCAGTTCTTGGTTGCACATCACAAAAGAAAAATGATATACCTTTCTCCCCCCACTCTTTTATTGGATTTCTTGTTTCATTCATTCCCCTTTCCATACATTGCTTCAACATGAGCTTGATATCTGAGCTTTGCACACAGTGACAACCGTTGTAGTAATAAAGCCACAGTCGAATTTCCCTGAACTTTAAAATATGGAGAAAAGAATTCAAACCTAGAGGACCTTTTCTCCAAAGTCTTACCTAAACATTTCCTGAAAGACGAGAAGCCTCAGTGTTTACGAGAGAAGCCTTGTTATGGTCTTTATTACATTGCTGAATTGCACTCTAGCACCATGTCCACCTGCTCTAGTGTGGGATTTGCAGGCTGTAAAGAAACACCTAAAACCCTAGTTCTGCTACTACACTGTTAAACATTTTACAATTAGATTTTGGATCCGAGTTAACTGCTGTATTTCAAAGTCTTTCTTCCTACAGTACCTTGATATTTAGGCTCCGAATCTGCCCCACGACCGAAATCCGTTTTCTTTGCCTGTAATGAGTTCGTTTAGACCTACACAATGTAGGGCCATGTGGATTGGCTTGTTGGACTATGCATGTAAACCTACATTGACCTTGGCTCTAAGCAGGCAGCCAAAGGAATGTTCTCTTGGTTGGAGTTTTACCTCAGACCAACGTTCTTCCTATTTTACTGGTTTACATCAATTATGTAGAAGACTTTGTACGAAAGAAAAGCTATTTTGAATAGACTACGCTCTAATGTTAACAATTGTAGAGTTGGGTAATGTCTTTTTTTTTTTCTTCAAGCCCCAGTAAAGGGCCGCAAGCAAGGCCAGCCCCGCAATGAACCACAGTGTCATTTGTTATTGACTATAGATGCAGGTGAGTAGAACCTGCTAGTGCCTCCCAAATGTATGGTGAAGATCATTTAATAATTGCCTCATCAAGTTCTCATGCAGGGCTGTCCAGAGGCAGTGCACAGCTTCTCCCACACGTTTTGATTTTTAGCTTGATTTCACTGCAAATGTCCGCCCCTTAGAACGAAAATGGAATGCTCACCCTAATCTAGTGCAGATGCATGCATTGCCAAAACGAGATGTCTGTAAAGAAACCCCTCCACGCTCACACCAGAAAAAATGCAACCCACTAGGGAAAAAGGCCCAGCACAACTCTTGCAAGAAGAACAAAGTTTTATTTCCACAAAAATAGAAATGCGTCAGCAAAGTACTTTGCTGCCACAGATTATTCTGCCCATATTATTATGCGTAACACTTGAAGGCACAAAGCGTCATCCGTGACGTAGATGCATAATTTACAAATCCTAATGGGTGGTTGGTGGGACCTTATACAATAGGCTATTTGCTTCATAGGGACGCCAGGCCATTGCTCCCAGCCCCTTCTGTCCATATTCTTCCATGTTGGCTCCTCCTTGTGCGTCATCAGACATGAAGCTACACTGACTTGGTTATTGGGCAAAGAAAAACAATGCATGCTCTATCTCTAACCTGATGTGCACCTGGTACTGCAGACAAGGGCTAAGAGGATACTTTGAGGTCATTGCATCGCACACACTAACTAGATTCCAGACATATCGGCGCCGATCCAATGCTCTCCACCCTTGTTTTAGTCCTTCCGGCACCCTGGAGCACAAATCACGTGACCTATGGCGACGGAAACCTGTCCTTGCTTTCTGATCTTTCCTGATCGATTGGGAGGTAGAATAGTTTTATGGTTGGTGACATGGGACTGACTGGTACCTTGGAATGCTGTGGGTCTTGGGATGGAGGCTTTTGGGTGCTATTATTTAGAGCTGGAACAGGGAAGGTCGGAGGCTCGTGGTCTCCTCATGGGATTGCTTTTCGCAGTGTGCCCTCAACCGTGTCCTGGCCTTGCAGGGTGCATTCCTTCTGGGATACGAAAGGTTGGCAATATGAAACAATGAAGGGTTTCTGGATCTCTGTAGCTCAGGCCTGTCCCACCAGTGCCCAGGTTGCAACCTCTTCTCGCATGCATACTTTTTTTGATGTGTATCTGGTCTGCAGCCCTGGCTGCAGCGCAAGCCTAAGGTTGATTCCAATATGATTTCCAATGTACGCTACAGCAAAGAAATCCATCATCCTCCCAGCACTATGGCCCTTGCCACCACCCTCTCCTCCGTCCCCTCTGCACAGTTCCAGGGTTCTGCCTCATCTGAAAGTGCTGGGGGGCCTTGGACGATCGCCCCCCCTCCCAACATTTCCCCCTTTTGTTAATAAAACATTGACAAGCTCCCATGTGGGCCCCTCGTACTTCACACCCCTTCTTTACCTTTGTAATCGTTCAGCTTCCAAGTATCAAGGTGACCCTTTCTTTGGTACCCATGCCATAATACAGACCGTAAACTTTCCCCTGCCTGTGCATATTGCTCAGGGGTGCATGTCCTGTATATACATCCCCATCCCCTGCTAAATCTACCCAGTGTTCTGTGTAGTTCTCAGCGTCTGGTGGGGGAACTGTGGTGGTACCTGGGGGGGTGAAGAAGTTGGCCTATCGCAACCATTCGTAGCTTGTTTGGCTATTCACTCTGAACTGTGCTGTTTTTTGTACCACGAGGTACCTATTGTACCCCAATTGAAACCATTGTTGTGCTGCTAGGCACTGCTTTAGCACAGCATCAAAGTCCAAGCTTACAAGTGCAGAAGATCACCGACACAAACACAGGAACCAACATCTTCTTGATGGGCCCCATCTAGGACGACGCCCACGAAAAATGTGTGTAACCAATCAGTCTCTTGTATTCCAGCTTCTGTTTGCATGTGAGTGCCAAGGACATGCAGGGCCTCTATTATGTTGGTAAGGGATCCATTCTCTGCATCATTAGGAGGTACGTAGGGTCAACATGAATCACCAATCTTATTGCAGACTCCTCCCTCCATGGCCGTGAGGAGGTCCAACACGTAACAATTCTGTAACATCATCAGCCGGATTGCGTGCATTTTCATCTTGATCGCATTGAGGCCCTGTTCAATGTCATTGGTCAGATGGAGCACCTTACACTGCACAACAGGTCTGCACTCCTGGTTACAGTAAGGAGGCAAAAAATGTTTCTTCTTTGCTTTAGAGTAGATATTGATCTGGTATTTCTTCAAGCAATTTCGAAGAGTCTTGCGATTAGTTTTACCTTCTCTGCAATTTCTTTTTTTCTCCTTTTCTGTCAGGCTACGGAATATGGGCTTCTGCTGTGGCACTGGGATGGGGATGTCGGACACTGGTGCAGGTGTTGGGGCCAACAAGCCACCTGGTCCCATTATCAAATGTTTTTCAGGGACCAACAGGAGTGCTGAGTGTAGCGAGGCCTCGGTGATGGCAGGAGTTGCAGGAATGCCTGCTGGCCACACACCCAGTAGTTGTCCATCACCGCTGCTGTCCCTTTCTTGAGATCTGGGATGTACAATGTTTTGCTGGACCTACTGTTGGTCCCTTACAAAGACACTTTCTTCATTATAAAAACAGTTCAGATTCTTCTTGCTTTTGTACTTTCACTAGTTTTTCCATTGCCTTGATCCAGGTTAGTTTTGCTTCTTGCTCATTCCAGTACTCGCCGCATACCGTGTTCTCTTTTTCGATCACTGCTTCTCCAAATCTTACCAGTCCACCTGCTATACAGCTCATTGTTGTTTCTTGCCATGAACCTCACGCCTTCTAGTTTTAGATAGGGTCTTTGCAAGCACTGTGTACTTTTGTGATTTTGGGCACATTGCTGTTGATCAGGGTCCATTACTTCGAGTTGTACGCTTTGTGCCTGGAAAGTGTTTTGCAACCTACACAAGGTCAAATGAAGTGAAAATTGAGCCTCCACAATCAGAATTCCCTGTGGCAGTAATACTTTGGCTGCCCCGTACCAGCCCTCCCACCCCTCCCCGACGCCTATGGAATCAAAGAACAAACATAACTTCCATTTACTTTAATTTTCCCCACTGAGTTTGTGTTGACATACCAGCTATTACTTAACTCTGGATGGTGCACAGCTACTATTGCATCAAACCCAAGTCCTTGGTACTGGTCATACTTGGCCCTTCTATCTTGACTTTGAAAACGTTTTGGGCCTCTAGAATGTGAAACACTAGAACAAGTATAATTTACTATTATGTTACAAAACACAAAAGTAAATAATGATAACCTGAGTAAATTTGCGAAAGTCGCCATAGGTTGCTGGGTGACGCATGTATCATTAGCAGATGCATTAAGTTGTATATCGTGGACCGTGTCCACAGTATTTGTTTCAGCCACATTTGCAACATTGTTATGTGTTGGAGAACCTAAAGAGCCATTACCAAAAGATCTATTAGTAATCGTTGTTTCTTATTCCCTCTTTTTATATGTCCACCCAAACTACACCCTAAATATATTCCTAATCCAAACATAGAAATAGCAAATATACCAGCTACCCAATGCATTACACATGTGTGTTGGAAAACAGTTATAAGAGAAGCTTTTTGAAAACGAGAACATTGATTTTTATAGATGGAGTTGTTGGACCAGTGTATATCCATTGCGAGGTAAATGGATCAGAGAGAGCTCTCAGTGCAAACAATGCCTAGTAGCGTTTTGATTTATCACAGAGGTAGGCTTGTTGTACAACTTTGAAAAAATATAGCCAAAAACATATTGGGAATATTTTTACCAGGAGAAGAGTTTTTACTGGCAGGCACCTAAAATGTACTGTTTAGTACTTTGGTGAGACCCAAAGTTACTTGCATATGCAAATTAACAAGGGGGGGTCCTGGGAGTCCCTCTGCCAGGCATTAGTCCTGGTTGCGAGAGACTTACCCAAAGTCTTTAGCTCACTATCTTTCACAGAGAAGAAATATCCTAAACATATCAGTCTTTTTCCTGCCCTGGGGCAGTCCAGCACCGAAATGCTACCCCCTTGTTAATTTGCATATTTAAGTAACTTTAGGTCTCACCCTAAGTTACTAGGGGAATCCAGATGTGGACCCCTTGCTCACTATTCTTAGAGGCACAGATCCACCCTACTGATGAGGTCCAACCAGACCGAAACACGTGTCTGGGGTTTCTGTTGGTACTCTTGTTCAGAGGAGAATTGCCTAGCATTTCGGTGCTGGACTGCCCCACGGCAGGACAAAGACTGATATGTTTGGGATATTTCTTCTCCGTGAAAGATAGTGAGCTAAAGACTCTGGTTAAGTCTCTCGTAACCAGGACTAATGTCTGGCAGAGGGACTCCCAGGACCCCCTTGTTAATTCCCTGATTCACAAGTGCCATAATGGTATCCCGTTTGCTCTCTTCCACTTCTTTGGACAACGGGTACTGTTTAGCCCGGGGGTAACACCGCACCTGGCTTGAATGTTATTCTGACGTGCGCCACCCCCCTGCAAGAGCCCTACATCATGAGCATTAGTTTTCCATAATCTCTCGGGGACCTGCTCCATTTTACTCTCGGTGATGGAGGGGCAGTGTGACGAGTGCCCCAAAATTATCCTAGGTCTTTAAAGATCAGCCCAAAATCTCTCTTGAGTTGTTGGCAGTTCCACAAAATCTATGGCACATAATATTCCATTAACCATAAAATACCTTCCAAATAGAATCTCAAATCATGGACTAAAGGATCAGCCTCAAGTGTTAAACGGTATAATTATTTTATTGCTTATATCGTCACCCTAGTTTGAGTGCAGTTGGGCACTCTACAATGGGAGGTTGCCAGCATTGAGGTTGGCATTTTATACTGTAGTGCAGTACTGTTGATAGAGGGGGGGGGGCAGGATTTTTATTTGTCTGGCAGGTATTTTCAAAAGCGGCATGTTTTTTTTTGTTTTGCACATCTGTCATATTGTGGGGGAATTTCGAGCTCCTACTGGGATGGTTACTGATGGTCTGTGTAGCCAGAGGACTGCCTGTCAGTGTTCCTTTTCATGGGCTAGCTTAGACAAGATTCCCCTTGTGAGATATCTGGAGGGCTTGGTCAACGATGTGGGCAATGAAGAGGTTTTTTGTGGAGCATGGAAATCTGTAGCAATGTGGTTGCCGGCTAGGTTTATTTATAATGCGCGCCAGACCCGAGCGTATATCCGGGCTCAGGAGATGCAAGAAGACTTTCAGCTTAGGTTACACAGTGATATATAACAAATACATGTCAGATAAACAAATGCAGGATGTTCAAGAGCTGGTGGGAAGATGCAATGCTAGGAGATACTGTACAGCAAGAACATAAATAACAATGGCAATCGTGGATCTATTTGCAGTGCAGGTCACAGGGAAAGAAATGCATTACTGGTCATTATCTTTGAGCCTGTTGATAAATTTCTGTCTGAAGTTCACATATGATTGGTCAGCTCTCAAGGGTAGAGGTAGGGGAGTTCCAGAGTTGTGCTGCTTTGACTGGGAAACTGCCACCCCTGACTTTAGACAGTTTAAATCTTGGCACAGTTAGGTATTTTGTATTGGACGTTCTAGTGGGCCTGCTTGACTATTTTCTGTTGAATCTCCCAGTAAGGTAGCTAGGCGCGGTGTAGTTCAAGCATTTGTAGGTGAGTTAGGCAGTTTTCAGTCGGATTCTGTCACTGGTAATTAGCTTGTTATGCTGTCTTCTTGTCTCTGAAATGTGCTCTTTCCTTGCTATGCCTAGGGCTGCTCTCAAGGCATTATTTTGGAGTGTTTGAATTCTCCTAATATTGTGCTTATTGGCATCAATGTAGAGGGTGTTACAGTAGTCCTATTTGGACAGGATTAGAGCTCTGGCCAGGATGATACAGCTGCTCTGGGATAGGAATGGTTTTCCTGCTCTAATTAATTTGCATGTATATGCAGTGGTGGAAGCCATGGAGTTTGTTTGGTAAAGGTGAAGGTGGAATCGAGGTAGAAGTCCAGGATTTTCACCTCTTTGGCTCTTTGGCAACTTTAATGGAGTTACTGTCAATGTTAAGAGGAGTATTCGGGGACAAGCTTTTTGAGGTTGGATGTGGTGCCCAGAATGATCTCAGCCGTATGTTTAGTGAATTTATATAGCGCTTTAAGCCAAAGCACTTTACAGATTAACAGGTACAAAAGTGAGAAGCATAATTGCAACATGAAACAAGTCATTAGAACAATAAGTAGAACAATTTACTAAGGGAGGGGGAAGAGTGGGGGGAAGAGGGTTAGGTGATGGGGTTACAATGACTGTTTTGAGGTCAGAGAGGTGGGGGGGGAAGGGAAGGGGGAGTGGTCTGGTGTCGTCAATGCCCCTAAGTGGTATCCGTGACCGTTTTGAGGACATTGGGGAAGGGGGTAGGGAAGGGGGGTAAGGAAGGGGAGAGAGGTGGGGAAGGGGAGTCAGGGGAGTGAAGAATGGATTTCGGGGAGGAGCGGAAGGATGGGTAGGTAAGAGTGGAGCAGATGGAGAGTGGAACGGAGTTCCAGTGTAGGGGGGGGGGCAGGAGACTGAGAGAGGCTTTTAGCGGAGTTAGGTGAGGGACAGGGAGGCCAAAGAGGAGCAGTAGAAGAGGCGGGAGAAAATAAGGGAGGAGATTAGGAGTTTGGAAGCATGGTATGTGAGAGAGGAGCGGATCTTGTGGATGTTGGAAAAGGTGGTGCTGGCAAGCTCGAGAGGTTAAAGAGATGTGGTTGGAGGAGGAGTTAGAGGAGTTGAGGTGGAGGCCGAGATTGCGGGTATGGGGAGGTTGGAAGGTGGAGGGGGGAGAGGGTGTTAGGAGGAAAGAAAAGCACCTCAGTTTTGTCAGAATTGAGGGAAAGAAAGTGGGATGACATCCAGTTTTTTATGGCCGTGAGGCAGGAAAAAAGTGTGGTGGAGATCAGAAGTGAAGGAAGAGAAGGAAAGGGAGAGTTGGGTGTGATCGGCGTAGAAGTGGTGGGAGATACCGAAGGAGATGACTGGGGCGAAAAGGGGTCCAAGTACGGACCCTTTAGGGACACCATAGTCCAGAGGGAAGCTGGAGGAGGTACGGCCGCCCAAGGAGACAGTGAAGGATCGATTGGAGAGGTAAGAGGAGAGCCAGGAGAGAACAGAGCCTTTGAAGCCGAAAGAGGACAGAGTTCTAAGAAGTAAGGGGTGGTCTACAGTGTCAAAAGCTGTAGAGAGGTCAAGGTGGATGAGAATTGAAAATTGCTTAGCATAGCGAGCAGTGAGGAGAGGGTTGAGGACATGGGTGAGGGTGGTTTCGGTGGAGTGTTTAGGGCGGAAACCAGATTGAGAGGTGGGGAGGAGGGAGTGGGATGAGACGAAGGCAGAAGGTTGAGAGTAGGCTAGGCGCTCGAAGGAGTTTTAAGATGAAGGGGAGAAGAGAGATTGGTCTTAAGTTGGAGGCAAGAAGAGGGCTAGCAGAAGGTTTCTTCAGGATAGCGATTATGGTGGCGTGTTTGAAAGCTGAAGGAAAGGTGGCTGAGGAGAAACGGATGTTGAAGAAGGTGGTTAGGTAGGGAATAAGGGGAGGATGGATTTTGGGGATGAGGGAAGTGGGGATGGGGTCAGAAGGGGCAGCGGTAGGGTGAGTTTTGGACAGGAGAAGGGAGACACAGGCTGGGATGATAGGAGAGAAGGTGGACAAGTTGGCAGGTCTGGGAGGAGTGAGGAGGGGAGAAGGAATGAAGGGAGGAGAGGATGTTCTGGCACAGAATTTTGGATGAGAAGAAGTTAGCAAAGTCAGAGAGGGGAGAGTTCATGGAAGGGTCAGAAGTAGGAGGGGAGAGAAGGCGAGAAAGGGTCTGGAAGATACGGGGGGTGGGCGGCTTGTGAGTGGAGGAGGGTAGAATAGTAGGAGCGCTTGGCAGATGAGGCAAGAGTCAGTGATAAGAGAAATAAGAGGACTGATTAGTCAGAGAAGGGGATTTGAGCCAGCGTCATTCGAGACGACAGAGGAGGCGGTGCATGGACAGAAGGTGAGAGCCTGGATTGGTAAGGTTTGTGAGAGGGGGAGAAGGAAGTAAGCGGATAGAGTTGGTCAAGACTGGAGGATATAGGAGGAACGGTGAGGAGAAGGCGTCATCAGGGATGGAGGAAGAACAGAATTCGAGGAAGAGAGAAGGGTTGAAGTTGCGGAGGTCGCAGGGAGAGGAGGAGGAGGAGAAGGAGAAGGAGGGGGAGGGGTGAGGGAGAAGGAGAGCAAGGCGTGGTCGGAGAGATAGTTGGGGAGAGACGATACAGGTGAGGAAGAGTAAGAAGAGAGAAAAATGAGATCGAGCGTGGAGCCAGATGAGTGGGTAGAGGGGGTGGGAAGGGGAGAGAGGAGGTAAGAGTCAAGTAATGATAGAAGAGGAGAAGAATGAGATGTGTGAGAGGGAGGTTGAAGTCACTGAGGATTGAAAGAGGAGTAGGGGAGGGAGAGATGAGCAAGAGAAGATGGTCCAGGTCTTCGTAGAAGGAAGAGAGGGGACCAGGAGGTCTATAGATAATCAAGGAGATTGTGTGGGGATAGAAGGATTTGAAGAGAAATTCAAAGGAAGAGAAGGTGGGGAGGGTGAGGGGAGGGGATGAGGAAAGACATTTATGGTGAAAGATGAGGCCGATGCCCGCCCCCGCGACCAGAGGGGCGTGAGACGCGGGGACAGTGGTATTGAAGGGGGAGGGGGATCCAAGTCTCTGTGATGCAGAGGAAGTGAAGATTGAGTCGGAAGAACAGGTCAAGGGTCGCAGTGGCTTTATTGCAGATGGATCGTGCATTGATGATGCTGGAGGGGTTGGCAGTGGGGAGGTGGATAAGATTAGGGCGGGTAGGGATTGTGCGGGAAGGAAGGGGTATGCAAGGGGAGAGATGTGAGGAGGGGGTGGGCATTAGGATGAGGGTAAGGTGGAGGAGGAGGGAGATGGAAGGAAGCCGACAAAGGGAAAAACAAATAGGGTGCATGACAGGAAGGGGAAAGGAGTAAGTGCTGGTGGCCGCACAGCAGAGTGACCACAGTTGTTGATGGTGTCGGGGGCTGTTGCAGATGCTGTAGGGGGGTGAGGGGAGGTCTTAGAGAAGGATGAGGAGTCGCAGTAGGTGAGAGGGGGACAAGGCAGTGGGGTGAGGGTGGCTGCAGAAGAGGGTGGAAGAGACCTTTGGATAGGGTGGAAGAGACCTTTGGATAGGGTGGAAGAGTCCTTTGGATAGGGGTTGCAGCAGGAAGCTATCGAGAGCAGTAGGAGAGGTCGGCAGAGCAGCAGAGCGTCGAGGGCAGAGGGGAGAGAAGCGCAGGTCAGGAGGAGGTGCAGGGAAGGAGGTCCGGAGTTCTCGGGAGGGGGAGACAGAAGGTGGGCTGGAGCCGATCAGGTCGAGGCAGGCTGGAGTGCAGGCGTAGATCGACAGGTCCAGGTCCAGGTCTGGAGAGCGCTGTCGAAGTAGGTCCAGTGTCCTCGGGAGGAGGAAGGAAGATTCTTATGCGGCAGCCTGGTAGTCAGGGCGGACTGGAGGCAGTGACTCTTGCAGGTGAAGTAGAAGCCCCACGGGGGGCAAAGCAGGCTGGAGAGCAGGTTAGGGGAGCACAGGTGTAGGCAATGTGGCTCAGTGGCGTGCACAGACCTGGCAGGAGGTAAGCTTAGGAGGTAAACTCAGGAGAGCGTCGGAGGCAGGTTGCAGCCCATCCGACGGGTGAATGAAGCCAGACACTGGTGAGTCTGGTGCGGCAGATCTGCTCATGGTTTTATCATTCAGGCATAGACCATGAGCAGCCATCCATGCCTGGATGGTGAGGTAAACTGTATTTACCAAAGCCAAATCCTTGTCATGATCACCAGTAAGTGGTAGGAGAATATGGGTATCATCCGCATAGTTAGTGTAGGTGATACCGAGATGGTCCAGATCATCGAAAAGGGGCTTGGTAAATGTTATACAATGTGGGTGAGACACATCAACCCTGGGACACCCCACAGGTGATAGGGGTGGGGTTTGCAGCTGCTCAGGGTGAGAAGACTCTCATAGTCCTATTGCTGAGGCATTATTGGATCCAAACTATGGCTTCCTAGGAGAAATGCGCTGCTAAGTCCAGGTGGCTGCATCAGACCTTGTGGTCCACCAGGTCAAATGCAGCCGAAGGGTCAAGAAGTAGGGCCGATTTGACATTGTCCCTGAGCTCGTCAATCTGGGCCTTGAGATCAATTAATGCCGTTTCAGTCCCATGTTGGGACTGAAAGCCTGATTGGCGGGCTCCAAAGAGTTGGTTGAGCTCCAGGTACTTCTGTATTTGGAGGTAGGCCACCTTGTGTAATATTTTGAGAAGAAATGGCACTGTGGTGATGGGCCGATAGTTGATATGGAGGGGTCTGATATTTGTTTTTTGAGCAGGAGGGGTGGGAGGGAGTACCCAAGACTTTGGTTGCTTGGGATGGTGCCTAAGGAAAATGAGGTGTTGATCAGCTTTGATATGAAAGGTGCTATGTCTCTCGTGGCATCCTTAATTGATTGGGCTGGGCATTGATCGCCTTGGCAGTTCGAAAGTTTAAGTGAGAGGATTACTTTTTCCACCGTGAGTATTGATAATTTGGAGAAACTAAATCGGAGTGGAGGTTTGTGAGTTGGCATAGTGGTGTTGAGTGAGGATGAAGTAGTTAAGGAGCTTTTTTTAAAGTTTCTTTTTAGCAATCTTGTCCTAGAGGGAGGTGACCCTGTTAGCTAGAGCTTGTTGAATATTGGTGCACCAGGTTTTGTCTTTCACAGTTGTCTTGCACTGGGATCGGTGTTTCGAGCTTTTTAAGATTACGAATAATTCCTTCATACTTCAATTAGCTTGCGAAACTGTTATTATATTTGGCTAGAAGCATTTCTTACTTGTAACAGGATGCTATATTAATAAGGTTGGTTCTGTTATCCGCGGAAGGTGATAGCCTCCATGCAGCCTCGCATTTTCTTTTATCCAATCTCAAGGCTTTCAGGTGTGTGGTGAACCAGGAGTTGAGATGGGCTTCGGCTTACTGTCTCATTTTTAGAGGGGCAATGGAATCCAATGTTGTAGTCATCATTTTGTTGTATTCATCTACTAGCATGTTGGGGTCCATACTATCGGGTAATGAATTGAGGGTTGGTAGGATAAGGGGTAGAGGTTTATCAACCGTTATATTCTTTTTGTTCCTTGTTAGCGTAGGAGGAGCAGATAGGTTATTTTTGGTGGTAGGCATTTTGGTTGTAAGTGTGAACGATAGAAGGTGGTGGGTCTGTCCATACCTGAGGGGTTATGGCAGTGATTGAGACGTTAAAATTAGAGCCAGCCACCCAGTCTAAAATTCTGCCTTTGTCATGGGTGGGTAAGATCACTTTTTGGGAGAAACCGAAATCTGCAAGGCCATTAGCAACGCTGGTCGCTTGTTGGTCTTGAGGGTCATTGAATCCTAAATTAAGATCCCCTAATAACATTTGCGAGGTGTTTCTTAGCTTGCCAGAGAGAATAGTGGAAATGTCCTCCTCAAAGGAGCCAATGGGTCCTGGAGGCCTGTATATGAGATGAATAGTGAGTGTTTGGGAATTGGTGATCAGTAATTTGGCTGTGAGGGATTCACAGGATTGTATGTCTAAGGAAGGAGTTAGTCTCATAGATAGATTAGATTTAGCAATGAGAGCTAGTCTCGTCCTCGTGCGTCGCATCTGTCTGCTCTCAGAATGGTGTAATCGTCCCGGACTGCAAACATCAGGGCAGGGCCTGCTGCAGTGTGCAACCACGATTCGGTGATGGCAAGAAAGTCGTAGTTTTCTGCCAGGATGAGGTTGGATATCTCTGTGGCATGCGTGAGTTGCGACCTGGCTTTATTAGGGCCCCCTTGAGGTATGGGGCAGAGCTGTTAGACAAAGGGGGCAGTGAGGTACCAGTGGATGCTACCGCATCTTGTGATGCGGTATAGGACATAGTCTACTGTGGTGCTTTTGGAAGGAAAGGCTACAATCACCAACGAAGGCCAAGGGATTTGGCGGAGCATGACGGCTCTGGGGTGAATCTTACAGCTATGTCATCCAGCCATTGTTGCACAAGCTGTTTGGCGGGGAGACAGATGAGGGTGTATCTAGTTTGGTGGGTTCGAGTTTGCAGTAGACATTTGACTTCCATGTTTAGTTGATAGCCATGCATTCAAAGGTGAGCAATGTCTTTGAGGCCGTTAATCGTAAGATACAGCTGAATGACATCAGCATACTGATGTATGGCTATGTTGGGGTCGTTTAGGGTAGTTACCACAGGTTCAATGTATACATTGAAGATAATTGGGAAGATGAAACCTTGTGTGACCCAACATATGACTGAGGCGGTTGGATGCGAATGAGCCCACCTTTAAGGCCTGGTGTCTTCCGGATAGGCAGGATCTGAACCATTTTTGGACTGTTCCAGGGAAGCCCTTCATGACGGCGAAGAGTGAGAGTAGTGGTAGGTGGTTGACTGTCCCAGGCAGCCAAGAGGTCTAAGCCTCAAAGGGGGCACAGGTCCCCTGCATATCAGTGATTCGCAGTGCATCTGCCACTTGAATGGGTGCATTCTTTGTGTATTTGATGCGAAAGCCGTACCGGTAATCGTGGAGGATGCCAAGTTGGTCGATATTTGGCACCTAGTTCTTTCGCAAGTACTTTCTCAATAGGTTTCTCAATAAGCAGGACACTCTATAGAGTCTTTAGTTTAACCAGATTCTCTGGGTCGCTTTTTGAGAAGGGGATCATGGGAGGTCTGTGGTAAATGCAAAATTGGTGATGCATGATTTTGGCTTGAGGGGGAATAACGGATCCTGTACCAGGTGATTGAATTACAATAATGGGCTAACCGAGAATATCAATGGTATTCTTGCAAAGGGAATGCCATGACTTATTTGGAGAGGACATTTTAATAATGGCATGACTGAAGAAGGAATGGCAATAGTGATTTACCAGGAGTAAATGCCAGTGGTAGGCAGTATGGAAAGAGAACAAATGCCCAAATTATGTGCCTAAAGCAAAACAATGGTATGCCAGGGAGGAAGTCTAATATTGGAGTGCCAGGCAGAGGGGATTGGCAATGTCCGAGGGAGGAATGGCAATTATTCAGTCCCGTAGGAGCAATATTAATAATACTGCGCACGGGAACTGGAGAATTGAGGTATGACCATATTATAGTGCAACCCTATTACAGTGCCTGCATACAAATATTACCACGCCAGAGGAGACTGATGCCGATGCCGCACCAACCAGTATGGCAATGCTATGGTAGCAGAAGTTATTTAAAGTACTGTGCTAAGATTTAGAATGCCGCTTCATGCCCTATTCTATTCTTTTGGGCCGAAATCTCCCACCTCACCACAGCACTTGACCTTTCTTTTTGGGACTGAAAAGGCATGCAAAACTAAGTTATCTTCTAGTGCCATTATGCTACTGGTAATGCAGGGATCCAGGGCAGTGTTGGTGGAATTGGCGTTTGTAGGTCCCAGCCCTCTTCATGGGGTAAGCTTCTTTCTAGCAGAGCAGGAAAGGAAATCTGGAAAGTGGTGACCAGGCACATGTTCATTGGGTCCACAGGGCTCCCTAGCACACTTCTAATAGGTGCATTTCCACCACTACTCTATGGGAGATGTGCCAGCAAGAAAGGCAAAGCAGTAGCAGCTGCAATGCAATGAAATATGATTACTGCTGTTGTAGCGCAGGGAGTCTTGATTCTCTTAAAGACAGAGGTGAGCATTATGCTTAAACTTCCTTTAATTCTGCTCTTCCAGCAGATGTACATTTTCGTATTTCCTTAACTTTTTTTTGTCATCCTTAAAAAAGAAAAATATTCCCAAAGAATTCTTGCATACCATGAATCCCAGTGTCTCTGGTAGTCCCATGGCCATAGCCTGTCCCTGGCTCTATGACCTACTTCCTGCCCAGTTCGCTTCCTCCTCTTTGATGCCTTCCAACAGACCTGAGAGAAAAAATGCAAATTACACTCCAAATTGCAAAACCAACACACCACCTTCGACTGCGACTGAACTGCCACTCTTCACCAGAGGACTTCCATTCTCGATAACTAGCCACACCAAATCCCAGTTACTCAGCCAGCCTTCTGGGCATCTCCTGCCAGAGAAGGCATGCATTAAGGAGGGTCATACGACGCAACGTATCACAAACACATAAGCATTACACGCAACTGATCACCAATGCTCTGCATCACTGGGCGGGATAATGCTTGCTTCAGTGTCTTTAATAGAATCAAGACTCCCTGCGCTACAGCAGGGAGAATCTTCTTTACATTTCAAGACCGGAGGCAAGCATTATGCTTGTTCAAAACTATGCTTTACAGCTGCTGTCACACTCACTATAGGCTTATAGGGATGGTCTAGTAAAAAATGTTATTTAAAAAATAGATGGGCTACATAAAAAAAAAATACTAGCATCCTCCGTTTTAAAACTTCCTATGTAAAATTTTGAGCTATTCAAGCTCAAAATTCGAAAAAGCAAGCACAGGGGCGCAGCCATTTTGTGAAATGGAGGCCCTCCTGTGCTGGCTTTTGCTTTTGCGGCACTAATGAAGGAAAAGCCAGCCAGCTGTAGTAAACAAAGTCTACCGCTGGGTGGCTTTCCCTTTCTCCAGCATGGGGTCTGGCATGGATTCACATGCTCATGAATATTCCCCGTCGTCAGGCTGGGAATCCTCGGTAAAGAAAAAAACCAGTATCAGTTTCGTTTCTGATCTGTCTTTCGCAGTAATAACCAATCACTGGTCTCTGCGTCATACTGACCACAGCCAATGACTGCCCTCTACCTAAGCACCGCCTCTGGCAGCCATCTTCAGATTTTTACCGCACGTTCATGTGTTGGGATCCTCGTGCTATTGCTCTCGAGCGTTAGTGCTATTTTTTCACGTTTTTTCTCAAAAACTTCGTTTTTTTTCGGTCAAAAGAGCCTCAAGCTCCACCGACTCTCCATCCGATCAACGGGGACCCGTGTCGGATTCGTCTGCGTCCCTCAAGGGTGAAGATTTGGTCGAGCTACGCTTTTGGAGGACTCCAGAAGCTTCTCAGGCCCGGACATGGCCCAGGAGAAGGGAAGCTCGACGCCTGGAAAGCTGTTCAGGGTCTGCCCTGGATGCCAGCTGCAGAACGTCTTTAAGGAGGACGAACACTCCTTTTGTCTCTACTGCTTACATGAGGACAAGACGCACGTGGAGAAGGACTGTGCGTTTTGCGGCAATATGTCGGAGCGGACCATGAAGGACCGCCATCAACGTCTCGCCAACTGGCTGGAAGGGAAGAGCCCGTCAGGCGAAAAGAAGAGGAAGAAATCCGAGCGGTCTTCTAAGACCTTTGAGGACGCCCCGGCGACGGGGGTCCAACACAAGGCCAAGCACCGCGAGTCCGCTGGCACCGGGAGCGCCGAACGGTCGGGCTCTACGGGCGCCAGGCAGGGCGCACCCTCCCCGGCACCTTCAGCCACGAGCCAACGCTCTGGGTCGGGTAAGAGGAAGGGCGAGCACCCGGCGAAGCTCCTGGAGAGGCCCCGGTCGAGCTCGAAGGCCCCATCGGAGGGGGAGCGAGGCAGTGTCCCCCCCCCTCAAGGATAAGGCGGTGAAGGCCTTAATCCATCCGGCCAAGCCCTCTATCGAAACTGTTGCGGCGGCCCTGGCTCAGCCTGTGGAGGCTACACCAGTGGTGGCGACCTCGGGGCTCAGAGTCTCCCTGCCACCTCGGAGGGAGTCCTCTTTTGTGCCCATCGATAGGACCCCCGTGAAATCCCCGGCGGGGAAGAAAAAGGGGGGGCAGGGCGTCGTCGTAGATTCGGCTTCAACCTCGGAGGAAGAGCTGATCGAGGTCTTAAGCCACGGCCTTGGCGTGGAAGAAGACCGGCCCGTCGGGATGGATCCCGACGCAGGTGACGACGACATCGTCGAGGGTGCCGACGGGGCCCCTGATCGCCCGTCGGATTCCCCTCTGCCAGCGCCGCAAGACAACTCGGCGGCCCTTTTGTTGGCTATACAGTCCTTATGCTCAGAGATAAGGACGAGACTACCGTTGCCGACGGAGGAACCTCTCCCGTCGGGGGATCCTGAACCGGGACCTTCTGGTGTTCCCCCGCCCAAGAAAAGAAGGATTCACCCTCCACCTCCTTTTCAGCCGTCGCGCCCCGTCCAGCCCTCCTCCCCGTCCACCCGAGGGGATGATACGGGGACTGACACGGCAGCGACGGGTACGGACGACGAGGTATACGACGAGGATCTACCGTCGTCACCTCTCACCAGGGCTTCTCCGCCCGACGAGATTGGATCGTTCCACTCCATGATCGCCAGGGCATCCGAGCTTTTCCAACTCTGCCCTGAGGAGAAGAAAAAGGAAGGATTCCTTTACCAACGGCGCGAGGCCAAGAGGAAGACGGTCCTCGCGGTGCCTCTACTGGACGACATTTGGGATGAGGGCTTCGCCCTCCTCAAGAGCCCTTCCACGACGCCAGCTAGAAGAGACCGGTACGAGAAGAAGTACCGGGTCCCGGACGCGGCCCCCTGTGCCTCCGGGCGCAGCCTACCCCGGACTCCGTCGTCTCCGCGGCGGCCAGGAAGAAAGCGGGGGGAGATGCGGCCTCCACATCGACTTCCCCACCGGACGGCGAGGGAAAGAAATTGGACGCTATGGGACGCAGGGTCATCTCGTCTGCAGCGACGACGACGATTAAAGCGGCCAACGCCTTGGCTATCGTGGCCCGCTATGACAGGGAGTTATGGTACAAACTGGCTCCCCTGCTGGACTTCCTACCGGACGATAAGAGGGCGGATGCCCTGGAGATCCTACAGGAAGGTGAGGTGGCGTCGGACCACGCCATCACTATTGCGACGGACATCGCCGACACTGGGTTTCGCCAGTTGGGCAACGGCGTGTGCCTTAGGCGGCGTGGATGGCTCAAGGCTACGGACTTCCGTCAAGACGTACAGACCAGAGTCCTGGACATGCCGTTCGATGGGAACAACCTGTTTGGGAAAACAGTGGACGATTCCCTTCAGGCCATTAAAGCGGACACTGAGACGGCCCGGGCCCTTGGGGTTCTGCAGCAACGACGGACGCCCTTTCGGAGCAGCGGAGGCAAGGGCACCTCCAAAGGTTCCGGCGGCGGTTTCTCCACCTACCGTCAAGCGGCCCGCTCGTCGTCTCAGGAGGCCTACAGAGGACGAGGCGAGTCTGGCGGACCCCGCCGTCGTCGCCAAGGAGGTCAAGGCGGCAAAGCCTCGTCGAAACAGGATTGAACCGGCCGTGGGGTCGGGCCCCCACCGAAGCACCCCGGTGGGAGGCCGGCTGGCGAGCTTCGTCAGCGTGTGGGAGTCCATCTCCACCGACCGTTGGGTGCTGGACGCCTTAGCCCGGGGCCACGCGCTCGAGTTTCAAAGAAGGTGCCCGCGCGTCCCCCCCGTGGCCAGGAAAGAGCTTCACGTCCCTCAGCTTCTCCTGGAGGTAAAGGCGATGCTCAGGAAGGGCGCCATCGAACTCGTCCCAAAGAGGCTTTGGGGCTCCGGAGTTTACTCGAGATACTTCCTCGTGAAGAAGAAGAAGACGGGAGGATGGCGCCCCATCCTAGACCTGCGACGTCTGAACAAGTTCATCAAGGCGCAGAAGTTCCGGATGGTCACCCTCCAGCACATCCTGGGTCAGCTGGAGGAAGGAGACTTCCTGTCGTCGTTGGATTTGGAGGATGCCTACTTCCATATTCCCATCCTAAAGGGGCACCGAAAATTCCTCAGGTTT
Source organism: Ambystoma mexicanum (assembly GCF_040938575.1). Lineage (NCBI taxonomy): Eukaryota > Metazoa > Chordata > Amphibia > Caudata > Ambystomatidae > Ambystoma > Ambystoma mexicanum. The sequence continues at coordinate 167,103,003 of NC_090939.1, forward strand.
GTGGTCCAAGGGCGTCACTACCAGTTCAAAGCCCTCCCCTTCGGACTACGGTCGGCACCCAGGATATTCACCAAGTGCCTTGCACCGGTGGCGGCGCAGCTGCGCCGCGAGGGGATCCACGTCTACCCCTACCTGGACGACTGGCTCATCCGAGCCAAGACGAGGGAGCTCGCCGTGGAGCACACGGCAAGGACCGTCCAACTTCTCACGGACCTGGGATTCTCCGTGAACTACGCCAAGTCCCACCTGGTACCCGCGCAAAACGCACTGTTTCTGAGAGCGAAGCTCGACACAGTGTCCCTTCTGGCCTCCCCGTCGGAGGAAAGGACCAGGTCCATCCTGGGCAAGGTACAGCGGATGTTGGTTTCCGACGCGGCCAAGGTGAGGTCCATCAAGTCCCTCCTCGGAATGATGTCTTCTTGCATCTACCTCATTCCCATGTGCAGGCGCCGGTTGCAGGAGTTCCTGGACGCGCGCTGGATCCAAACGACGGGCGGCTTCGAGGAGAGGATCACACTCGACGAGAGTTTCCGCCGAGCGGTCCGGTGGTGGGGCACCCGTGCGCATCTGACGGCGGGCATGGACTTCCAGACCCCAGACCACCAGGAGACAGTGACCACGGATGCCTCCCTGGAAGGGTGGGGAGCGCACACCGAAAATCTGCACGCGAGAGGCCTTTGGCTCCCGACGGAGAAGTCCCTCCATATCAACGTCCTGGAGCTCCGTGCAGTGTTCTGGGCCCTCAGGTCCTTCCTTCCGTCCCTCAAGGGCAAGGTGGTGAGGATCTTCACCGACAACACCACCACCATGTTTTACATCAGGAAACTGGGCGGAACCAGGTCCCCAGCACTGTCCAAGGAGGCGCAGGACCTGTGGCATTGGGCCGTCGCCCAAAGGATGTTTCTGGTGCCGTTTCATCTGGCAGGGATAAAAAACACCATCGCCGACTCACTCAGCAGGGAACTGCGCTCGTGCCACGAGTGGGGAACTACGGCAGGATCTAGTGGATCGCCTCTTCCGACGGTGGGGCACACCCCAGATCGACCTGTTCGCGACGGCGACGAACTCCAAGTGCCGGAGGTTCGCCAGCAGGTTTCCCCAGGCGAGGAGCATGGGCGATGCTTTCTCGTTCCCCTGGGAGGGCCTGTTCCTCTACGCGTTCCCTCCTTTGCCACTGCTAATCCGGCTCGTCAACCAGCTCAAGAGGTCACGGTGCAGGATGATCCTCGTCGCACCTGCGTGGCTGAGGCAGATATGGTTCCCGGACCTTCTGGACTTGTCAGCGTCCCCGCCAATCAAGCTGCCGGTGGACGCGGATCTACTCTCCAGGGAAGGAGGCGCCATCCTCCACCACGACCCGAAATCGCTGAACTTGCAGGCCTGGCTCCTGCAGCGCTAGAGTTTGGAAGATACGACATACCGGCCGACTGCAGAGAGGTTCTTGCAAAGGCCAGGGCGTCCTCGACTCTTAAATGCTACGGACACAAATGGAAGAGGTTCTCTGTCTTGTGCCACGCACAGAAGATTAACCCTCTACGGATTACGGCTCCCCAGGTACTGCTGTACCTGCTGACGCTGGCCAAAGCTGGACTGGCACACGCGTCCATCAAGATTCATCTTGCTGCGATCTCCCGATACACCAGAACCACGGGGCGGACGTCCTTGTGGTCTCATCGTCTGGTGAAAGAGTTCATGAAGGGACTGTTCAGATCGTTCCCGCCGGTGAAGGCTCCGGCCCCGGCGTGGGAGCTCAACGTGGTGCTGACCAAGCTCATGGGACCTCCGTTCGAGCCTCTGCACTCGGCCCCGTTGAAGTTTCTGTCGTGGAAAACAGCGTTTCTTGTGGCCATCACCTCCGCACGACGGGTGGGAGAGATCCAGGCCCTTTCCTGCAAGGCCCCGTACTTGACTTTTCACGACACGAGGGTAGTGCTCAGGACGCACCCCTCCTTCATGCCCAAGGTACCGTCGGACTTCCATCTCAACGAACCCTTGGTGTTGCCTGTGTTCTTCCCGTCGCCTTCGTCGCTGGCTGAGAGGACTTTGCACTCGCTGGATGTGGCTAGAGCGCTGAAGTTCTACGTGGACCGCACGAAGTGTTTTCGGAAGACGTCACAACTCTTTGTGAACTTTGGACCTGTCAATCAGGGGAAGGCTCTCTCGAAGGCTTCCATTTCCAGATGGCTCTCCGGCTGTATCATGTACTGTCATCGGTTGGCAAACCGACCGCTGCCTGGCCGTCCGAGAGCCCATTCCACCAGAGCGATCGCAGCTACCACGGCGTTCCTTTCTGGTGTGCCCCTGCTGGACATATGTAGGGCTGCTACGTGGAGGTCGACGCACACCTTCACGAAATTCTACTGCGTCGATCGGGATTCCAGGGAGGAGTCCAGGGTCGGCCAAGCAGTGCTGCGCAACCTGTTCGCCTGAGGTGAGCCTGGTGAGGAGGTAAGATGCTTAATGTTGAGTTTGATGTAATGCTTAATGTTGAGCCTTTGCCACCTCCCGTGGTTGTGCATGTGTGTACTGCTATGTATTCTTTATTCATGAGCATGTGAATCCATGCCAGACCCCATGCTGGAGAAGGAACAATTTACTTACCTGTAACTGTTGTTCTCCAGCATGGGTCTGGCATGGATTCACATGCGAACCCTCCCGCCTACCCCTCTGCGGCTCTTCACTTGGTCATACTGCCACTTCACGTGCTTCCAAATCTGAAGATGGCTGCCAGAGGCGGTGCTTAGGTAGAGGGCAGTCATTGGCTGTGGTCAGTATGACGCAGAGACCAGTGATTGGTTATTACTGCGAAAGACAGATCAGAAACGAAACTGATACTGGTTTTTTTCTTTACCGAGGATTCCCAGCCTGACGACGTGGAATATTCATGAGCATGTGAATCCATGCCAGACCCATGCTGGAGAACAACAGTTACAGGTAAGTAACTTGTTCCTCATTAGTGCCGGGACTCGGAGGACGCGGACCGGAGACCAGAGCAGGAAAGCTGCAGCTGAATCTCAGTAAGTGCTATTTATTTTTTTTACAAAAAATAAGCACTAGCTGTGTTTTTTTTTCTAAGTTTTCCGGGCTGGAGGAGCCCGGAAAACTTAGAAATAAAACCGCAGCTTTACAAACGTTGTATTTATGTTTGCGGTCGCTTTTGAAGCGACCGCAAACATAAATACAACGTTATTGTGTCGGAAAACGCTGCGGTTTTTCTTTCCAAGTTTCTCAGGCTCCTCCGGCTCAGAGGAGCCTGAGAAACTTGGAAAGAAAAACCGCAGCGTTTTCCAACACAACTGCGTTGTCTGCCCCGCCCTTGTTCACAGGCTTCCCAGTAATGGGTTTTGGGCTCTGAGGCCTTCTCTGCGAGTGAAAGCAACCAGATGCACTGCCTCTGCAGCAACCAGCTCTGACACAGGGGGGAAATCTTTTAATTGACCTTTGTGCTTTTTGATGTGTAGAGTCTATTCTCATTAGTAAGCTTCTCCTTTCGGGGCACAATTTGCGTTCCCAAGGAAGCACACTGCTCTTTGAGCCCAGTTGGCCAGGGTGTCTGGACCCACGGGCTCCCCGGTATCCTTGGCTCTTTCCGCCAGGTCCATGGGGCCCTGCCATGTGTGAGACTTTCTCCTGGCAACCCTTCCCGGCCTGGTCCATGCCCTTTCTAAGATCTCTTGAGGCTTTGGATAGAATGTTATCAATTTCGGTTCCAGTGTTTCGGTTACCTTCCCCGGTAACTCTGGCCTGGGACACTGAGCGCATCCGTAGTCTCACCTCTTTCCTGATGGGCTTGCAGAGCCTTTGAGTCATATAAGAAGCAAGCAATTCTTGGTGAAGTCACTCATTTGACTTTGGGTGCACGATTGTCTAATTGAACTCCTCAGTTACTTCCTCCTTTGGCTCCTCCCAAATGCTTCACCTTGCATTGTCACTTCCCACTTTTAGACTTTTGGGAGGATTTTGAGTCCGACACTATTGAATCTGAAGAGGAGTCGTCCACCCCTATATGTAGCACCCCTGGGGAATGAGGTAGGAGACTCAGAACATTCGACCGCATCACAACCATCTTTCAGCTTTTCGAATGAGTCGATAGTTTCGGAAGGCTTTCTGTTTCCATCCTTGACAGGACCCGGGGGAATCGGAGAATGCTTTCTCTTACGTGTCTGGTCCCTCCCCATATTGGTAGCCATAGCGGTAGGCTGGTCTGAGGACGTGCTGGTGTCCGCATTGGGGCCTTTTATTCTTAAGGCCATCCCCAATCAGATACTCTAGGCCTTTGAGCCTCGCCTGGAGTGGGCGCACTCCTTGAGACACTGCATTAACCAGAGAGTCTCCCAATACTCTTTTTTTTTTTTTTTTTTTAAACTGTTCAGAATCTTCCTCTGTGAACACCTGGTCTTGACTCCCCACACCTGACTCCATTATACGCTGATAATCCGCTAGTGCCTGTGTGCCTGGATGTGAAGTCTGAATGGCATGTCCTCTGGGAGGTGGGAGGAGAGGGTAGGGTTACTGCCTTGTGGCGATCAAGAGGAATCCAACTCTTACAGCTTCAGATGGCTGTTTAAATGCACTGCCTTAATCAGGAGTATCCTGTGCAGGACCAGATGCACCGGCTTTAGATTTGCCCATGGGTTTGGGCTGTGCAATGTTCCTCCTCGAGATGAGCCTTATAGGCCTGGTTGTTAAATGCTCATGCGCTGTGGCTGAATGTTTTTTTAATTTTGTTATTTAATACTGTGGCTGAATGTTGCTTGGACTCGTGTTGTACCACTTTAAGGGTTGCACACGTCAACCTTTTATAAGTCTCGCTGATACTGCTTGTGAATTTCTCCACAGTAGGGCGAGAAAGAACGTCGCCCATGTACCTGGTCGTGTTCTTATTGTGCTGGGAATTCCACAATCGCCAGAGAATCCCCCTACAATGCTGCTATGCGTTTCCTGCTCTCGTGCACAGGCGCGTCCCCGTCCCAGGCGCTTGCATGGCCGTAACAAAGCTGGGGAAAGGTTTCTCGGCCGTGGAACTCCTGGCAAGTGAGATTGGCTTGCAGCCATGAGCCCTGGAGTGAGTTGGGTACTCGCTGGTATGGCTGCGCTCCTTGAAAAGGATATCTACCGAACCCGGTAACGAGCAAAGGTTTGGGTCCAATGCGTGCCGCGCTACCCTCTGCGTATACGCTGCACAAGGCAGTATTTGGTAATCTGATAACGTTAAACTAATATCCTCACATAAAGTTATGCACGTGTGGAAAATTCAGTTTGTATGTCCCTTTTAATTTGCAATGTAGTACATGACGTTTAAGGTTCCCACTGTATTTAATGTATTGCACAAATTCATTTTCAAGTATTGGGTGACTTTTTTTTTTTTTCCCAAATGTATTTCCCTCTGTGTCCCCTGCACTGTGTGTTGGTTGTGCACGCAAGCCATGATCCCTCCAAGAACCAGTTCTACTTGTTGCTCAGCTGCAGCCTGGAACCCCTTCCTTCCACTCGCCCAACCCTAGGATTTCTATCTTCCCTTTGTCTTTGCATGAAGCCTCTCTGATCCCTGCAAAATGAATTCCACTTCTTGTGTCCATCATGGGTGGGGGGCTCTGGAATGCCACTTCTCCCACATCCTGTAATTATCCTGCCCTATGCTAAATCACCAAGCTAGCCCCTGACCTATTGCACCCTTTCTGGGCACCTCTTCCATTCCCCAGTCAAGCAAGTAACCTCGCCTTTGGGCCCAACTGCCCTTCACTCTATGATTTAATCTCCCCTGACCCTACCATTAACATCCCCTCTGTGCTCAACTCCCCAGACCTGGGAATCGCACATCCTGGCAACAGCCAAACTAACACTTGCCTGGGTGGGAGGCCTGCCCTGGAATGGGCAGGAGCAACCTTCTAGAAGTCTGTGCAGAAAGAATTGGGGACACACTTTCCTGGTCGCTGGTGGTGATGTGCTGACTGGGGGTGGGAATAGCTGAGCTCAGGAGGCCCCCTTCCACAGGTACTCTGGTCTTCCTTCTATCCTTCACTTCCTTTCCTGCTCTACATGTCCAGTAGGGCTCCTGGCCTGTCTGCCTCCCCCGTCTCTCCATGCCTGTCCCCCCTCTCACTGTCTGTCTCCCTGTGTCGCTGTGTCTCGCTCTCTCGCTCTGTGTCTGTGCGCCTCTGCACCTGCCCCTCCATCTTTTTTTTCCTTCTCACCATCTATACTGCCCCCTCTCCAACTCCCTCCAACCTTTCTCTTTCTCCCTTGAGGTCCTGTTTCCCCCTTCCATTCAAGGGTACTCCCCAGGCTCTGGGTTCCATGCCAGTTGCTAGTATGCCTGCGTCAATGTCCAGTCTAGTGCCCGCAGACCAGCGCAGGCAATCACCTCTGTCCAGCGTGTGTAATGTATGCTGCGGGCAATGAGTTTACTCCCCTTCTTGTAATAAATCTTTTCCTGATTTCTACAAAGACTTTGGTGCCTTCATTGTGTTACCTCTTTTTAGTGCAGCCAGCCTGTTATTGCCAGGGGGGGGGGTGGGCAGTCAATCTGCGTACACAACACACCTCCACTTGGTCTTTTGACTCTCTAGTCCAAAATTGTGACCCCTCATGGGCTCTCCCCATTTTGGCCTGACTCCTACTTCCACATAAGATACTCTTATTGGCATTATAAAAGCCTGATGTCACTAACTGTATGCATCAACACACGTTATTTATTTCCAATTAGAGCCAAAAGATCTGCTACTTATCTCATGGAAGAGCAGAAGAGTAAGGGACTTGGGCAGGAAGTAGGTCATGGAGCCCAGGGACAGGATATGGACATGGGACTACCAGAGACACTGGGGTTCATGGGATGTGACGTTTTTGGAATATCTTTGTTTTAAGTTTGAAAAAAAAAGTTATTAAAGAAATATGGAGATTTAAATCAGCTGGAAGAGTAGAATTAAAGGAGGTTTAAGCATAATGCTCACCTCTGGTCTTGACATAGAATGTTATTGAATCTGTATGAGATAAATTTGTGTTTTCTTTGAGGATGGTTTTTCCGTTTTATATATTAGCTGAAAGCCAGCAAAGGTCCATGTTGACCAGTGGAGGAAATGGTGCTCTCCCCACACTACTCAGCTTACCAGTAAAACGCCCTCTGGATGAAGTGTTCTTCATATCAGGCCCATCATTAAGTACCCATTTAAAACAACTCTGCATTTCAAACACTTGCGGCCTCGTTATCATGGGGCCTGTAAACTGGCTCACAACAGACACAAGCTTCCAAAATGTATGTTTCGACTCCGTATCTGTTTCTTCTCTGTGCAGAGAATCTGCCAGCATTACATCTGCATTATTTTTTGATGCGGTCGAGAGCCATTGATACCCTACAGATTATTCCTGCCCTTTAACGTGTGCAAAGCGCAAGTAGGGTCCATTGGGAGCCATGGCAGCATTTCAAATGATTTGTTGAACAAGAGCTTAAATCATCTCCTGGGTATTGGGCAGCGGCCTCTTGGCAGGAAAAGGAAAGATGACCTAGTATATACCTTAAATCTAATTTCCACTTGAGATGGCAACTATACCGTTTTGTCATTTGTAGATGTCCCATGATTCTTTAAATCTATTCTATGTGTTCTAATGCATCTTTCTACGGATTCTCAGAGTTAAGAGGTCAGTGTTCGGTCAAATGTTTGAATCAAAAAGGTCGAATGACAAAAGGGTCGAGTCAAAACGACCGAAAACAAAAGGGTCGAATTTTTTAAAAAAATGTATTTTTTTTTGCTTTAGTATAGGTCAAAAATTGAGGTTTGGAGGAGGGAGGGGGAACCCCCCAAAAAAAGACAATTTTTTTCGGTCGTTTTGACTCGACCCTTTTGTCATTCGACCTATAACCGTCATGGCCATGTTCATATGGCATCCGTTGACTTAGTCAAAAGTAGCTCCTGGTATTTCTTGGTGTCCAGCAAATGGGCTCTTCCAGAATACACACAAGCTAAATAGCTTGCAGATCACAACTGGTTTTTGAACTCTGGTTGATAATGCTGCCCGACACTTTTTACATGGCGGCCACCATTATGAATTACCGCTATGTGCATAGATCTGTGATCAAAGTGCCATTTCCACCTTAGGTGGAACATTGGCAATATGCCACAGAGCATCCCACGAAGAGAAAGTGGATGCTGCATGGTTCTGCTCTGCCAAATATTCCAGCAGCAATAAAATGAGGCTTTTAACCATGAAGGTAAGCCAATCCAAAATAAGGGTAATTAATTAGTGTGCAAACTATTCCCATCCTTCCCATCCCTAAACCCTCAGTTTAAAAGGAGCTGAGTTTTTTCTTGCTTTAATACGGATGAGGAGGCCCCCACATTGATGTTCCTAGTTCTGGAACATAAAACTGCAGTGCTGTTTCAGCCCTTCAACCTTCAAGTGTTTAGTGAGTGGAGGAGAAAAGTTTGAAAACGAGTGGGGCACCGGTGAATGTAAGGGAGGGGAGAATAATGCTGGTGCTCGGAGGAGGCGAAAGGTGGAGGGGGCTGGAGCCCGAAAATGCACTCCCTACCTGCAGCCAAAGGCCCCCTACCAACATTCCACAAAGCACCCTCTGCATAGCCTTTGCATTTTGGAGCTGCTTAGGGGGGCCTCAAGCAGGTCTGGTGACATCCTGCTAGAAAGACATTTGTGACAGTGGTGAGCTAGTTATTACTATGTTTGTTACAGTTACAGCTGTGTAGTGCTGGTTGTACCTTTTGCATGTCCCTTTTTGAAATCTGTACTTTTTGCCTCTTAAAGGTTTCGTTTTCTGATTGGAATACTCTGCCCACAAACCATTCTCCCTCCCTCCTTTGATACCTGAAGTTATTTTGGCCACTTGATGTGTTGAGCAGGGCACTTTCACTTGTATCACTTATTTGCCTTTGTGTGCTTCTGAAGCTGTCTTTTTGGCATAGCTTGCCTTGACTCGTCGCTGTTCAACTACATTGCCTTTTACTGTGTGCACAGTTTGCGGCTCTCAATTGCTCATTGTCCAGGCCTGGGCTGCCACTTTACCGCTGGTGCACAGGAACTCCTTGGCACCTCTTACCCCACTGTACCAGTCTCTTCGCTGTCCGAGTGCTCTTGTTCAAGAGAATCCCACTTTGTTACTCCCGGTCTAGCTTTGACTCTTAACCCTTGGAAGAATTGCAGCATCTTCAGCGCAATGTTATCAGAACCCTGCCTTCTCTTTAATTTGTGCGTGTAGACAATGCCTTGTTAGGTTGTACTTTCTGTTGCATCCCTCTCAATCCACACACTCGCACAGGCTTCAAATTGTATTGAGTGATTACTTTATTTAGTTTCATGTCCCACTCTTAATTCTCCCCTTTGTGCCCTCACCCACTGGCAATCATTGGCATTTTCTGTTTTTTTTATTTGTAACAATTTTCAGGTGATCCAGGGAGCCTAGAAAAGTTGTTCCTGTTGCCGCCTCTAAATTGATGTTTATAAGACTTTTTCATATGGTCATGGGTCAGACCATGTTTATTTATGACTTTCATTCTGTATGTTTGGTTGTTTGTATAGCACTTGGCAACACTCACAAGGCTGTTCCAAAGAAGGCAAAGAGTGAGATAGGAGGCAGCACCAAGCAGTATTGGGTAGGGTAGGCTACTTGGTTTTTGCCAAATGGTCGCCAGAAGCTACTGTAAAGTACCACATGGAAAAGGTATGCAGGTAAGGTAATAAACCTCTTGATTTGTCATTTGCATATATACTGTAGCTGGCACTCAAGCATATTTTAGGGGTGCAGCAAACCAGAAATCTAAATTGGAAAATGTGAATTCATATTCAACCTAGCCCCCCTCCTTAGGCCTTAAGGATAATTTGTAGAAATACTCAGTCATGTGCTTTTTGTGACGGCTCGCCTTTTAATCTGCATTAAATTGCATCAAATCATATTTATACATTTAGCTGCAGTGACACCACAGTCCCCTTCGGTCCATTATGGAATGATATAATGTGACATTTTAACCGATGAAATGAGGAGAACCGGATACAAAAATCCTGCGTCCAGTGTAAAGCTAAATAATTATTGCGAAAGAAACCGTGATTGAAGCTCTGGGCTGGTGTGGCTTGGTTTTGCCGTTGCATTCACGTGTTTGCTTTAATGAAAGTATAGCCTAGTTAGCCAGAAATTCTATTGTAACATAGTTGCAGTCACCACTGGCATGAAAGTGATGATGGACCCCACCTAATGAAAGTGGCTTGTGATAATTGCAATAGAAACCTTGCTGGCCGGAACAGCATGTAGTGCGGAGAAACCTTAAAAGAGAGGGATCAGTAGAGGTGGGGGTGTTGGTTGCAGTGGGTGTGGGCGAGGGGGCATGCTTACAGGGGTGCCAGTCTAGCCTCTACAGAACATAAGGCTCTGGCTCATCAGAAAGCTGACCGTCCTAGGGACATAGTGCACTAGTGAATCCAGACAGGATCCCCAATTAACAGTGACTTTAAAATGTCACCTTTTTCTGCATTTACTTTTTTACAAAGTATGTCTAGTTCTCTATTCATCCCCTTATTGGACCTACATATTTGATGCTGTTGCCCATCAGGGTCTAGCCCTGGATTCTACAACCTTTGTTGGCAATGACCAATATTTACATATATCAAAGGCATTGGTAACCTATGAATCTCGATGAACGGTATTGATATAGATGCTGGCAAAATGATTGTAACTCAACGTTTAACGTGATTAACTGATTACCTCACAATAATGTCCTATTTTTGTCGTATGAACAGTCATTTTGTATAATTCTTTTCCATCCAGTTTATAAAAGCCAAACAAGCCCTTAAATATTCATGAAATCTTACAGTTCACTTATTTTCAAATCTAACCAAGTTCAATTTTTAATGGCTTTTAACTTAATGTGAAATAAAGTTTGTGTTTATAGTGTTTGGGTGTCTCCCACAGCAATGTTTGGAAAATTGAGCAACAAAGGGGTTTTGAAGCACACAGTTGAATTAAAGCAAAACGACAAAGTAAAATATTAAACAAAATTTTACATGGTGCTGCTCTGCAATTCTCCCCCAACAACTGTTCAGAGACTTCCATGACAAATGGTGAATTTTTAAGGTTCGTTGATGAGTAACAATAGTCACAACATGGACCAGTTTAAAAACGACTTCACTAGACATTTGGTCATTCTTCCCTGAGGAAATTACACGACCTGTGTTAAACTGAATTTTAGTCATACAAGACAATTGCACTTGGTCAAAACGTAGGATTTAAAGATCTTCTTACTGGGGGTTTTGGTGTCCTTCCGCAGGGAACAAATCAATAGGTGATGTTGCAAATGCAGGATTCTATATATTTTTTTTTAAACTAATTCATTTTATCCACATACAAATGTAATACGAAATAACTTCAACATATACAACTTATCCATACTAAATGCAATAAGTATAAATACACAAACATTCCCCCCCATGATAACGGGGACAAAAAACAAAAAAGGAACATTTTAATTCCATTCTAACCATTGACCTATATAACTGTAAAATCAAATTTCGTATATACATCAACATTTTTCTATTATATCAACCAGTATTGCAAATGCAAGCTAAAAAGGATTAAAAATGTACTTATTTTGGCCTCTGTCTTGTCTTCTCTATCCTGACCATGTTAATCTGGTTCCAAATTCAGGAATCCCCCCAAGTTTTATTTAATAGTCTATTTTTTCTGCAACGACAGCACAATTCTTTCAATGCTACAAATTGAGTACATTTCTTCCATCCATGAGTCCAATTTTGGGTACCCAATCGTTTTCCAATTATGTAATATCTTTTTTGCTACTACAGAACCCTTCAAAATCCACGTCACTTGGTGTTGACTTGACTCCTCCTGGTCTGTATCCTCTCCCAGGATCAATGTTTCAAAATTATGTCCTTTTCGTCTTTGACAACTCTATTCATCACCTCCAGTAATTCCTTTCCAAAAATCTCACTTTGTAGCTCTCCCAAAACATATGCTCTAGAGTGCCTTTTGCGTGTCCACATCCCCAACAAGTATTTGTTTAACTCGAGTCTTGTTTTTGCAAACAATCAGGAGTCCAGAATACTCTCTTCAATATTTTCCCTTACTGGGGCTCTTTCTCCGATATTTATTGACATTCTCGGGATGTTACTACAGAGCCTCCCTTCCACTTACTCATTTCCTCATCCAGGCTGAGAGACAATGCTGCCAAGTTCTTGGCATTCCCAGCTGAGTTCCTGCTTAATAGATTATACATTCTGGATGCCATGTGCTCTTGGCTACCTATTTTCTTAATAGTTTCCAATATGTCTTAAGATTCCAATGTTGGCAGGTTCACTGCACCTCTTAGCATACGATATTCACCAGAAGTGCATGCGTTAAAGTTTTGAAATGACTGCCACTTTCCTCCTTCAAATAGGTCCTCTATCCTTTGTACCCCTGCCAAATACCAGTTTGGCCAGAAAAATGTTTTGGTCTTAATTCTGATTGCTGGGTTTAAACAAATTGAAGATGAGTTATTTAGGTCTAGTTTTATGTTCTTTGCTACTGCAACGGCTCTCCAAGTAGAAAAATCAGTTGGAGCTGATCTAATCCCCCAATCTGCATTTGTGGTTGATGAGATTGCCCAGGTGTTTGGTGGGCCTACCATGCTGGCTTTGGTGACCGCCTACTGATCCAACTCGTCCCTTTATGAACGGCAGGAGATGTCTTATCGTAAGTGCTTGATGCCATCTTCCAAAATTGGGAATATTTAATCCCCCCTCTTACGTTTTGCAATTACAGTTTCGTTTGTATTAGACTATCCAGCTCTCTCAGCTGTGATTTCTTCACAGGAAGTGGGATCATACTCATAATTTAAGTTATTTTGGGGGTTATCATCATCTTGATGGCATTAATGATCATTTAAGAGAATGCCATGACTCCAATTCTGCTGTTACCTTATCTATTGACAATTTCATATACTCCTACGTTCCATCCCCTTTCCTCCATACTTATGAGACATTCCTCCGTCGGGTGGGACGGGACCGGAGCACTTTGTAAAAAGCATCACATTTTTCAAAAATGTGTCCCCCCCCCCCCCCCTTTTTTTACGCGGGGTACCACACTCAGCGGTAACCCCGCCCTCCTTGGCTCCGCCCAGCACATCACCCGTTAGTCCTTTTCTCCGTTCGATCGGGACTGGACACTTGCATCTTTGGAAGATTGTTTCCTTCCAGTGTCCTCTCCTGCTCCGGCTTAGCGGTCGTGTGGCAGCCCATCTATGTAGTTTCAGTTAGACTTTCCTATTTGTTCTCGTCAGCGACGCTTCGCTAGGGCGGACCCCCATCCTCTTTGTTTAGTGTGTTTGGGTCAAGACCACTGGTGGGCCTCGTGTTTTTACTGATTTCCTTTCGGTCCGGGTGCTTCAACGTAGTTTAGAGGGGTGGGAGGAGGTGTTTCAGCGCACCCCCTCCCCCCTACACACTTTCAAACTTTCATCGACGAAAAACAGCGGCCCGGGTGAGTTCTTTACTTTTTAGGGCACCCCAACTGGGGGACTCCTTCCCGCAGTCTTCCCGGTCCGGGAGGAGCATCAAAAGCTGTTATCGGGGCTTGACCTGAAATGCCTTCTAGGCCTAAAAAGTGCACCAGAGTTTTCTCCGAGGGCCTCCGTAAGGGGCCTATTGACACCGGATTACAATCCGAGGCCCCTCCTGTGGGGGCTGTTTGTGGGCCCAGTTCTACTAGGCGGTGGGTACCGGAGCTTGCTTCGAGGTCTCCTTGACTGAAGCTTCCCGTAAAGACACTGGGGTTCGCCCTGAGGCCTTTGTGGAGGCTTTCTGTACCGAACTAAAGTTAGAGGCCCTTTGTGAAGGGGCTTTTACCGGGCTCGGGTCTGAGGTCCCTCGTTTGGAGGCTAAGGTGACCGACAGTTCTGAGAGGCCTGTTAAGGTCTTGTCTGTGAGGTGTACTCCTCATCGTTCCTGCTCAAGCGGTGACGCCAGTTCTGTTGAGGGGGCATGGAGTGAGGTCTCTGACCGGAATTCCTCTGCTACCGGCGTTGCTGAGGTCCTTCCGTTGAAGGCTGTTCTGGCTGATGGCATGTCTCAAAAACGTTCTAGGCCATGCAGTACCGGCTCGGCCGAGGTTCCTTGTTTCAAGGGTAAGATGAAGACCCCTGATCCATCTGTGGAGACCCCTGTCTCACTTTCACACGTGTCGCAGTTCTCCTCAGGTGCTGACAACATGGCAGCTCCTCCAGCCAAGACTACGGCGGCCGTTTTGGATACCTTCCTTACATCTACGCCATCGGCGCTAGATGTGGGCAGTGGCAGTTCAGGTGAACATCGTTTTCCTTGTGCACATCCCTTTCGTCCAGTTTTTGACTCGACCGCTCTGATGCCCCTACCGCACACTGTCTTGCTTCCTGCATCTTCTGCGCCCTTGATCTATGTTGATAACAGCGGGGAAGGCCCTCTTGGCAACCCTCTCCCTTACGTCCATGGAGTTACTCCACTCATGAGAGGCCTTCTCCAGTTGCCCCTAAATCGTCGGGGGAGGACGCTTTTTTTTTTTCCTTCAGCAAATTTCAAAAGCTAATGCGCGCCGACACCATGAAGAAGTATTTTCGAGGCTTGTTTAGGGAGATATGCCCTCCTGCGCCGTCGGTACCAGTGGTGGCCCCAGTGATTCCGTCAGCTCCGCCTCTACCGGCCGGGCCTCCGCCGGCCCTCCCTCCCTTCCTTGCCTCCTTTGTCTCCAGTGGACAAATCTCCAGCAGTGCCAGAGGTTGCGCAGCCTGATCCGGATGTTTTGGACGATGCACAGGGGTGGGGGGCGGGGCGGTGGTCTCAGGACAGCGAGGACCATCCCCGCTCTTAGAGCCTTTCATGACCGGGTGCTGGACATGTCTTTTGGATGTCCCAGTACCCGAGGCACCTGTTCCTCAGGAAGGGGTGCTTTCGGGGGCGTTTACCTTGTCTCCTTTGGAGCGCACCGGCTTGTTCTTGCACGTTTTAGCCGAGGTCTATAAAGTCTGGGAGAAACCTAACTGTGGACTGTTTGTAAATAAAAAAGATTGATGCTCATTATAGGCTCCATTCTTCGGAAGAAGTGGGCTTAGCGGCGTTTCCGTCCTGCAGTTACGTCAAGCTAATGCGGAACTGGTATTAGCGGGGGTGAATATGAAAATGTGGAAAAGTCTGACAGAGTTTGAGGAATTCATTCCCGCTAATAAAGTAGAGGGAGGCTTTTAAAGCGGGATTGTCAGATGCCAGGGTCCTGGCGCAGGATATGCTGGTGGCCGTGACGCATCATGTCGACACCTCGGCACGGGGCCTTATGCTTGGCGTGGACTCCTCTCGTCAGGCTTGGCTGCACGCTACCAAGTTCTCTAAAGAGGTGCAGGATCAGGTTCTGGACCTGCCTTTTGATGGCAAGGAGTTTTTTCATTCAACGACAGATGTTGAGCTGACTAAGGACAGCACCCAGACCGCTTGTCTGTCTTGGTGAAACCGCCTTTCAGGACACAGAGAACGTCTTTGCAGCCTCGGTCAAGTCCCGTAGGGTTGATACTCCCATCAGGAAATTCCCGCCAACTGCAACAGCGGGGAAGGTTTTTCTCCCATTCTTCAGCCTCCTCTTCAGGTTCAGGTGGCGGCGCCACTGATAAACCAACTAAATGAAGTTTCTCTGCTCGCACGAGACCCCGGTGGGAGGGTGCATTGCGTCTCATTGGGAGGCGTGGCAGGCCATTACCAAGGGAAAGTGGGTCAGTCGCTCCGGTGGGCTTCCGCTTGCCACTTTCACCCTACCCCACCCATCAATCCTCCCTTCCAGCAGTTGGGGTTGCCCTCCCTCAGAGCCGAGATACTAAAGTTGCTGGATCCCTAGATGACCGAGGGGAGGGCTTCTACTCCCGGCTGTTTACGGTGCCCAAACCCAACCAGGCTGGCCTGCGTCGCATCCTAGACCTATCCCAGTTGAATTTATCTTGGGGTAGAGAGAGATTGAAGATGATCACGCCCTGTTCAGATAAAGTCCTCTTTACAGAAGGGTGATTGGCTCAGCGTGGTGGACCTTCAGGATGCTTATATGCATATTCTGATTTTGAATCCGCATCGGAAATACCTGTTTTTCCGTGGGCGAGGAGCATTTCCAGTTCTGAGTGCTCCCGTTTGGCCTCAGCTCGGCACTGCATGTTTTTACGAAGATGCTGCATCTCATCTTCGGCTTCAGGGTATCCATGTGTATCCGTATTTGGACGATTGAGGACAAGGACTGTGCAGCAGCCAATTAGCCTTGAGCAATCTTCAGTCTCTCCTCCAGCTCCTGTTCCATCTTGGGCTTTCGATGAACTGGCGGAAATCCATGACGGTCTCTCAGGACCTGATTTTCGTGGGTTTTCGGTGGAACATGATAGACTGCAGAGTGTATCTGACCGGGCACAGAATGGCAGATCTGTTGGCCACTTGTCCGGTGTTTGCGCAGTCAGAGCATGTCGCCCTGGTTGTTCCAGAGGCTTCTGGGGCTCATGGCCTCGTGTGTGCTGCCTCTTCCTCTTCTCAAGATGAGGTGAACACAGATGGCTCTTTGGAGTTGTTGGCGCCAAGTAGTGGACCAAGACCCCAAAATGATTCCTGTTCCATTTTTCATGAGAGCGGACCTTGTGTGGTGGTAGTCTCTCAGCAATATGTCGGTGGGCGCAGCCTTTCAGCATCCCGGCCTGCTAGTGACGATCAGGACTGACTCTTCCCTGCTGGGATGGGGTGCGACGTTGGACCTTCTTCAGGTTTCAGATCTCTGGTCACTGCAGAACAAGCTCCTTCATATAAATCACTTGGAGCTCCTGGCGATCTTCCTGGCGCTCCATCCCGTCATTGTCAACAAAGTAGTTCGGATCTGCACGGACAATGTGGTGTCCATGTTATATATCAACAAGCAAGGGGGTACCAAGTCCCCTCCTCCTGTGGATCTTGCCATTCAGATACGGGAATGGGCGGTTCAGCATGGCATCTGGCTGGTGGCAGTGAACATTCTGGGGGCAGCTGAATGTTACTGTGGATCCCCTCAGCCGACGTACAATAGTCCGCTACGAGTGGGAACTGAACTCTGAGGTCCTCTTGTAAATCTTCCGGTGTTGGGAAACTCCAGAAGTGTACATCTTCGCAACGGCGTCAAACAGGAAATTTCTCGTGTATGCCTCCAGGAACGGGCTTGGAGCCTCCTCTCTGGGGATGCCCTCGCAATTTCCTGGCTCATTATGAGAGCCTATGCTTTCCCGCCTCTGCCTCTGATTCATCGGACGCTGTGCAAGCTGAGGAGCACAGTGAATTGTTCTCTTCTGCTCATAGCACCATGGTGGCCGGCCAGGTTTTGGTTTTCAGAGCTTCAGTGTGCACCGATTAGGCTTCCGCTGGTTCCCGACCCGCTTCACCAGAGAGATCGGCATCTGTGGCACCCCTCCCCACAATTGTTCAGCTTGGCGGCATGGTGCTCGAGTTCAGATCTTTAGAACACCTCAACTTGTCTACTGATAACATGCGTATTATTCAGGCGGCCAGGAAGCCCTCAACGAGATCTCAATACAGGAGCAAATGGCTTCAGTTCTGCCACTGGTGCTTAGCCAGACAGCTGGACCCCAGGGGGGCTACGATCGACACAGTGCGTCCTTTGTGTCTCATCTGGCAGAGTCAGGCATCCATGTCTTGACATGCAGGACTTGTCTTTCGCCTGTGGCCGCATACCTATCCACGGATCAGTGCTCTTTTTCACTGTCAAACCTGGTGGTTAAAAGGTACTTTACGGGTCTCATGCGTCTTTACCCTCCTGTTCGCAAACTGCATCCGACGTGGGATCTTAACATGGTCCTTACAGCCTTTTGCCATAAGCCCTTTGAGCCAATGGCTACTGTAGCCCTTAAGCACCTTACGTGGAAAGTGTCCTCCTTGATCGCTGTGACTTCGGCAAGACCTGTGAGTGAGCTCCAGGCGTTGTCGGTGGAGCATCCCTTTCTGGTTTTTCAGAAGGATAAGGTTGTCCTGAGGACAAATACTGCTTTCCTTCCAAAAGTAGTCTCTGATTTTCAGCTGAATCAGTCAATCTCCTAGTCTTCTTTCCAAACCCAGCTTCAGAGGCTGAGAGGGTTTTGCATTGCCTGGACATTAGAAGAGCTCTTCTGTTCTATCTGGACAGAACATCTGAATTTAGAAGTTCTTAACACTTGGTGACCTTTGGTAATCCGCAGGTTAAACGGGCCTCCTAAGCGACTATTTCCAGATGGATAGCTGCCTGTAATATGGAGTCTTACGCTGTTTAAGGTCTTCAACCTCCATAAGGGGTTCATGCACATCTGGTACGGGGCAAGGCAGCTGCATATGCCTTTCAAAAATATGTCCCCAGGGAGACCATCGCAAAAGCGGCTACCTGGTCCTCCATCAGCCTTTTGTAAACACTGTTTGCATCTGAGCTCTAGGTCTGATGCTCAGTTTGGCCAGGCTGTGCTTAAAAACCTTTTTCAGTGAGTTTTCCATCCACCCATAATTCCTGTGAGGAGTGCCTGGGAATGTCCCATAAGTATGGAGGAAAGTGGACGGGACGTTGGAGTATAACAAGGTTACTCACCGTAGTGACCACCTTACTCCTAGTCCATAGTCCCCTTTCCTCCATGCGCCCTCACGCCCGCCCGCCGTCCCCTCTAATAAGGTTCCTCTGTTATTGCTTAAAGGTGATAGAAAAGGACTGATGGGCGATGCGCTGGGCGGAGCTAAGGCGGGCGGGGTTAAAGCCGCGTGCAGTACCCCGCGTAAAAAGAGGAAGGACACATTTTTGAAAAATGTGATGCTTTTTACAAAGTGGTCTGGTCCCGTCCCACAGGACGGAGGATTGTCCCATAAGTATGGAGGAAAGTGGACTATGGACTAGGAGTAAGGTGGTCATTACGGTGAGTAACCTTATTATTCAAGCTCATTTCCTTGAGGTCGCTTGTAAACCATAGTCCCAAGTACTTCATCTTTTCTGGGTACCATCTGAAGCCATAATTATTTAACACTCCACTAGTCGAGTGAGTGCAGGGCAAAGCTTCAGACTTAGACCAATTTATTTTATAATTTGAAATAGAACCAAGCTCTTCTATCAGAGTTGGAATCAATGTTGTTAAATCCTGAATGACTAAAGGGAGATTGGCATAAAGCCATAGTTTTTGAGTTATTCCCTAAAAATTCATCCTAGTGATTTTATTTTTTCTGACTCGACATTCAATTTTTTTGACTCTGCCAATGTTAGTAAAAGCTTCTGCATGTACAAATCCTGCTTAGTTCGAATGTATCAGCTTTGGTAGAATTTTCTCCATTCTATTTGCCAGGATTTTAGATAGTATTTTGCTATGTGAGTTAATTAGACTGATTGGTCTATCATTGCCTGTCTCCAGCGGAGACCTCCCTGATTTTAGGAGCAGAGATATTGTAGCATGCCCAAGTGTGGCTGGTAGACTTGCCTATAATTTTACAATGACTGAATGTGTCTCTGAGTAAACTAAGAACTTCTTCCGGCATTCCTCTATAAAATACTGCTGGCAGGACATCAGGCCCTGGACATTTTCCTATATTCAAATTCCAAATTGCTTTCCTGATTTCATCTGTTATCGGGATATCTAAACTTTCTCTTTCCTTCTCCATGAGGCACGCTAATGGATGGTGTGCTAGGAATTTGTTCTTACGATCTAAGTCAACTGATTGTGACTCAGTGTATAGGCTCGCACAAAAACCCCTGAACTCATTAATGCTTTGAGGATCATGTGTCACACCACCTTGCTCTTAATCAATGAGCTAACAAACGACCACACGTCTCTTCCCCCTCGTAATATGTGCATCTAGCCCTGAAAAGAGCATTTTCTGCCTTTTGACTCAGTTTGTTCAAGTCACATTTCAACTTAAATAACTGTTTCCCCATATCTGCTGGACCCATCACCACCTCCTCCAATTCTTTAATAGATGCACTCTTTGCCATCATTTCATTTTCCAATCTTTTCCTTTTAATCCCAGATATTCTCATGACCACTCCTCGCATAACACACTTCAAAAGCTCCCACACTGTCAATTCCCATCTCTGCGTTCATATTAACTTTAATGAAATCTATCGCCACCTTCACCAAAATCTCCCTTAATTCTTCAAACCTTGGTTTTGCCTGAAGAGTAATCGAGTGAGAGTTCCATCTTAAAATAAGATAATGGGTCAAAGACCCATCGCCAAAAGAAGACCTTTTCTGGAATACCAAGATCTACAGTCAAGTCAGGCAGAAAAGTGAACAAGACTAGATGAGTTTGGAGAAGGAATGGGAAGAAACTCCTCCCCTGATACTTGGGAACTGTTTTTTTTTTGGGG
Organism: Ambystoma mexicanum; assembly: GCF_040938575.1. Classification (NCBI taxonomy): domain Eukaryota; kingdom Metazoa; phylum Chordata; class Amphibia; order Caudata; family Ambystomatidae; genus Ambystoma; species Ambystoma mexicanum. The sequence goes on from NC_090939.1 coordinate 167,123,338, forward strand.
GGGGGGGTTTGTATTTGAGAGACTGGGAAAGAAAAGGGACGGCAATTCCGGGTTAATCCTGTTGTGATTTTTGTATTCGTGTGGAGGAGCATCCATCAACAACTTTTAAGTTAAAGAGCCACTCGTGTTTTCTCATCAAGAACTGAACATTTGAGTTGATGTCCAGATTGAGAGAAGCCTGCTTCTCCATCAAGGAGACAGTTTTTCCATAGTGTAAGGGATGGAAATAGGTCCCTGGCAACAGCCAAACAAACCAATTGCACATGTTGTGTTCCTGGGTGAGGGGCTGGCCCTCGAGTGGGCAGGAGCAACAGCCTTATATAAGCATGTGGAGAGAGGACTGGGGCTCTTTTTTCTTTTTTTTTCACTGGCGGCTTGTGCTGACTGTGGGGTTTGAGGGCAGGGACGCCTCCTATCTTCCCCTTGGTGTCTTAGTCTCTCTCACTGGGCGCCCCCTATCTCTCTCCCCTTTCCCGTCTGCCCCCACCTCTGTGTCTACCAACCCCGTTATCCCATTTCCTCTTCAACCTTTCATTTGGGTCCCTGCGCTACCCTGCTACCCCCCCACCCCCAGAGTACTCCCCGGGCCCACGGGTTCCATGCCAGAGGGTGTGCCTAGCGAGTATGCCTCCATCTATGCCCGTCTTGTGCCCGCAGCCCAGTGTAGGCAATCACCTGTGTCCATTGCGTCTAATTTATCCTGCTGGCAATGAGTTTACTCCTCTTCCTGTAATAGATCTGCTCCTGATTTCTACAATGTCTTTTGTGCCTTAGTTGTGTTACCACTTTTAAGTGCAGTCTGCCTGTTCTTGCCAGAGGGTGGGAGGGTGGGCACAGTCCATCTGCGCACACAACATACCCCCACAGATCTGTTCAAAACTGTGGCCATGACTGAGGTCTCCCACACAGCCTTGCCCACTTTGGCCTGCCTCCCACTGCCACACTTTCCAGTGCTCCAGATAAGAGTATTTTACTTCCTGTTTTTTTTAGAGTTGGGAGTAAAATGATTTATAAAGTAGAAAATGTGCTATTCCCAAATGGGTTATTTAATAAACCAGTACAAATATATTTGAACTATAAAGCAGTAATGTTTTTGTAATAAACTCTTCTTTGCACCTAGTTATTTATGCGCATTAAAAGATAAATTTTAACCACTTGCATCAGGCCTCTACCTTTCTTCCACTGCCACTACGTGTACTACTGGTCCAAACATATCCATGGAGCTTTGAGGATGCAAGCCGGAGAACGTCCTCTATGCATCTATTTCCTATTTTTGTTGGCAGTGTTGCACTCTATTTCTTTCTTTATTTTTTGGAAGTATTTGCCTATTTATTAGGGATTAAAGTGGCCCATGGACCCAGCCCTACAGAAAAGAGGTGTATCTGAGCGTATTGGAAACTGGCAATGATCTGCCAAGTGGGCTTGAGGTAGTCTAATAATTGGCCACAATGTGTTAATTTGTTTAGCTGGAAACTGACACTGGGTGGTAAGTAAGCATTATAGAATCTGGTAGTTATGCTCTAGCAGGCTTCAGATTTGCATACATAAAAACAGAATATCCATCAGAATATTTGGCCCCTCATTTTTTTTTTTTTTTTTGTTTAAAATAATTTTATTGATTTTTTTTCCAACAAACAATACAAACAAAACTTTGCCATGAATACAATGACATAAACATACATCGCTTCAATATGTCCACTGCTCCCCCCCCCCTAAGAGCCTATTCCCTTCCGTTTTCTGTTTCTGCCTCTTGTGACAAGTATTCCTCCTCCGTATTTTCCGTTGGGTCTTGTGGTAACCCAAATAACTCCGCTATTAATTGTTTCCAGGCCATCAGGGTCTCAGCCTTCCCCCCTCGCCATTACTTGCATCTTGCCATACCGCAGTTTCCGCTTTGGCCCATTTCTGTAGATCTTTCCACCATACTTCTATTCGTGGTCTCTGTCATGCTTTCCACCCTATAGCAATTCTCCTCTTTGCAAGTACATATGCTAAATCCTTTAATTTACTCACACGCTTGAGTTTACGTGGTCTCGGAAACCCTCCCATCAAACAGGCCCACACCGTATCTACCACAATCTTTATCCCTTTTTCGGCCAACCTGTGTGCCACCTCACCCCAAAAACGCTCAATGACTGGGCATGACCAGAACATATGCACCATTCCAGCATTTTCCACGTCACATTTGGGGCATGCTTGTCCTACATTTTTCAATTTGGCTATTCTCTGGGGCGTCATATAGTTAGTTACATAGAGTTGTATCTGTTGCAGTCTTGCATTTCTGTACACTTTTTTGTGCTATCCTTGGGCTCGTTCCCACATCTCATCACTCATTGGGGCTCCCACTTCCGCTTCTTAGTCCTGTCTTCGTTGTGCCACTTCCTTCCCCACCTTGGACATCAGCAGCTCATATTTTCTGGATATCTCGTGTCCCCCTCTGCAATGTCATATATTGTGTCTCTGGCAGTGTCCGGTGGTTCTTCTAGTACTAGTTCGGACTATGCCTCCTTGATTTTCCGCACCACCCTGTGGTATGTAATGTACTGGCCTGTATGTAACCCAGTTTCTTCCTCTAACACCGCAAAGTCCCTTATGTTCCCCTCCTGCCATAGATCACCCATGGTTGCTATTCCCACTGGTTCCCAGTGTTTCCTAATCATCCTTAATTGCTTGTCTTCGCCCGCCAGCGCCACTAGTGGTACCTGCAGGGAGCACAGGAATGTATTCACCATCAGCTGGCAGGCCCTGCGCCATATCTTCCACCCTAGTATCATCATCCGTGGGTGGCCTTCCATATCTGCTTTAGGCAGCCACATCATTTCCTTCACGAAGTATGGGGCACAGTCCTGTCGAAACAGTCTGGACTCTGAGGTTGACTCTTCAGAGAGCCATTTAGCTACATATTGCAGCTGGCTTGCTATGTAGTAAGTTTCGTAGTTTGGCAGTTTTATGCCCCCTTTTTCATATGAGTTTTGCAGCTTCCAAAGGGCTAGGCTACTCTGTTCCTCGTCCCATGCCAGAGGAAATCCCTGCACATGCTTTCCATCTTGGTAAAGGTCTGCCTTGTTATAAGGTGCAGGATATTACCAAAATAATGCAAGAGCCTCAGTAGAACCACCATTTTTAGCATTGCCACTCACCCCATCATCGCTAGGGGTAGCTTCACCCAAAACTTCATGCTATTCCCAATTTTCCTGATCACTTCCTCTGTTATACCGGTGTTCCTCTTCTACTGTGTGGTATATATCTATTCCAAGATAGCGGAACGTGCGCACCTCCCATGGTATCTGTAGCACCGGTAGCTGTTCCAACGGATCCCTTTGTACCTACGCAGTGGAAATATACTAGATTTTTGGGGTTTCACAGCTATGCCAGACAACCTTGCAGATCTCTCCATCACTTCCAGAATGTACTGGAGGGTTTCTTCCGGTGCCTTAAATACAACATGTCATCCGCAAACAGGCAGATGAGATGTGGTTCCCCTCTGTAACGCTTACCTCATAAACTCTGCGGGAGCACCTCTCTGGAAAATCAGGTTGTACTGTTCTTAGTGTGTGTTGTAAATCTATGCAGTCATGTTATCTGAGAAAAAACATTCAGCAATCCTCAATATACTTGTCAAAATGCACCAATTCAGAAGTTACTTCTCTTACTCTCTAGGGTCTTTACCTTTTATTATTTGTTGGCGAGCTCTCCATCCTTCTACGCAGGGGCGCTTGTTCTGAAGAATGGAGATGAAATGGTATTTTCTGAAGGGTGTAAGGACCACTAGTGTGCGTGATATGAGAGCAAGAGAGCTATTGGGGAAGGTAAGGAGATAGAAACTATCCCTGACAAGAATAGCACAGTTGGAGCTGTTCCATTAACAATAGAACGTGCTAGGCAAGGAACTCCTAATTTTCCTAAACCAAAAATGAGGAACGCCTATATGTGCGTGTGAACACATGACTAGACAATGTCAACTGCTGAGAAAATGTGCCCCCACTAAAATAGGAGTACCTAACACAGCGACTTGGTAACTCTTAAAACTCACCCAACTCAATATATATACATATATAAACAACTTGCCACTATTGTGATTTCCCTCTGGACATTAACACCCAAGGTGAACTACACCTTTACACTCTCAACAATATGCTTGCCTTTTTCACATGAAACACTAGCTTCGTGCGGAATGTGTGGAATGCTAACAAGAGGGAGACCAAATTCCAACAGCTAACTATTATGACCCTAGTTATTTATGCTGACTGGAATGAATGTAGCACCCAATATATGATAACTCAAACATGCGCGCCTTTGTCACAGGGCTGCAGTTCCCTACGGCGTGTGTAAAAGGCTGACTGACAGGGGAACAACTTCTTACAGCTGACACGAAAACAAGATAATTCAGCTGACTGGAAAATGCACGCTGCACCATCTAGTGATCGCCAAACAATTGCGCACAATAAACATTAAGCAGCCAATACTTGCGATAAATGTAGGTTGACAAGACAACGAACTCCAAACAGCTGACGGAGATTCAACGAGAAAATTCAGCTGACGGGAATGAACTCAGCAACAGTGCCGCGGCAGACGTGAAGGCAACTGCCGATAATGCTGACTGAAAACAAACACTATGGAATACTGTGGTAATGACTGGGAAGTTACAAAGGCTAACTTCAGAGGGAACAATGGAAAACTAAGGTGAAGGAATTCAAGAATGGGCTGAGGAAACTGACTAAAGCTGGCACCGAGGTAAGCGTACACTGCAAAGCAGACGACGCGGAGCAGGGAGGGGCTTATATGTGCAGCGAGTGTGAAGCACTAGACCATCACTATCACTTCCCATAGGACCACTAGGCCGCCATCTTAGGTAATGAGGAAGTGCCTTCTGCAATATAGCCTAGACATGGTTTATCCCTTGTTACAGACCAAGCATGATAAGCCATGGTCCACGAATTCTTAGAGGCTAATCTAGGGGCAATACCCATGCTCATGACAGTATTCCCCCCCAAAACCCCTCCTAAGTCTGAATTCCCCTTTGAAGGTTTGCACGGATTATTTCTATGAAAGGCTCATCAGTCTAGGTGCATGAATGTTCTCTTGGGGTTCCCATGTTCTATCCTGAGGACCATACCCTTTCCAGTCCACCAAATAGAACAACTTCTTGCGCACCACCTTGGAGTCCAGAATAGCCTCGACTTCATACTCTGGCTGATCGGTCTCAACTTCCACCGGAGCTGGTGCTTCTTGAATTCTGGTATTTGGGCTGACTGGTTTCAACAAGTAAACGTGAAACACCGGGTGGATTTTCAAGTTCTTGGGAAGAGTCAATTTCATGGCCACTGGATTAATCACTTTTTCGATGGTAAATGGTCCCAGGAATCTTCGAAGAAATTTTCGTGACCCTTTCAATGCTAAGTTTTTGGTAGACAGCCACGCCAAATCTCCCACCTTGTACTCTGGAGTGTCCTTTCTTTTTAGATCAGCAAATTTCTTCTGGGCCTCTTTGGCAACAAACAAATGCTCTCGTGCCTTGACCAGGGCGGTGGCAATTTTTTCGTGCAGAGTTTTCACAGCTGGCATTTCTAAGGATTCGGGAGGATCATAGGCAGACGTCCGAGGATGCTGACCATGTAAGGTAAAAAATTGACTCAAACCTGTGGAGGCATGTACAGAGTTATTGTAAGCGTATTCAGCTATCCACAAAACATTAAACCAGGTATCTTCCGACTGATGTAACATACACCTGAGGTACTGTTCCAAGGTTTGATTAGTTCTCTTGGTTTGTCCGTCCGTTTGTGGATGATGACTGGTGGACAAGCGAACCTCCACCTTGGCCAGTTCACAGCATTTTTTACAGAATTTGGAAACAAACTGGCTTCCTCGATCGGAGACTACTATTGAAGGAAAACCATGTAGCCTTACTACATTCTCAAAATGTTTTAGCCAGATCCGAGGCTGTAGCTAGGCCTTTCAATGCTACAAAATGGGCCACCTTTGAACAAAGATCCACCACCACCAATATGGTATCATAGCCATCACATTTGGGTAGATCTGTGATGATGTCCATAGAGAGAGTATGCCAGGGCGCAGGTGGCACACAACGGTTGAAGAAGGCCAGCAGGTTTACTCTTTTGATTTTTGTTTTGAGCTCAATTTCTGCAAGTTTTCAAGAATTGAACTACATCTCTTCGCCAAGTGGGCCACCAATAAGATCTTTTCACCTTTTCCATGGTTTTGTTAATTCCAGGATGACCCTCCAGCAAGGCTGCATGATAGTTGGAAATTACTTGAACTTGCAGCCTAGGAGTGGGCAGATACAGGCGATTTCGATAGAATGGTAAACCATCCAGAACACTGAAGTTTTCCCCCTTTGCTTCCCATTTCTGCAGTTCATCGGAGGTCATGCTGATTTTGACTTCCTTTCTCAGTTTCTCCCATGACGAATCTGTTGAACCCACAACTCCAAGCACCTTTTCCCCAGAAATAATTTCCACAGGAATGGGAGGCCCATAAGCTTCTTCACCTTTTCCAATACGAGATAGGGCATCTGCCTTTCCATTTCGCACCCCAGGCCTGAATGTGATGACGAAGTCATATTCGGCAAAAAAGAGGGCCCAATGTAGTTGACGGGAGGATTGTGCCTTCGCCGAGCAGAGATGCTGCAGGTTGCGGTGGTCCGTAAAAATGGTGACAGTATGTTTTGCCCCAAGTAGGTGATGTCTCCATTCCTTAAGTGCACACTTGATGGCCAACAACTCCTTATCAGTAATTGTATAGTTGAGCTCTGCAGAGGAGAATTTCTTAGACCATAAGGCCACTGGATGCAATTCGTGGGAGTCCGGATTGCGCTGTGATAATACTGCCCCCATGGCCACATTAGAAGCATCTGTTTCCACCACAAATGGAAGATCCGGCCGGGGATGCTGTAGGACTGGGGCTGCGGTAAATCTCTCCTTTAATTTTTTAAAGGCCTCATCTGCCTCTGTAGTCCAATCAAATTTTTTTTCTTTTTGAGTAAGGATGTAATGGAATGAACTAATCGCGAGAAATCGGACACAAACCGTCGATAAAAATTTGCAAACCCTAGAAAACTTTGAATTCCTTTAACAGACGTGGGTGCAGGCCAGGTGAGAATTGCATCAACTTTTCTATTGTCCATCTTGACTCCTTGTGCAGACAAAATGAACCCCAAGAACTCAACTTCTGGAACGTGGAAGTGACACTTTTCCAGTTTAACATAGAGTTTTCCTTGAGTCTTTGGAGAACAGCGGTCACATGCTTAACATGTTCCAAAGGGTTATCAGAAAATATTAGAATGTCATCTACATAGACTACCACACAAATATCCAACATATCTCTGAAAATGTCATTCATAAAGGATTGAAAGGCAGCTGGAGCATTGCACAGCCCGAAAGGCATCACCTTGTATTCAAAGAGCCCGTATCTAGTTCGAAATGCAGTTTTCCACTCATCTCCCTCCTTTATGCGAATTAGATGATATGCACCTCTGAGGTCTAACTTAGTGAAAATTTGCGCCTGTTTTACTTGGTCCAACAATGTAGGGATGAGTGGAAGAGAGTAGCGATTCTTTAGTGATTTGATTTAGAGCTCGGTAGTCTATGCACGTTCTTAATTCTCCTTCTTTTTTGGGCACAAAAAATAGGGGTGTTGCTGCTGGGGATTTAGACGGTCTGATAAAACCATTAGCCAGATACTGATCCACATAAGTTTTCAAATGGACATTTTCCTTTTCTGTCAATGCATAAATTCGACTGCACGGAAGCTGGGATCCAGGAATTAAATCAATTTGACAATCGTAAGGTCTGTGAGGGGGCAGTACTTGGGCTTGTTTTTCCTCTTGGAACACATCTTGGAATTTACGGTATTCATGGGGCAAAGAGTTTATAAGACCTAAAGTGTTTTCCGTAGGCCACTCCTATTGCATTATCTCCATTGAACCTTCCGTAGAATTACAGGAGTTCTGACAGTCAGGAGCAAAGGTCAAAGTTCTGGTTCGCCAATTGATCAATGGGTTATGCTTTTCCAACCACGGTATTCCCAAGATAATCTGGAACTGTGGAGCTTGAATCAGGTCAAAAGAGATCCTCTGTGTCCATCCTGGCAGAGCATAATAAGATTGTTAATGCACTCTGTAACAGAACCTGACACTAATGGAGTGCCGTCGATCCCGGATACATTTTCTGCTTTTAACTTATCCGTTAAGGAAAATCCCAATTTGCTAGCCAGGTGAAGATCCATATAATTGCCAATAGCCCCACAATCAATATAAGCAGTCAACTCATGCCTTATAGTGGGAATCTCATGACTAAATAGGATGATTGGAAACACAAAGTGTGAGGTCACTGAAACCTTATCCATGCTCGACAAGCTGACCTCTAAACTTGCTGGGCACTGGAGTTTTCCGAATTCTGGTCCTTCTTGTCTTGACTCACTCCTCCCAAAGGTTTCCTTGCCGGTTTCACTGGGCAGTCCTTTAAGAAGTGACCCGCCTTACCACAGTATAGACGTAACTTTTGTTGACGTCTTTTCTCTCTCTCCGTCTGAGAAATCGGGCCTCGAATTCCCCCCAACTGCATGGGTTCCGAGTGAGTTTCTGGTCCTGATCTTGCAACTGGTTCTCTTGGGCAAACCACATACGCTCGATTGTCTTGGCGAGCACGATCAGTCCTACGCTCTTGTAACCTGTGGTCTAACTGAATAGTTAAATCAATGAAGTCATTGATATTCTCCGGTGGGTTCACCACTTGTTCCAAAACGTCCTTTAATTAACTGCGCAGACCTCGATAAAATAAAGTTGTTCTTTTATCCGTAGGCCAATTGGTTTCTGCCACCAACCTATTAAAGGCCTTTATTGCGTCTAGCAATACAATTGCCAGTTCGCCTTTGTCTTCATTTGCATGCTCAACAACTCGGTGGAGTCGCCTAAGATTGTTGGATATGTTCCTGTTTGGAACATAGCCTGTCTGGTCGGGATGTATTAGTTTTGCAATAACACTCCTCATTCTATTTGCCAGAACAGCTGTCAGTATTTTACTGTCTTGATTGAGCATCGACAAGGGTCTGCATGATCCACAGTTATGACCGGGCATATTGGGTTTGGGCAGCGGTATAATTGTTGCTTCTCTAAGGGACTCTGGCAGCTAACCCACTTCATACGCTTCGTTCAGCATTTCTAATAGCGGAGGAAGCACTTCATCCATATGTTTTATAAAATTCACTTGGGAATCCGTCAGTCCCCGGAGTCTTACTAGTAGGCAACTGCCTCACTACTTCCTCCAACTCCTCTAAGGTAATCGGGGCATCCAGCTTCTCCCTCTCTTCAGCACTAATCTGCGGCAGTCCTATATCTTCCAGTGTTTCTGCTATTTCTGTACGATCACTGTCCTCTTCATCCCCATACTGGAGTCGATAATACTCCACAAATTCCTGGTTAACTCCCTCTTGGGTGTCCACTACGCTCCCATCCTCCCTCATTATTATTCTAATTGTGGGCCTGGGGGTCTCACTCTTGTATAGCCATGCCAAGATGCTCCCTGGTTAATCCCCTCCTGCATGCTGTCTATCTACATACTACTTATAGTTAAGATTGCAATCTCTCCCAGTGCCCTGCACATTTCTGCTGCAGCTTAAGTATTACTTCATTATCTTCCTTGGTGTTACCTCCCTCCCTCAGTGCCCTTTCTAGTTCCCTCTCCGTATCTTGCAGTTAAGCCTGGATCCCACCTTGAAGCCCTCTGGACTTAGCTTTAGCTACCCCTCTCATTACCACTTTGAAGGCCTCCCAAAGCATACCCGCTGTCACTACAATGCCAGTATTTATCTCAAAGTAACTTATTATTTCCTCCCTCATGTCCTCTCTGAAGATGGATCTGAGGCGCCATGTCGGGATCTTTGCCCTCTGGGGTCGGTATTGCCACCTCGGGATTAGCGGCGAGTGGTCTGAGGACCCTCGCTTTATATTCCGTTTGCATTATCTCAATCGTTAACTCTTGTGTGCCAAACATGTAATCCAATCTGGTATGCAGGTTTTGTGGGGCTGAATAGTGCGAGTACTGCCTCTCCTGGGGGTGGTGTGACCTCCATACATCCACAAATCCGAAATCATCCAACAGCGTATGCAGTGCTCTAGCAGCTGGGGTGGGTCTATCCATTTTACCATCTGATCTGTCTACCCCGGGGTTTAACACGCAGTTCAAATCTCCTCTCCAGATCACCGCCCCTCCCAAGCACGTACTGAGTTTGTTGCAGAAGGTTCTAAAATATGCAGCCGTGTTTTGGTTTGGGGCGTACATGTTTATGATGCTTATCTCCCTATTTTCCACCAGCCCTCATCATGACCATCCTCCCGCCTGCCTCCACCGTGGACCGTAACAGTTGGAACGGGACATGTGGCGCCACCCAGATGATCACTCTGCTGGCATAGGCCAAATATAATGCCCCCACCACAGTCCCCCTCCATTTCTTCTGGATCATCTCCATCTTGTCTTGCAGGGCTATGTCTAATTTCTGTCTGCGTAGGTATAGCATGACCTTATTTCTCTTTAGATAACTATTGAGCCCTCTGACGTTCCAAGTAATTATTTTAAGAGCCCCCATGGCATATCCGGGTCTCCCTCCTCCCACCACAAGTGCAGTCTGTGACCAGGTACATTTCCATTCTATGCGGGCTTGTTTCCCAACATGAACTTCCCCAAACAACAAACACTTCAAACTTCCCAACCTGCCTCCCTTCCTTGCCCCAACTCGCTCCCCTCCAGTTCCTCCCGCACCAACACCCAACCAACTGTTACCCAGCTCTATCCCTGGATCTCAGGCACCCCCGCATCTAGCCCTTTTCTGGCAGTTGCCTTTACTCACGTCTCAGCAGGGTGAAGTCGCCCTAATGGCGGCCCTACTACTCTAACTCCTGGGGGTAGGTCGTTTACATCTTGCCACTCCCGTTTGCTTCCATGTGAGCACGCTTAGTGCTATCCAATATACATTCACATTTTATATTCTAGTCCAACAAGCCCAAATTTCTCTTATTGTGATTTTCAATGTTATCTGTCCTCGCCCTGTCCCTGTTACCCATGCGACAATCCTTTTTATCTTTTAATGTTCCCCCCAGGACCTCCCCTTCGAGGGGATTGGGTCCTCCGACGTATTCCATATCTATGACATGTAATCACCACAGCTGTGCTGCTTCGGAAACTTTTTCGGCGTCTGCGTCCTGCGTCGATGACGTCGATGCGCCGTCGTCGAGGACCTCGTCCGAAGTCATCCGATGTGATAAGTAGGACGCACGACGCCCATAGCCTCAGTTCCGTTTTTTCCGCGAACGTGTTGCTTCGTGTTTCTCGGTTCTAAGCCTCGACTCTTTGGAGTTCTGTTCTTTCTGGTTCTTCGAACCTGTTCGTTTGTGAATTTCCTTCGGCGATGTCTTCCACTTCGTCTTCAACCCCGCGTCCGGGCTTCAAGAAGTGCGGGGAGTGTGGGTCCAAGATGTCGGTGACTGACTCGCACGACGCCTGCCTCTGGTGCCTCGGGGAGGCCCACGACACGGATGACTGTATCGACTGCCAGTCGCTCACGTCCAAAGCCTTACGCGAACGTAAGAAGAAGTTGTCGGTAGGTCGGGTGTCCAAGCCCCGGAAGTCGAAGTCGGCGGGGCTTTCGACGGATGATTCGAGGGGTGACTCCCCGCGTCATCGTCGGAAGTCTCGTTGGTCTTCTTCTAGGAGTGGGTCTCGCCACTCCTCAGCCTCTTCGAGGCATTCTCGGAAGCGCCGTCACCGGTCGCCTTCCAGGTCCTCTTCCGAGGATTCTGCACGGCACGTCGGTTACCCCACCAGCCGTGCGACGCCGGAGGAATGGGCTTCCTTCGGGAAGAAAATGTTGGCGATTCTTGAGTCGCAGGGTACTCAGCCGTCCGCGCCCCCGAGTGGGGTCGGCCGTGTGAGGTCGAGAGACGCCGCTCGCAAGAGTGGTCGGCACGAGTCACGGGAGCGATCCCGTTCGGACAAGGAGGCTCGTTCTCGCCGTACCCGTTCCAGGTCCCGGTCCTCGACGCGTTCGAGACCGTGTGCTCCTGTGAAGTCTTCGAGGAAGACATCGACGTCTGAGGCGTCGAGGGCGTCGACAGGCTTTCTCGAGGCTCCGGCTTCGAGGGCGTCGTCGAGGCCGTCGACTATCAGGTCGTCGAGGGACACGCTCGGGGCTCCGGCTTCGAGGGCTGTGTCGACGCCGCCGATACTGGAGGCGCTGCATCTGACGTCGACGCCGATTTCCTCGACGTCGACGCCGATTTCCTCGACGTCGACGCCGATTTCCTCGACGTCGACGCCGATTTCCTCGACGTCGACGCCGATTTCCTCGACGTCGACGCCGATTTCCTCGACGCCTTTCGTGTCGGAGGTGCCCCGTGTCACGGGTGTGCCCCCTAGGAAGGCTCTGGTTAAGAGCAAGCACTCTCGGGTGCCTTTTCGCCACCTGGAATATATTTCGGAGGCGGATGAGGATTCTGATGGCCTGGTTCCTAGTCAGGTGCCAGATGAAATTGTCTCGGGCCATAGTCGGTTTGACGATTTGAGGCAGTCACTGCATGATGCCAGTGGACTGGACACCTCTCCGGAGGTGGAATTTTGTAGGCCTGAGCCTGGCTCCCATGCCGATTCCTCGTACCGGCGCCTTATGGCTAGGGTGTCTGAGTATCTGGGATGGTCTGCTCCCCCAGGGGAGTTTGTGCAGGATGATCTGACGGACATCCTTGATGTTGGTCCCCCAACTGACCCGGTACTGCCGTTCCATATGGCTTTACAGAGTAGGGTGGCAGCGGCTTAGACTGCTCCGGAGAGTCTCCCGGCGGTGGGCAGATCCTTGTCGCGTAAATACCGTCCAGCCAGTAGCGACCCCTGCTACTTGACCAGGCACCCCACTCCGGAAAGTTTGGTGGTGCGGGCGGCCACGGCCCAAAGCAGGCGTCGTACCCTACCATCCCTCCTGATAGGGACGACAAATGTTTTGATGGCTGGGCGATGAAAGTGTTTTCTTCTGGTGGTATGGCGCTTCAGGCGGCCAACTCCATTTGTGCCTTGTCACGTTTCACGCACACTCTGTGGAACTGTGTTGCGTTAGCGGCTGAACATATTCCCGAAGGGGATGAACGGGATGGTTTCCTTTCTATGGTCCAGGATGGTAAGGATGCCATGTGTGAGTCCGTTCAGTCGGGTCTGGACTTGGCTGATTGCGTCAGTAGGTCCATGGCGGCGAGCACCGTGATACGCAGGTTTGCGTGGTTGCGGAAGTCGGGGTTTGCTCCTGATGTGCAGTCCCGGCTCCTCAACATGCCCCTTGATGGTGAACACCTTTTTGGCAGCAAGGCTGACGAGAGCCTTGAGAGGTTGCAGACCTCAAAAGCTGCAGCGAAGTCGTTGGGCGCTGCAGTTCGCCAACCTCCGCCTTTTCGTCCTAGGGGACAGCAGTGGAGGGGTGGTTCCTTTCGCTATTACTCATCCTTCAGTAAAGCGAGAGGAGCTGGCAGTCAAAGAGGCCAACGCAGGGGTACCAGAGGTGGACGACAGGGTACCCGTGGTGCCAAGGCCGCTCAGGCAGTTGCCTCTTTGCCCTCAGGTAACGCCGCAGCCGCTCCCACTCAGTCGTGTGGCCATGTCCCATGGTTCGCCGGTTGGGGGAAGGCTGGCGCAGCATCTTGTAGAGTGGCAAGCCATTACTTCAGATGTGTGGGTTCTGGAGATCATAACCCACGGCTACTGTCTTCCTTTTCGGCACAGGCCTCGCGACAATCCACCGGGGAACCTCTCTTTGCAGAGTCCGGATCCGCTCCTTGCGCAGGAAATTCAAGCCCTGCTGGAGAAAGGCGCCATAGAACTGGTGCCTGTAGCGGAGAGGAACAAGGGATGGTATTCCCCTTATTTTTTGGTTTCGAAGAAAGACGGGGGATTGAGACCCATCATGGTGCGGTTTGAACAAACTCCTCAGGAAGGACAAGTTCAAGATGGTTACTCTCTCTCAAGTCCTCCAGGCCCTTCAGCTTCAGGACTGGTTGGTGTCACTCGACCTCAAGGATGCTTACTTCCATGTGCCGATCCATCCCAAGCACAAGAAGTACCTGAGGTTCGCGGTTGGCGACTCGCACTTTCAGTTTCGGGTCCTGCCGTTCGGATTGACCTCCGCCCCGAGGGTTTTCACCAAGCTCATGGTGGTGGTGGCAGCGCATCTCAGGCAAGGGGGGATTCACGTCTACCCCTACCTGGACGATTGGTTGATCAGGGGGAGCTCTCCCGAGCAAGTCCTGGATCATCTATCGATCACCTGTCGCTCACTTCACAGGCTGGGCTTCTCCCTCAATTTAAAGAAGTCCCATTTGACGCCAACACAGCGGCTCCAGTACATCGGAGCAGTGCTCGACACTTCCCTGGGGCAGTGTTTTCCTCCCCAGGCGAGGGCTCTTCACATTCAGCAGATGGTGCACAAGTTTCAGCATGCCCAGACGCTCCCAGCGTTCGAGTTCTTGAGGTTGCTCGGCCTCATGGCATCCTGCATTCTTCTGGTGCCAGAGGCTCGCCTGCGGATGAGATCTTTGCAGTGGGCACTCAAGACGCAATGGTCGCAGTCCTCCGGCAGGATGTCGGACTCGATTCAGGTGCCGTCCTCGGTCGCCCGGGACCTTCTTTGGTGGGCCGTCGAAGGCAACTTGATGAAGGGGGCTCCATTTTGGCTTCCCTGGCCGGAGGTGACGATCGTGACGGATGCATCCCTCACGGGATGGGGAGCTCATGCCAACGGGCTGACAGTCAGCGGTCGTTGGTCTCCGTCGGAGTCCAGACTCCATATCAATCTGTTGGAGCTGAGGGCCGTCAGGCTAGCCCTGAAGGCTTTTCTGCCATCTGTGCGAGGGAAGAATGTCCTGATCCTGACGGACAACACAGTGGCCATGCACTACCTCAACAAAAAGGGGGGGGGGGCAGGGTCACTTCCTCTGTGCAGAGAGGCGATGCAGCTCGAGTTCTGGGCCATCCAGCAGGAAGTTTCGATCTCGGCAGTTCATCTGGCCGGAGCCGAAAACGTGACGGCGGAGTCAACCGGAAGTGCGAAAGGTTTTGCTCGCGGGAATTTCCTCCAGAAGGAGCCTTAGGAGACGCGTTCGTGGTGGAGTGGTCATTCCCGCTGCTGTACGCGTTTCCTCCAGTCCCCGTCATCCCGCAAGTGCTGCGGAGGTTACGGAAGTTCGGTTCCCGCATGATCCTCATTGCCCCGGCGTGGGCTCGGAGGACGTGGTACCCGGACCTTCTCGACTTATCCATCTACCCTCCACGTCGTCTTCCCTACCGAGACGATCTGCTCTCACGG
This sequence comes from Ambystoma mexicanum, assembly GCF_040938575.1. Lineage (NCBI taxonomy): Eukaryota > Metazoa > Chordata > Amphibia > Caudata > Ambystomatidae > Ambystoma > Ambystoma mexicanum. Next base: position 167,138,692 of record NC_090939.1, read on the forward strand.
GAGGGGGGTCTGGTTCTCCATCCAGAGGTCAGATCCCTCAACCTTCACGGTTGGCTTCTGAAAGGTTGAGTTTTAAGGATTGGGACCTCCCTGAGGACGTGATGGAGGTGTTGCTTTCGGCCCGAAGGCCGGCAACAAAGTCTCTGTACCGTTGGCGTAAGTTCTGCGACTGGTGCAGAGTTCAGAATGTGGATCCTTTTGCATGTGACATCCCCATGGTTCTGTCCTTTTTACTTTCTTTGCCCACAAGGGCTTGCAAGTGGGTACCGTTAAGGGTTACCTGGCGGCGCTGTCCATCTTTAAGCGCTCGTCTGAGGAGTGTTCTTACTTTAAAATCCCTTTGATTTCACAGTTCCTGAAAGGGCTCACTAATGTGTTCCCTCCGTCACCTTTCCTGGTGCCCGGTTGGGATTTAAACCTGGTTCTTAAGTTTCTTATGGGTGCTCCATTTGAGCCTTTACATTCTTGCCCTTTGAGGCTATTAACTCTGAAAACTGTGTTTTTGGTTGCGGTTACTTCCGCTCGCAGAGTGAGTGAGTTACAGGCACTTTCAGTTAAGCCTCCCTTCACTGTATTTCACAAGGACAGGGTTGTCCTTTGAGTTCGTCCTTCTTTTCTTCAGAAGGTAGTGACGGAATTTCATTTGGCCCAGAAGGTTGTTCTTCCGGCATTCTATCCTCCTCCCCATCCTGGTAAGGAAGAGGAGAGGCTCCATAGGCTTGATCCTAGGAGAGCTTTAAGCTTTTATGTTTCACGCATGTCCCGGGTCAGAGTGGATGATCAACTCTTTATTGGTTACGCTGGAAAGCGTTTGGGGCAAGCTGTGACGAAACAGACTTTGTCTCGCTGGATTATTTTGGCCATCTCGGAGTGCTACCGTTTGGCGGGTAAGGACCCACCGGCTGGCTTGCGGGCCCATTCTACCAGGGGTATGGCTGCGTCTACTGCCCTGCAGAGGGGTGTTCCTATTCGCAACATCTGTGATGCAGCCACCTGGGCTTCAGTACATACATTTGTACGTCACTATTCCCTTGATTCCATCCGAGCACAGGATCTGGCCTTTGGCAAGGTGGTCCTTTGCTCTGCTATTTGATTGGCTATTCTACATTTTGATTCTAAATTCTTTCCCTCCTCCTTGCTTTGGTACTGCTTTGGGAGTCTGTCATAGATATGGAATACGTCGGAGGACCCAATCCCCTCGAAGAACAAGTTACTTTCTTACCTGGTAACGTTCTTTCGATGGGATGGTCAGACGACGTATTCCATATTGCTCCCGCCCGGCCTTCCCCGCTGCAGAATTTTTTTTGCGATTGCAGCTTACGTTCCGCAAGGCTTGGTGTCTGACTGGCAGTTGACTTATGTCACACGTTCTGGGGGAAAAAACTACAACTGAGGCTATGGGCGTCGTGCGTCCTACTTATCACATCGGATGACGTCGGACGTCGGAGGAGGTCCTCGACGACGGCGCATCGACGTCATCGACGCAGACGCCGAAAAAGTTTCCGAAGCAGCACAGCTGTGGTGATTACATGTCATAGATATGGAATACGTCGTCGGACCATCCCATCGAAAGAACGTTACCAGGTAAGAAAGTTACTTGTTCTTCTCCATCATTGCATCTTACATAATAGGCCCCTTCACTTATCGTGATCCTGCTTCTCGCCTTGTTCCGGACAACTCTGCATATCCAGCCATGCCGTTGCGTCTTCCGGGGTGTCGAAGTACGCCCTGCTTTTGTGCAGGACCTTGAGCTTTGCGGGATACAAGAGCATATACTTGATTCCTGCTACACGCAGTCTCCTCTTGATCGCCACATAGCTATAACACTGTCTCTGCACCAACATGGTATAGTCAGGGTATGCTGTGATGGTTGCAGATGCCCTTTCGATCGTTCCACCTTTGCGAAAGTACTCCAGGATCCTCTGTCTTTGTAGTTAAAGATCTTTGCTATTATCGCCCGAGAGGGGGAGCTCCAGGTCGTGGTTTGCTCATCAGGGCCCTATGCGCCCGTTCGACAGCAAATCCTTGTGAAAGTTTGTCGGCTCCTATTTCTTGCAGGATCAAATTTTCCACATAGTCCGTGGGCTCCTGTTCTCCTTCTCCCTCCAGTAGGCCGACCACCTGTATGTTGTTCCGTCCCGCTCTCCCTTCTGCCTCCTCCACGTGGTTCTCCAAGTTGGCGACTTGCTGCTTCAGTATGTGGTCTTCCTTTGCGTTGCTTGTGCTGGTGTCAGTTTTGGTTTTCACCGCACTCTCTAGGCCGATTGTTCTTTCAGCCAGCGCCCTTACATCTCGTTGCAGCAGGTTGACCTCTAACCCAACTGCATCTATTTTGGTTTCCAAAGCGGTTCATAGGTCCGCCATCGCTGTCCCCCAAGCGGCCTTCAACTCTGTAATGGCCGCTAGGATCAAGTGATCCTCTATCGTCTGGGATATTTCTGCAGGCGCGGCTGCCGCACCCTGTACCGGGATGGTGGAGTCTGTTGCGGCTTGGCAAAAATGTCCATAGTGGGCTGCTTGGTCTTGCCTCCTCTCACCGACATGGTGCAGTCCTGCCTATATACCGGGGCCCAGCTTTTCTGTAGCGTACAGGTGCTGCTGCCCAGTTCCTCCTCCTCTGTGGTTGTCGCGCTACAGCGCGCCAGCCTATGTCTCTTGCGCCTTATCCCGGTACGCTTTTCTGGGGGTTATGCCTCTCGCTCTCGAGGGTAGTCTGTCGCAGCTCACGCACGTCGTGAGCAGCTTGTGCAATGTGTTGTGGTCCGCTTCTCCCTCAGCTATTCACCCTGTTCGTGGGGTTATTCGGGCCCCTTCTTCCTCCATCTCGCGGCTGGGCCTCTTCGATGCCAGGCGTGCAGTGTAACAGTGTATTCCACTGGTTCTATATTCCCAGTGCAGTACTCTCAGCCGCAGTTGCTTCCCGCTTCACATTCCACCCGTTATGCTCTCCCTGCCAGCCTTCGTCCGCCGTGGGTCTGCTGGGCCTATTTCAGCCTCCTTTGTTCTAGCGCGCTGGCCATTTTGTCTCGGGTGTCGCACCGTGGCCACAAACTTTCAGGTGATCTTGCCAATCTTCCTGTAGTCAAGGACTCAGCTCTCCCATCGTGCTTGCCCCACCCCTTTACACATCCAATAGTGTATTTCTGGGTGCTATCATGCCTTCTTTTGCTTATTTTCATGCAGGATCATATTGGATCGTCGGGAGCAGCTCGGAAGACACGTCTTACTCCGTGGCCCTCTAGCCATGCCCCTTTGCCCCTCATTGTTCTTTTGCTACTGTTATGATTTCCACTATTACACCTGTGAACACGTATCCAATAACGCCACACATTCATCTATTCCCCGGATTACAGGAATTTATTTTCACCATTTTAAAGGTTTGTGTGTAGAGGTGCCCATTTTGGAAATGGCTTTTTTTTGTATTAACAACACTGTCCTCCGCAGAGATGCGTCTGCAAAGTGAAAGTTTCCTGGAAGGGTTTGAAAAATCTGAGTACCGAGGTGTGGGAAATCAGAAAGAGCAGCAGTTCAAAAGTAAAAGGAAGATGATGGCACGTTTATTAGAAAGTATACCAGGAAGCTAGTTTGGAGAGCAGTCATGCAAGCTGAAAAAAAGTTTAGGAGCAGGATTAGGTCGTCTAGGGGATGAAGAGGATTATTTGTTCTCAACGGAGTGACTGAGCAGGAAATGGCAGGGAGGTCGTTTCCAAACTACCCACAGACATACAATCCAACAGAGGCATACACTGCAAATGTAGCCATGGGCTGCAGGGGTGAACCCTGGAAGAATAATAGAGGTTTTGATAACACTGAACAACCCGGACATGGCTGTATTAAGGAGAAGGGGGTTTGAGATTACTTGGAGAAAGAGAAAAATACTCGAGAAAGGCAAACCATTGAGTGCTGCCATTGATCGAGTAATGTCAGTTACCTTTAATTGGAAGCTATATAGAAACCATTAAACTATGGATTACAAAGTGCATTGGAGTCGGACATTAGCAGAGCATAAAGGCCTGCGAGAAAAGCTTTGAGTATTCATTTGGGGTACCAGTGAATTAAATTGATTTGCTCATAGGCTGCAACACAGCCCACATGGGTTAGGTTATAATAGGGGAATTCAATCAAATGAAAGGTGCTCATCTCTTGATTCATTGAATGTCCAGGTGGTGTGAAAGTGGATATTGTGTAAAACCTATGCTATCCCTAAACAATGCAAAAAATGCATGAACAGTTTTAGTTCTAGCTTTATATTTAGAAAAAAATATCAGAAAATAAAAGCTGTTACAGTTGAAAACATTGAATATTGAAAGACGTAAATGTCTACAAATGAAATGGCATGAAATCGGGAGTTCACTCTACAAGCAGGGATGACATCCTAACTTCTACACTTGCCTGGGTAGATGGAAGATATGTAGTCCAAAGTTCTCTCGTGCTTTACCCAACTATATGGATGATCTTAATCGTCCATTATCTTCAAGTTATTATACGATCTTAAATAGCCTCATCAACCTAGGTTCATGGTCTAAAAGTACCAGTACATTTTACATAGTTGAACTGGTGTGGGAGAGGTCACCTGGAATGCAAAGTGATTGAGTGTAAAATCACTTGACTTAGAATGCAGAAAGTTAGTGCAGAATGGAAGAAAGCAAATGTTTATCCTTGTTCAAATGCCTTAATTTGAGACAAATTGTGGTGACAAGACAGTAGGTAGAGCAAGGAATATCATGGTGATTTTGGAGCGTACAAGAGTAGAGGAAAATGAAGGCCATGTTCAGACAGAGCAGCCCATTGTTGAGACCTCAGAATATAGCATGCAATTTAGGAGACCATCTTTACAGAAGCAGAACTTACAAAAGACTAGCCTGCACTCGACTAATTCGAATCCGTGCCTTTGCCAACTAAGCTCTTCACCCTTCTGTGATGGGAGCTGACCACTTTTACATTGAATAATGCAACCCATTATTTACAGAGCTTGGAGGGGGGTGGAATAAATCTTTTGTATACAAACTTGGTAGTGTTTAGAATTTTAGGTAAGATGGTCCTTCTCACTACCAAAGCCTCCAGTAAATGGGGTAAATAAAGTAACTGTGCAAACTTGCTCACTGTTCAAACTCCTCATTGTGTTTAAATCCATCCATTGGATAGCCTCCACTTACCTGGCTGACACCATCAATACAAATAAAGGGCGTATGTTAATAAGCAAGCAAAATTGTAGGTTACCAATGTTATCAAAGATGTATTTTGAAACCCAACACAAAGTTAAATAATCTGCATTGGATGATATTTCACAGAAGACTATATCCCAGCCCCCCTCCTGACCCCCCACTGCCCTTGCCGAGAGGTGCGGGGGGGGAGGGGGTGAGAGGTTGGGGTGGATAAATAAGTAAACTCATGGATGAAAACGAAAAATGAGTCGAATTCACTTTTTATAAATGAACTAAGGTCAGTATGCTGTAGGAGGCCTGCTAGTGTTATTTCTAGGCAGCTTCTGAGAGGTAATGGCTTGATTGCAGCTGTAAAGTGTTGTAAATGAGTGCCTAATGCAATAACATGTTTTAAACAAGTGTGCTATCAGCCACTTGATTTAGAAATCCCATTAAATTCAAGCCTTGGCAAAGCCAACGGTTTTGGTTTGTGTGTAGGAATTGGGCATTTGCCAGGCACTGACATCATATGCCCAATGGTATCTGTACTCTCCTCGCCATTTATATTTGCATTTAGTTATTCTGTTTTGTTAAAGCAAGCAAAAAATATTTCTCTGGAGGATGTCTGGAGAGGAAGAAGAGTATGGGAGCACCTCAGCTAGAAGAAACAAAGCTATACCAACAAAGGATCAGACTTAATGAAAAAAAAAACTAAAAGGTGTTGATGAAACGACAGACCTGGTCCATGTAGTTAATTACACCATTTGCAGCTGTTGCCATTTCATGGCTTGGTAGTTCCAAGAGCCTGGCAAATGCCTATCCCATGCCACACTCAAGTAAAAATGTTGGCTTTGCCACTGCTTCTCTGGGTTTGTTGCTGTGCTACTCGGCTTTCTATCCTATTTATGTTGTAATGGGTCCTGGTTAATAAGGGATTTCTGGTCAACAAAAGGGAGTAAAGCCAATTATTTGGGACTCTTGGCAAGTACAAATGAAACTCCGAAAAGTGGTACCTCACCAGGGGATGTCATGGCACTCCAAAGAGAGCTCTATGGGTTAACAATGTTGGAAAATGAAATTGAAAAATGCAGCGCTCAAGAATGTGGATTATCTGAATTGCACAGGCCGCAGAGTCAAAGGAGAAGACATATAAAGAGTGTTGGACTGAAACACTTCTTGCATGTGCAGAGTTTGATTTATTTTACATAGTGGCCATTTACCATAATGTCCTATGATTCTTTAATTTGTCTGCCGCCTTTAAGTCTAATATGCTTTAGAGGCCCACTCAGTGTACGAAATTGGAATGCAGGAGCTGGAAGTAGCTTCCGAGTGTCAGTACATATATTCACGAGGCTCCATGGTCTCAAAGAACAACTCTGAGCCACAGCAAAATACTGTGTGGCTAGTGGTCTCACGTTAAATCAAGATTAATAGTCCTATACAAACTCCTCTTCAAGCGTAACGATTTACAGATGTTAAGTTGTCACAGGTCCTTTACCAGCCATTTAAAGTGCTGTGCTAGCAGTGGAATGGAAAAATAAAAAGTGTCAAAGAAAGGTGTGAGTTTTTACTCCTTCGATTTAAATGAGTGAAATGACCTTATAGAAACTGAGTGCAGATGGAAACAGTTAGCCCTGTGGAAATAACAGGTGCTCCAATTGACTATCAGCTTTCCTTTCATTTCTTATGACCTATACCCCCATGATGGATCTCTCGCCATTGACTATGCTGCATACCGCTGTTGGTAGTTGTAGTCAAAAACACCTGAAAACACAAAGGCTGCAGACTGTCACATATTTTTGTTAAACATAAGAAGGGCACTGACTCAATGAGTCTCCGGGTGCTTTCTTATAGGAAGACAAGGTGTCTCAGTAATTCTGCAAACGCTTCATTAAACAGCCAGGTCTTCAATTTGTGGCTAAAGATCTTGATAGTTTCTCTTAGATCCGATACTACGAAGTGTTCCGAATGGTTTGAACTGGAATCTGAAAGGCAGCCCCATAAGTGGGCCGATCAAGCAATGTCTCCATCAAAAAAGCGTGATTGGTAAAACACACTATTTATTTGTATCACGCTGGTCGCCTTCAGGCATCAGGGCGTCACATAAAGACACATAAGACAAGTAGATTAACATGGAGACGGCTTATGATACTTCGTCCTGGAAAGGTGCTCCACAGTGCAACAGATATCGCTACACAATGTTTGGCTGTACACCTTGGCATGATATGGATTAAGAGAGGCAATAGCAACACACTGCTTCCAGAGGGGAAAACTCTGCATCCCAGTGTGTAATGCGAGGGAACCCAGATTGGACCAAGGCTTCTGCGTCTCTGGGTGACTTGAACTATTTCAGATTTTTCGGGGGAATGCTTATTCGTCCCACCTCTGCTGTTTCTATGCAAATTATGTTACGTATCCCATCTGCAGAGCAGCATGATTCTACAGAAAGCCTAGCACGAAATGGGCCCATTAACCAATTGTGATGAAGGTCTGAACCTATTTATTAAACAATATTCCAGAAAGCTGCAGGCATTAGTGATGTTATGAGCACTAAAGCCCAAATCATAACATGCTCTAATGTTCAGCAGCTCCACGTGATATTGCTATTCGCACCTGGCCATTTGTCTGGGAGCTATTTGCAGGCTGGGATTTTGCTGCAAAAAAGAATTGATAACATTTTTGTTTTTAAAAAGCAGCTATGACATGGCTGTGGAGCAAGAGATGCTTGGTGGCCTGGCAGCAGGCAGAAGTTTAAGTTTTAATCCGCCGGATCGGCGGTGCCGGGAGGAGCAAAAAAGCAGGGCATTGGGAATGTTTGCAGTATGGGCTCAGGAGAAAGATAGCAAAGTGAGGCATCGAGTAACAATGTACCATTGAGCGTTGGGAGGAAAGCAGGGTTAGGGGAGGTGGCTTCTGATGCAGTCAGTCCCCAGCACCTCCCTGCAGTCATAGCATATAGAATCCTAAATGCCATCGGGATCCATGGCTACATCAGTGATTGACCAGATATGCTGCATCCTGATTGGCTTGCAGGATTTCATGATTTCATACAGGGTGCCATATTTAAATTTGCTTTTTGTACAATAGACATGCATAGGAACTAACTAAATTAAGTGGGGCATTATTTGGATTATTTAATAATTGCATTATGAAATTGTAAAATCTGTAATTATTTGCCAATTTGTTTTTTTCTGTTAGGTTATTTTGTATTGCAACGAAATTGTCTAGCCATAATTTAATACAATACTTGTTTTTTTTGTTGTTGCAAGAACCATTCATTGTAAACTTATTTTGGAATTGGGTTTGCTCTTGCAGATCTACCCCGCTGGAGTGCTGTGCTGTTTGGAGTGAGTCCCTTGGGTTATCTGATCCCTGATACTGTTACCTGGCTACAACGCACAGCAGCCCTCTGCACGCACTGCACACACACACACACACGTGAGTAGTTTCAATTTTGTAGCGATTTTTACCTTTTTAAAATGAATTTGAGTTACAATCAAGAGATGTACACGTGCAGGGACGCTGCCCAGAGAGCAGACGGCTATGAGGAGACTAGAACTAGATGGATTTGCTCAAAAACACTTAGCAGAACATATTATTGCATTTCAGAAAATTATGCATTTGAGTCTCTCGTACACCGTGGTGCTGATTTTTTGTTTTATTTATTTAAAGCCTATGCCGGATCTGAAACTGGTGTTACGGAAGAGTCTTAACCCTGCGTAGGTCGGCTATGCTATGCTCTGCACTGTGGCAGAGAACGCTATGTTCCACTGTACCATGGCCAATGTTTTTTGTTTGGGTGGAGTTCACGGAATGGTGAAGTGCTAGGTTATAATGTCCCGCATGCACCATTCTTTCAAGCATGCTGCAGTGACTTTGGTGACCTATTTATACTGGTTTTGTGGCGATTTTAGTGTTGCGTGAAGTGGGCAACTGTCTTCATATTTAGTTGGTTGTACTGAAGCACCAGTATTTCGTGCTTAAAAGTTAAATGAACCCATGAGTACAAATATCAAATTGCAGTGGTTTGTAAAAGGAAAACCCAGGCCTTCTGTCAAAATAGCTAGACTGCCCATTTTAGATCCTCGTTCCTCTAAAGAGCTATTGATATCCAATTGCAAATATCATACTTCATGCAAAACAAACGTACATGTCATTATAATATGTAGTTGCACTTTGATACGATGCACAAAGTAAAACATTTTTTTAAAAGCATGTTTGGTAGCAGGGGGATAACCTTTATACAGAGTCCTTCTAGGCAAATGTGTGGTTTGTGTGCTTTTCGTTTAGTTGAGGGTGTTTGTTGAAGTGCGTGTATATGTATTTCAACTGTTTTTAATGGGCCGTAGATGAACAGTCTCAGTGTTAAATATTCTAAGCCAAAACGCAAGTAACAAATGAGTCTCTTAAGAAATGGGAGGAATGACAGCAGAAGATGAGGTTGAATGTAGACAGTGGGTGGGTCTGTTTTATATTAGCCAAAATGCAGTAGTGTTTACTGGTTTGATGTCTTTCCCTAGGCTTTTTAAAGTTGTTTGCACTCTCCCAACTGAAAAGTGAAGTTTGAGGGGATTGGGTCCTCCGACATATTCCATGTCTATGACAGTTATCACCACAGCTATGCTGCTTCGGAAAATCTTTCAGTGTCTGGGTCCGGCGTCCTGAGTCGATGACTTCGTCCTTGAGGACCTCCTCCGACGGCAGACGTCACCAGATGTAAGTAGGACGCACGACGCCTGTAGCCTCAGTTCAGTTTTTTCCACGAACGTGTTCGCTTCGGAGATCTCGGCGTGCCTCGACTCTTTGGAGTTTGTTCTTTCGGTTCTTCGAACCTGTTCGCTGTGAAGTTTATCAGGATGTCTTCCTCTTCTTCCACCCCGCGTCCGGGCTTCAAGAAGTGTGGGGACTGCGGGTCCAAGATGTCGTTGACGGATTCGTACGACGCCTGCCTCTGGTGCCTCGGGGAGGCCCACGACACGGATGATTGTGTCGACTGCCAGTCGCTTACGTCCAAGGCCTTGCGGGAGCGTAAGAAGAAGCTGTCGGTCGGTAAGGTGTCCAAGCCCCGGAAGTTGAGATCCACTGGGCTTTCGACGGACGATTCGAAGGGCGTCTCTCCGCATCCTCGTTGTCCCAGGTTTCGGGACCTCTTCGAGGCACTCCCGGAAGCGCGGTCATTGGTCGCCTTACCCGTCCTCGTCCAAGGACTCTGCCCGTCGGCGGGTTGCTTATCCCACCAAGCATGCGACTCCGGAAGAATGGGCTTCCTTCGGTAAGAAAATGTTGGCGATTCTTGAATTGCAGGGCACCGGTCCGTACGCCTCCGAGTGGGCTCGGGCGTGATCGTACTAGAGACACCGCTCATACGCCTTCAGGCTCGGGTGGTCGACACGATTCGCGGGAAAGGTCCCGCTCGGACAAGGGGGAATCGTTCTAGTCATGCCCGTTCCAGGCCCAGGTCCCGGTCCTCGACGCCCCCGAGACCGTGTGCACCTGTGAAGTCTTCAAAGAAGAGGTCGACGCCTGTGGCGCCGAGGTTATCGAGGGACTCTCTCGAGGCTCCGCCTCCCAGGAAGTCGTTGACGCCATCGGCACCCAGGCTGTCGAAGGACACGCTCGGGGCTCCGCCCTCGAGGACTGTGTCGAAGCCGTCGATGCTGTCGGCGCTGCGCTCAACGTCAACGCCACTTCACTCGATGCCTTTTGAGGCTGTTTTGTCGGAGGTACCCCGTGGCACGGCGGAACCCCCTAGAAAGGCTCTGGCCAAGGCCAAACATGTCTTTGTTCCCCATTCTGTGCCCACTTTCCACCATCTTGATTATATTTATGAGGTGGATGAGGGTTCTGAAGATGGGATGGTTCCTGATACGGTACCAGACGAGATTATCTCTGGACATAACCAGAGGGAGGACCTGCGTCAGTCGCTGCACGACGCCAGTGGTCTGGACACCTCTCCGGAGGTGGAGTTCTGTAGGCCTGAGCCTGGCACCCATGCCGAGTCCTTGTACCGGCACCTTATGTCGAGGGTCACAGAGTACTTGGGGTGGTCTGCTCCACCAGGGGATTTTCTGCATGATGACCTGACGGATATCCTCGACCAAGGGCCACCAACTGACCCGGTACTGCCGTTCCATATGGCTCTGCAAAAGAGGGTGGCGGCGGCTTGGACTGCTCTGGAGAGTCTCCTAGCAGTGGGCAAGTCTTTGCCGCGAAAATACCACCCAGCCAGTAGCGACCCCTGCTACTTGACCACGCACCCCATTCCGGAGAGTTTGGTGGTGCAGGCGGCTGCGGTCCCAGCAAAGCAGGCGTTGTATCCTACCATCCCTCTTGATCGGGACGACAAGCATTTTGATGGTTGGGCAAAGAAAGTGTTTTCTTCAGGGGGTATGGCTCTTCAGGCAGCCAACGCCGTATGTGCCTTGTCACGTTTCACGCACACTCTGTGGAAATGTGTTTCCCTAGCGGCTGAACATATTCCCGAAGGGGACGAACGGAATGGTTTTCTTGCTACGATGGATGCCATGTGTGAGGCCGTTCATTCGGGTCTGGACATGGCAGATTGCATCAGCCGGTCCATGGCGGCGAGCACCGTAATACGCAGGTTTGCGTGGTTGTGGAAGTCGGGGTTGGCTCCTGATGTGCAAGCCTGGCTCCTCAACATGCCCTTTTGATGGTGTACATCTTGAGAGCCCTGAGAGGTTGCAGACCTCAAAAGCTGCAGCGAAGTCGTTGAGCGCTGCAGTTCGACAACCTCTGCCTTTTCGTCCTAGGGGACAGCAATGGAGGGGAGGTTCCTTTCATTATTACTCATCCTTTAGTAAAGCGAGAGGAGCCGCAAGTCAAAGGGGCCACCGTAGGAGTGCCAGAGGTGGAAAACAAGGTACTCGAGGTGCCAAGGCCGCTCGGGCAGTTGCCTCTTTGCCCTCAGGCAACGCCGCAGCCGCTTCAGCTCAGTCATGAGGCCATGTCCCATGGTTCGCCGGTTGGGGGGAAGGCTGGCGCAGCATCTTGTAGAATGGCGTGCCATTCCTTCAGATGTATGGGTTCTGGAGATTATAGCCCACGGTTACTGTCTTCCTTTTTGGCAGAGGCCTCACGACAATCCACCAGGGAATCTCTTTGAAGAGTCCGGATCAGCTCCTTGCGCAGAAAATTCAAGCCCTGCTGGAGAAAGGCGCCATAGAACTGGTGCCTGTAGCGGAGAGGAACAAGGGATGGTATTCCCCTTATTTTTTGATTTCGAAGAAAGACTGGGGATTGAGACCCATCATGGACTTGAGCATTTTGAACAAACTCCCCAGGAAGGACAAGTTCAAGATGGTTACTCTTTCTCAAGTCCTCCAGGCCCTTCAACTTAAGGACTGGTTGGTGTCTCTCGACCTCAAGGACATTTATTTTAATGTGCCGATCCATCCAAAGCACAAGAAGTACCTGAGGTTCGCGGTTGGCGACTCGCACTTTCAGTTTCGGGTCCTGCCGTTCGGATTGACCTCCGCCCCGAGGGTCTTCACCAAGCTCATGGTAGTGGTGGCAGCGCATCTCAGGAAAGGGGGGATTCACGTCTACCCCTACCTGGACGATTGGTTGAACAGGGCACGCTCTCCCGAGCAAGTCCTGAATCATCTGTCCGTCACCTGCCACTCCCTCCACAAGCTGGGCTTCTCCCTCAACTTAAAGAAGTCCCACTTGACGCCAACTCAGAGGCTCCAGTACATCGGAGCAGTGCTCAACACGTCCCTGGGGCAGTGTTACCCTCCCCAGGTGAGGGCTCATCACATTCAGCAGATGGTACGAAAGTTCCAACATGCCCAGAGTCTCCCTGCGTTCGAGTTCTTGAGATTGCTCGGCCTCATGGCATCCTGCATTCTTCTGGTGCCAGAGGCCAGGTTGCAGATGAGATCTCTGCAATGGGCACTCAAGCTCCAGTGGTCTGTCCTCCGGCAGGATGTCGGACCCCGTTCAGGTGCCACCCTCTGTCGCCCAGGACCTTCTGTGGTGGGCCGTCGAAAGCAATCTGTTGAAGGGGGCTCTCTTTTGGCTGCCCTAGCCGGAGGTGACTATCGTGGCGGACGTGTCACTCACGGGATGGGGAGCTCATGTCAACGAACTGACAGTCAGCGGTCGTTGGTCTCCGTCGGAGTCCAGACTCCCTATCAATCTGTTGGAGCTGAGGCCCGGCAGGCTTGCCCTGAAGGCTTTTCTGCCGACTGTGCGATTGTGATTCTGACGGACAACAGTGGCCATGCACTCGCTCAACAAAAAGCGGGGGGGGGGCAGGGTCGCTTCCTCTGTGCAGGAAGGCGATGCAGCTCTTGTTCTGGGTAATCCAGGAAATTTCGATCTCACCAGTTCATCTGGCAGGAGACCAACGAGACGGCAGACGCTCTGAGCAGGCAGAGTACAATCTCTCATGAGTGGGAGTTGGCTCAGGAGATTCTCCTGGAGATCTTCGCCCTTTGGGGGACCCCTCAAGTGGATCTCTTCGCCTCCAGTGTCAACCGGAAGTTCGAAAGGTTCTGCTTGTGGGAATTTTCTCCAAGAGGAGCCTTAGGAGACGCGTTCGTAGTGGAGTGGTCATTCCCACTGCTGTACGCGTTTCCTCCAGTCCCCGTCATCCCACAAGTGCTGCGGAGGTTCGGTTCCCGGATGATCCTCATTGCTCCGGCATGTGCCAGGAGGACGTGGTACCCGGACCTTCTCGGCTTGTCCATCTGCCCTCCACGTAGTCTTCCCTACCGAGACAATCTGCTCTCACGGGAGGGGGGGGGGGGGTCAGGTTCTCCATCCAGAGGTCAGATCCCTTATACCTCAACCTTTCAGAAGCCAAGAGTGAAGGTTAAGGATTGGGACCTCCCTGAAGACGTGATGGAAGTGTTGCTTTCGGCCAGACGGCCGGCGACAAAGTCCCTGTACCGTTGCCGTTGGAGTAAATTCTGCGACTGGTGCAGGGTTAAGAATGTGGATCCTTTTTCATGCGACATTCCTGTGGTTCTGTCTTTTTTGCTTTCTTTAGCCCACAGGGGCTTGCAAGTGGGTACCGTTAAAGGTTACCTGGCGGCGCTCTCCATATTTAAGCGCTCGTCTGAGAAGTGGTCTTATTTTAAAATTCCTTTAATTTCTCAGTTTCTAAAAGGGCTCACTAATGTGTTCCCTCCGTCCCCTTTCCAGGTGCCTGGTTGGGTTTTGAACCTTGTTCTCAAGTTTCTAATGGGTGCTCCGTTTGAGCCTTTATATTCTTGCCCTTTGTGACTGTTAACCCTGAAAACGGTATTTTTAGTTGCGGTCACTTCCACTCGCTGAGTGAGTTACAGGCACTTTCAGTTAAGCCACCCTTCACTGTTTCAGTTAAGCCACCCTTCACTGTTTCATAAGGACAGGGTTGTCCTTAGAGTTTGTCCTTCCTTTCTTCCGAAGGTGGTGTCGGAATTTCATTTAGGCCAGAAGGTTATTCTTCCGGCATTTTATCCTCCTCCGCATCCTGGTAAGGATGAGGAGAGGCTCCATAGGTTAGATCCTAGGCTAGCTTTAGGTTTCTACATTTCACGCATGTTCCGGGTCAGAGTGGACGATCGACTCTATTGGTTACGCTGGAAGGCGTTTGGGACAAGCTGTGTCAAAGCATATTTTGGCTCAATGGGATTATCTTGGCAATTTCGGAATGTTACCGCTTGGCGGGTAAGGACCCTCCGGTAGGCTTGCGGGCCCATTCTACCAGGGGTATGGCTGCCTCTAATGCCCTGCAGAGGGGTGTTCCTATTCGTAACATCTGTGATGCTGCCACCTGGGCTTCGGTCCATACTTTTGTACGTCCCTACTCCCTCGATTCTATCCGTGGGCAGGATCTAGCCTTTTGCTAGGCGGTCCTTTACCCAGCAATTTGATTGGGCATTCTAAATTTCTATTTTCTAAATTCTTTTCCCACCTCCTTACGTTGGTACTGCTTTGGGAGTCTGTCATAGATATGGAATATCTCCGAGGACCAATCCCCTCGAAGAACAAGTTACTCTCTTACCTGGTAACGTTCTTTCGATGGGATGGTCCGACGTATTCCATATCGCTGCCTTCCCCGCTACAGAATTTCTTATGCGATTGCAGCTTATGTTTCCGCAAGGCTTATGTGGTCAGACTGGCAGAAGATTGGTGCCATACGTTCTGGGAAAAAACTACAACTGAGGCTACGGGCGTTGTGCGTCCTACTTATAACATCTGGTGACGTCGGAGGTCCTCGAGGACGGCGTATCGATGTCATCGACGCAGGACGCACACGCCGAAAGATTTTCCGAAGCAGCACAGCTGTGGTGATTACTGTCATGGATATGGAATACGTCGTCGGACCATGCCATCGAAAGAAAGTTACCAGGTAAGAAAGTAACTTGTTCTTTAATAGCATATTTAGATCCCCGAATTGGTTATCCATCAACCCAAAGTTCAACTGTCTACAGTTGAGGGCTCTGCTGTACTTTACATGCAGAGCCCATGCATCCTGAATAACATTCAATCCCATGGAAATGCACCGCACCATCTGGTTTCTCTTCCTTTCTGTGCCCAGGATCCGTAAAGGCTACAAAAGCACTATAGATCCTCTTTTGTGGGTGCCTCCAGGCCCATTTACCCACCTCGAGGCACTTCCAAGATGGCCGCCTCTTCTGCCTTGGAGTAGAGGCTGTTGCTGTGCTTTCCTGCTTGCCCTCAGCTCATTGGAAACCTTCATGGTTGTATTGGCCAATTGGCAGTCTTTAGCTGGCCCCCCCCTCATTCGAAGGCCCACTTTCGAAGGCCATGTTGGTCCCTGCCGGTACGTGCCCCGCAGACACCGAGCTACTACATGCCTTCAGCTCGAGTCACTGCTTCAGATGAGACCATAACCTTGGCAGTCCCTTTGAATACTCATAATGACTTACCTGGCGACCTTCTAAGCCATCACCCCCAGTTTGGCTCCACGTTCTACATTGTCTATTCTTTAGAATTACCCTCTGCCTATACACTGACGTGCACTGCTAGAACCACACGGTAGCTTTAAATATGGTGTGCCCTGAAATTCGGCTCCACTGCAAGCTTATCAGCGCTACTTGATCCCACCAGTAAACTTCCTATCAGCTTCGGGGGGGGGGGGGCATGATTGTGTGGTCTACTTCACAACTGTACTCCCTACTACCAGCTTGTCCTGTGTAGGCCCTCCACCCACCTGCACCTGCATATCTGATGCAATACCTGTTCCTGAGCTATAACGCCCCAAATTGTGCACCCTAACTTGTGTCACTTTTGACCTACCTGCAACTGCATGCTTTGATGTAGCTCACTGTACCATGAGGCGAGGCTCTCCTAACTATGTACACCAACTTATGTCTGCTTGGAACCATTGTAACCAATTCGTAAGCAAACCATTCATGCAATGATTGTAATTCTCAACCGTGCAATGACTAACTATCCACCTTTGTTAAGCAACCATTGTAACCACCTTCTTAAGTAAAAGCGCCTAGATGCCTCGGGGCTTTGCGCTATATAAATGACTAAATAAATAAAACAGTGTGGTGCTGCTTTAAAGAAGATTCTTGCTTCTAAAGTCCGTGTACAATTCTCAAAAGGATTGACCACACAGTGAGCTGTGCAAATGGGCCTAGTCATTGTTGGGATGAATGTGTAGTTTTCAGTCTTGACCTAAAGAAAATGTAATCCTAGGAGGGTGAAAGTTTCCCTTGTATATAGGCGTGCAGAACGTTCATGAAGGCAATTGCTGTGGGCGTGCCATTACTATAAGTTATTCTGTAGATGTGTGATGACCTTGAAGTTTACTCAAGTGTTAGTTGTTTGGGCTACAAACCAGATCATTATATTGGATTTGTTCCTGCTGATAGCAGGATGTGTTTCTTAAGTCGAGCCTGCTGATGGAGGCGTCAGAGCCAGAAATTGACTGTGTGCAAAATAAGTGCTGGGATGTGGAGGGGGGCACACATGAGTTTGACAAACTAATCTCCTCCAATCCTGAAACATACCACACTGGTTTTGTCTCTGGTGAAGTAGGGAGAATGCAGCATGGGAGAATTAAATTAGAGTTTGTAATAAATGAATCATGGGTGGCTACGTCAAAGGAGAAAGTCAACGTTGAGGACAATTCTGAAAGAAACTGTTCTTTTATAAGGCCTGTAAGCAGAGGCTGTCGGGCACATTAATCGCAGGCTTTGACCCCTTCCTGCATTGCGTGTGTGTAGTCAAGTGATGACCAAAGGTGTGTATTAAAGTGATGCCAAAGAGGAGAGCTCTCTCACTTCCACTTGCCAAGGCCACGAACGGTCAGGTTCTATAGACTGGGCTGCTGGCATTAACTATGGGCACTCTTAAATACACACCTCCTGGCGACTTGATGTTGTTCAGGTACTTATGGTCTAGGGTGCAGACCACTCATCCTTACCGTATATATATAAATGACGGTCTCAACATGTATTCTAGCCCTCTATGAATCTCGTTTCTGAAGTTGTATCTTTACATTTAAAGTAATATACTACATTCAAGCTGATCAAGGAAAAACTGTAACATTACGTGTGCAAATTAGTGCCTAAAGACAATTGGCGTACATAATTCTGTAGGGGGAAATGTATGTACGTATATGGACTTCTATAGAGCAAACCCAGTTTGCAAGCAACAGAGCATTCTACAGCTGTGGGATATAGATACATTCAGGATTGTGTTTGAATTAAAAGAAATTGCAGCACACCACATAAATTAAAAGTACAAAAAAACCTGCAAATGAATGTTTAAAAAAAAGGCTAGATACTATTGATGTCAGGATTTACATAAAGAAAACTGTTAGCCATTGAAACTCCCACCAAAAATATTCTGGTGAATCATACATTTCCTCTAGCTACGAGGAACTCTTAGCAGTCTGTTATCCTTGGTGGCAGTCATGTCATCCAGCATGCCACACTGGCTTCTTCAAAGTACTGCTGGAAGGAGGTGGTGTGGGCCACCATCATCCTGTTGCATTGTAGCGATATTAACCTGTGTGATGCTGCAATGCTGTACGAACAGTGTTGCAGAGGAAATCCCGAAACTGAAGTAAGATATCCTTCCTCTTCTAGAACTTGGGTATGCCAGAGGAACAAAGCAATAACTATCAGGTCCACTGCTTTCGAACTCTTACCTGGCCGAAAAGGAAGAAAATGGAATAACACTGGCTGAATAACAAATGCTAGTGATTAGCGAGAGACTGGCACTAAGAAACTGGAACCGCACTTGCCAAAACTATGAAGCTGCAAAGCCTGTGGACCCGCACCTCACCACAGTGGGAGGAGAGAAGGAATCTAGGCCAAGAAACGAAAGTTCCATAGCGTAAAGCTGCATACCACTGTAAAAGCATCCTGAAGTAGCTGCCAAGGGCTCAAAAGGTTTGACATAATGTAGTAATCATCCCTGCAATGTCGGGATGGAATGAGGTGTACATGGCTGCCTGCCTGCCAGCACGCAAGGCTAAGGGCCATTACAGACAAGGGGGTGATTCCTAACTTCACCCCGGATAGCTACTGACATTGAAGTTGGTTTCATGGATGGTCGCTTTTTGTGTGGCTCACATTTGCAAGAATTGTTAGTTGCAGGCTCTTTGCGCTGAGGAGCCTTTTACAATCTGTCCAACCCATCTCATCATTCTATCATCATACGACCTAAAAGCCTGTAGTGCGTTGCACTTTCATCTGTTAGCCACATCCAACGCCTTGACCAACCATCACTGAACCATATCTCGCATCTAGTTAGATTGTGTTAGCCAGCCATATCTCGCTTTTAGATTAACTGTTTTGGTACCACATAATTTCAAAGGTTTACTGCATCTACGATTGTGCCCCCTCTTTAGGCCCTTCTACGTCTATCCAGGTGTCGCAGTAACTTTTAAACCTGTATTTAGAATTGTGATGGTGTCACATTTGGCTAGAATTGTGAAGATTAGCTGTGCGTCACATTTAGATAGAATTTTGAAAATTAGCCACCTAGAAGAACCTTGTAGGAGGTGAGAAGGAAAGGGATGGTGAATAAATTGGGTACTCTCAAACACCTCGCTTGTGCTATACATGCCCTTTGGCTAGCCAAACTGGACACAATCACATACCCAACACAATCCAACACTCTCATAAAACAACCACCCCAGGCACTGGACTTTACCACTGCGGACAAAACAAGCCAGTGCGCACAACCATAACCATAAATACCAGCCGATTTAACACATAAAACACACACCAATATATGGGCCTCACCCTTAGGGATACAACAAGCCAGTGCACATAATCGACCCATCTGCAACTCAAATCACACGGACGCCAGTTTCTCCTTGTTATGCACCTATCCTATCCCTCTAGCATCACTAACCAACCCGTCCTCTTTCTTGCAGAACCACGTGAGCGCCTGGAGACTGCCCCTGGGTGGTAGCGGTGCACGGTCTAAATCAACATAACCTTTCATCAGGATAAAGTGTCCATTGGACTAATTTTACAGTATGCTTTCCTGATCCATCTTCTGAGGGGGAAAGGATTCTTCATAAATTGGTTGTTAGGAGGGCCCTAAAGACGTTTTTTTAACAGAACAAAAGATTTTAGAGCATCTTTTACCTTTGGTCATCCTAAGAGGCACACAGGCCTCTAAAGCCACTTTCTCCTGATGGATAGTTTCCTGCATCTTACTCTTATTCTGTTCAAGGTCTTCCAGCTTTCACATCTTCTAAGAGCCAAAGCGGGCCTCAGTTGCTTTAGAAAATGTGTTCCTTGGAGGTACATTGCAAAAGCAGCTACATAGGCCTCCATGTTGCCCTTCTGCAGCTTCGACTTGTACCAGAGCAGATCCTCTGTTTGGGCAGTCGGTTTTCAAACACCTTTTTAAATAATGTTACTAGGACTATACAACCAATGTTCCTGTTCCAGTGCTGTGAATCTCCCATAAGTATGGAGGAAAGGGGATGGGATGTAGGAGTGCGAGTTAAGACCCTTTTGACATGTTGAAGCCTTTTTATTTTGGGGGGAAAAACTTGCAAAACTATACACAACTATGAAGTGGACGCCTATTAAAGGAATGCCTTTAGCCACAGAAAGGTCTACTGGTAGGCAACTTCTATCATGCATTCCATTATGTTGACCTAGAACACACATTTCTGCTCTGGTTATTTGTATTGAACAAATGAATAAGCAAGACAATTGTAACTAAATATTGCCCAGATTCAAATATTACACCTGGTGCCTTCCTGCCTGCCGCTCTTTTTCACCACTTAGCAAGCCCCGCCCAACTGGTGCCTTCCTGCTTGCCGCTCTGTTTCCCTACTTAAGGAGCCCTCCAGCTTCTTTTCCTTTGCAGATGGGGAGCAGGTGCAAGTGGATCTAGGTCATCTGGCCTAAGCCCTGTCCACCTGGTACCTTCCTGCTGCTCTTTTTCACCACTTAGCAAGCCCCGCCCACCTGGTGCCTTCCTTCACCATCACTGTCTTGTGGCCAATGCTGGATTTGACTTTTATGGACTTCATTCATTCACGGTGCGTCACTCTTTCTCAATTCACATGCTGGACTTCCTTTGCATCTTGTACTCATGGTGGCCCTGAATCATGTTGTTCCCATCTTCATCTTGTATCCTGGCTTGCAACATTATGTGTTACTACTGACTTCTGCAATTGTATTCGATCTCCACTCTTGCTTCTCCACTCTTTTTGACTGCTTACTCTTTTCTCTCCTCCTTTCCCTTCTCCCTTTTCCCCTTACTTTCTTCTATGCACTTACTCTATCAGAATTGTCCCTGGACCTAATATGATAGCAACCTCGTCTGTTTCCTCCACCCTCCCATTACTGTTTTTTCCTCCCCACCACCCCTCCAGCACTATCTGAAATGTCGTCAGGCCTAGTATGATAGTTGCTTGTTTTGTTCCTCCCCTCCCTTTCTGCACCCCTCTCCCTCACCTTTTGTTTTTCTCCGGCTCTACCAGAAATGTCGTCAGGCCTAGTACGGCAGTCGCGTGTCTGTTTCCATTTCCTTCCCACTCTCTCTCTCTCTCTCCTTCCTTATCCATGTCTTAGCTCTTGCACTATCTGAAATGTCTTCAGGCCGAGTACGATAGTTAATTTCACATCCTTACTGTTCATGGCCTGTAAGAATGTGGTTGATTTTTCCCTTGTTCCCTCCCTTGCCTTGAAGCTCTTTGAAACACATTGTGTATAGGCGCTATATTAAACTATCATATCGTTAACTGCATCTGTCCAGAGTCCCCTCTTCTCCATATGCACTCCCTACTTCCCCACCTTAAAATATCCTCAGTCATTAGAAGATCACTGACCTTGGCAATTGTAAAAGGACTGAAGGATTCGGTTCAGGACAGAGCATAGGAAGGCGGGGCGAAGGCAGCACATGTGCTGGCCCTCGCGTAAAAATAATAAAAGGACAAGTTTTTCTGTACTATAAAAAAAAGAGCTCCTGTCCTGATGGGCAGAATGTCCCATATAGGTACTGGAGCAAATCTGACGGCAAACCTTAAATTATGGAAAACTTTGAGCTAGCACAGCACATTTCTTCAGACCAAATTGAACAGTTGAAGGGTGGTCTCCTAGATGCAAGAGCTTTTGCCCAGGACCTACTGTAGGTTGTAGTCCACCAGGTTTGATACTGCAGTCATTGGCTTATCAATGTGTGTTGAGGATAGTCTATCATGTCTCATGCCAAAAAGTGTGAAGTGCATAAATGTTCTTGACCTCCTATGTTGGTGGGGAGGAGGAGTTAACCTTTTTGACCACTCTTCAGACAAGGAACTAAACCAGAGGAACGCCAGCACCTCGATTGCCAAATCCTTATCTTGCTTGCTGAAACTGACGTGTTAATGACGCAACATCGAATACGGGGGGGGGGGGGGATTTCCACCCACCCCAAATCGGCACACACAATTTGTAGGCAAATATATATATATATATATATATATATATATATATATATATATATATATATATATATATATATATATATATGTGATTCCTAATGTAACAATATTGATTCCAAATGACTTCTCCCGCCCCCCACCCACTCTTTCCGGGGCCAACACGCAGGGTTGCACCGATGGTCTATTTCTCCAGCATGGAGTCTGGCATGAATTCACATATCATGAATATTCCTCATTGTCTGGCTGGGAATCCTCGGTAAAAGGAAACAAAAGATTTACTTTCAATTACAAACTGTATTTCTCCTTTATACCAATCGCTGTCCTCTGGGTCATACTGTCAGGCTGGCAGCCAGCTTCAGATTTTTACTGCATGCTTTAGTGTTGGGAGTCCTCGAGTTTGCTCTGCGAGCTACTTCTGTTATCTCGTGTTTTTGACAGAAAAAGATTAGATTTTTGTTCCAAAAGAGCCTGTGTGCTCTTTTATCCATCTGCTGACAGCGGGGGTCCGTTGTCAGTGAATTTCAGCGCGCATCAAGGGGGAAGATCGCCAACGTTTCCAGAAGGCCATCGGGCCTACTTCGCGCCCTCTGACCATGATGGAGGAGAAGGAGGGGAGGTCCTTCTTCAAGCCTTGCACCAAGTGCGGGCTACAGAACGTGTTTGTGGTAGACGAGCACCTACAATGCCTCTCCTGCCTGCACCCGGACCATAAGGAGGTGGAGTGCGGGATATGCCGGTGTTCTCCAAGAAAACGACGAAGGATAGGCACAGTAGACTGGCGGTTTGCCGTAATGCTAAGGCCTTTACCCCGTAACCTGAGCAGGGTCGTGCCTCACCCAGGACCGGCCAGTCCGAGGAGCGGTCTTCTAAGTCCTTTTGAGGGTGCCTCATCCATGGAGGCCCAAGACAAGGCCAAGAACAGCAAGTCTGACTCCACCAGGGTCTCTTCGGAAGCTGGTCCGAAGGTGGTTAGGGCGCGATCGATGTCACCCTCCGCCTCCATTGCCAGCCGGCAATCGAGCTCCTCCTCAAAATGGAAATCGTCCCCGGCCAAACTGTGGGAGAAATCCAAGGGGCTGCGGATGGAGAAGGCCGAACTGCTGCAGGCTAATACTTCGAAGGTAGAGTTGGTGGCAGCTGCTCTGATGACTAAGGGTGCTGACCCTGTAAATGTAGCCCCTGCAGCACAGAAAGTGATCCTTGCCCCCTAGACTCAATACAGCCATAGTGACTTTGGCAAAGTCTGCTGGCACGCCAGGAGAAGGAGGAAGTGGCTCAGGCCCCAGTTTAAGCCACACAGCGGGGGAAAAGGGGAGGGGGGTGAGGAGGCCCTCAAGCAGCCCTCCCAGGCCATGGCACAAGCCATGGAGGTCTCGTCAACTGACGAGGAGGACCGGGAGTCCTTGCACAAAGTCCACAAGGACGTGGAAGAGGACAACGGAGGCGACAGCGACGCAAGGTCTAAGTTTCCGATTCCCGTCAGCTCAGCTGAGGGATGTCTCTGGACATTCTGTCGACGACTCTTCACACTTTGGTGTCAGAGATCCAGAAGAGGATGCCATCGGACCTGGTCCCTGTGGTCCCCCAGGCTCCCGTTCAGCCTCCAAATAAGAGGAAGCGTCATCCGATGCACCCATTTTAAACTTCACTTCTGCGTCGGGCCCCCACTCGCCCAGCAGACCCTGACACTGGGATGGCGACGACCACAGAAGACAACTATATCGTTGCGGCGGGTCTCCGCATTTGAATGCTCCACCTTGGGCATCCCCACCCGACAAGGTGAGGTCATTCATTCCATGATCACCTGAGCCTCAGAGCTTTTTCTACTTGTGCCCGAAGAAACCAGGAAGGAGGCTTTTTTGTACCCGAGGCACGAGTTCAGTAGGAAGACTATCATGGCAGTGCACCTTCTGGACGGCATGTGGGATGAGGGTCTGGCCCTTATAAAGAACTCTTGCACGGCTCCAGCCAAACTGGATAGGTTGGAGAAGTACCAGGTGCCAGACTCTGCATCCAAGTGCCTGAGGTGGCAACTATCGTTGTATTCTGTGGTGTCGGCGGCTGCGAGGAAATGGTCGGCTAACCCGTCCTTATAGTTTCCGATCCCTCCGGACAATAAGCGGAAGAAGCTAGTCTCCTTCGGAAGGAAGGTGATTTACACTGCAGCGTCCACGATCAAGGCAGCCAACGCACGGGCGATCCTAGCCAGGTACGACTGGGAGCTATAGTTCAAACTGGACCTTATTCTGCATTCTTCCCTGTGGATAAGAGGATGGAGGCAATAGCTCTTTCCAGGAGGGGGAGGTTGCGTCTGATCACGCCATGACATTGGTGTTGGACGGCTCTGGCAGGGGGTTCTGCCAGATGGGGAACGGTGTGTGCCTTCATCGACGAGGCAGGATGAAGGCTACGAATTTCCAGCAGGAAGTCCAGACAAAGGTGTTGGACATGCCCTTTGACAGAGAACTTGTTTGGAAGGTTGTATAGTCCATCAAGTCGGATACAGAGACGGCCCATTCCTTGGGCACTGTCTTACAGCAGCGCTCTTCTTTTCACTCCTCCGGGGGAAAGTCGAGCAGGTCTTCCAAGGGTTTCTCCTCTTCGTACCATCAGCCTTCCAGATCTACAACCCAGGAAGCCTACAGAGAGCGTTCCCAGGCCTACGTAGTGAAGGACAGCATCGCTTGCAGGGCAGGACACCGCTCCGGAACAGGCCTGAACACCGCCTGGGCGTCGAGGTCCCCACGCGTGTACCCCGGTGGGCGGCTGGCTGACTAAGTTAATCAGCGAGTGGAAGATCACCACTGACAGATGGGGCTGGACGCTCTCTACCAGGTACACATCCTGGAGTTTAAACACAGGTATCTGCATATCCCTTCGGGAGCAGCACATTCCTCAGTTCCTGGAAGAGGTACGGGCAATGCTGCAGAAAGGGGTCGATGAAGCTAGTTCCCAAACGGCTCTAGAGCTCAGGAGTCTATTCCAAATACTTTCTGGTCAGCAAGAAGACCGGGGGCTGGAGACTCATCCTATACCTGCAACGTCTCAACAAATACTTAAAGTCCCAAAAGCTCTGGATGGTCATGTTGCAGCACGTGCTTGGCCAACTGGACGAAGCAGACTTATTGACGTTGCTGGACCTGGACGCTTATTGCCACGTTCCCATTCACAAGGCACATAGAAAGTTTCTGCGTTTGTAGTGCAGGTCTAGCACTACCAGTTCAGGGCCCTACCTTTCGGATTGAAGTTGGCCCCTAGAGTGTTCACGAACTGCATGGCACCAGTGGCAGCCCATCTATGTCTACAGGGTATACACCTATACCCTTACCTCGACAACTGGCTCATTCGGGCCAATTCGCAAGATTTGGCAGTCAGACACAGAGGCGTCTGTCCAGCTGCTGACTGATCTGGGATTCTCCATCAACTATCCAAAGTCCTGTTTGACACCATTGCACATCATGCTGTTCCTAGGAACCAGATTCAATACAGTGGCCTGCTTAGTGTCACCCTCGGAGGAGAGGGTAGCGGCCATTCAAGGGAAAGTGCAGCAGCTGTTGTCTATCAAGACCGCCACAGTGCGAACCATCAAGTCGTTACTCGGCATGTCCTCCTGCATCTACCTCATTCCGCTCTGCAGGTTACAGATGTTCACCTCTTCGTTCCTGGACGCTCACTGGATACAGGTGTCTGGAAGCTTCATGGACAAGATCCTGCTCAACGAGGAGTTCCGTCGGGTGATAGTGTGGTCGGGTGTCCGCTCCAACATCGCCTAGGGTTTCAAAACCCTCCATAACAGGAGACGATCACCACAGACGCTTCCCTGGAAGGCTGGGGAGCCCACACAGGACGTCTGCACACCAGAGAACTGTGGCTGCCAGAGGAGAAGGATCTCCATATCAAGGTCCTGGAGCTACGGGCAGTGTTCTGAAGTGTCTGAAGGGCAAGGTGGTGAGGATCTTCACGGACAACACCACCACAATGTTTTACATCAGGTAACGGGGAGGCACTCTATCCCCAGCACTCCAAAAGAAAGCGCAGGACGTGTGGCTCTGAGCAGTCGGTCACAAGATGTTCCTCTTCACCTAGCGGGAGTCAAGAACACCATCGCAGACTCCCACAGCAGGGAGTTACGCTCCTGCCACAAGTGGAAACTTCGGCAGAAGCATGTGGACTGCATCTTCGTCAAGTGGGGCCGGCCCAAGATCGATCTGTTTGCAACAGGGACGAACTACAAATGCCAGAAATTGCCAGCAGGTTCCACCAACCAGGGAGCATGGGGGACGCGCTCTCCTTTCAGTGGGAAGACCTGTTCCTATATGCGTTTCCCCCATTGCCTCTCCTTTTGAGTCATCGGCACACTCAAACAGTGCCAATGCTGGATGATGATCATCGCCCCGGTGTGGCTGAGGCAGATTTGGTACTCGTCGCCTCCGGAAGTTCTGGATCTTCTCACCAGAGAAGGAGGCGCAATCCTGCTCACGACCCCGGATCGCTGAACTTGAGGACTTGGCACATGCAGCCCTAGAGTTTGGTGGATAAGAGTTGCCTCCGGACTGCAGAGAGATCCTCACCAAGGCAAGGGCGTTGTCGACTTTGAAGTGCTGTGGTCACAAGTGGAAGCATTTTGCTACCTGGTGCCGGTCGCAGAAGATTACCCTGCTGAGGGTCACATCCCCACAAATTCTTCCATACGGGCTCTCCTTGGCCAAGGCCGGCCTGGCACATGCTTCTATCAAGGTGCATCTGGCGGCTATCTCACGCTACACCACGTCTCAGGGAAGCTCTTCACTGTGGTCTCAGCGACTCATCAAGGAGTTCCGCAAAGGATTTTTACCTTTCCTGCCTGTGAAGGCTCCTGCCCTGGCATAGGAACTCAACGCGGGACTGACCAGACTCTTGGGAGGGGGGGACCCTTCGAGCTGATGCATCAGGCCCCTCTCGTTGTTCTCGTGGAAAACCGCTTTCCTCATGGCCATCACCTCTGCCAGGAGGAGGGGTGATATGCAGGCCTTATCCTGCAAGCAGCGATAAGACTTTCCACGAATCGAGGGTGGTGCTGCGGACGCACCCCTCTTTCATGCTGAAGGCTTCCATTTCACGGTTGCTCTCAGGCTGCATCATGAATCGTCATCGGTTGGCGAATCAACCACTGCCCGGCCGTTGAGAGCCCACACCACCAGAGTAATTGCAACAACGGCGTTCCTGTCTGGTGTGCCCCTGCTGGACATCTGCAGGGCTGCTATGTGGAGGTCCACACACACCTTCACGAGATTCTACTGTGTCGACCGAGATTCCATGGAGTGCAGAGTCAGCCAAGCAGTGCCACGCAACCTGTTCACTTGAGGTGAGTTTGTTCCAGAGATGAGTTATGTAATGTTGTACTGCTATGCATTCGTTATTCATGAGCCTGTGAATCCATACCAGACCCCATGCTGGAAAACAATAGTTAAAGGTAAGTACTTGTTCCTTATTAATAGAAATAAGTACATCAATTTAAATATAAACAAATAATGTATCTAGAGACTTTTGTAACATCCACCCACCCACCATATGCATGTTTGATTTATCCTGAGTGTGAATCCACCATGTGTTGAACTGAGGGAAGACGGAGGTACTGGTGATTGGCCAGGATTCTGCCAATTCCTTTGGGAGCTCTGACTACTGGCTGGCCTGCCTAGGGCCATGCCGTCCCCTCTGCTGTAGTCATGAGCATTGGCATTAAGTTCATGGACTCTGGCTCCAGAGAAGCTCAAATTTCTGTAGCTCTCCAAACTGGATTTGTCAAACTGAAGATTCTAAAGGTGGTTTTCCCCCTACTTCCTGAGGAGGCAACGGTCAAGATAGTGACTGCTTCCATCATGGGGGCAATGGACTACTGTAATGGCATCTCTCTCGGCCAACCAGAGATGCTAATCCCGAGGCCACAGATGGTGCAAAATGCGGCCGCCAGGCTTGCCCTTAATGCGCATAGAGTATCCCACTCTCATGGCCTTCTCAAACGCCTTCATTGGCTGCCAGTTAAAGCCCGGGTGAGTTTCAAGATCTTATGCACGATCGATCGTGCTATTAACTCTGTGGGAGCCGAATTTCTTCAAACTATGGTTTCCCTCTACCAACCAAATAGATTGCTGCGCTCCACCAACCCTGCTTTCTGTCCCCCCGCTTTAGGCGTCCCCGGTCCGGTGGCAGATCGTTTTCTTTGTTGGCCCTGTCACTATGGAATTATCTTCCGTACCATATCAGGAGCAACCACGTTTTATCAAGCTTCTGAAAAGCACTCAAAACATTGCTGTTTCAGAGGTGGGTGCTTTCCTCTTCTCTCTGGTCCCATTAGCACCTAGATGCCAACAGGTCTTTGTTGCGTTTTATAAATATCGTTCCAAAACAATAGTGTATGAGGGTTTGGGATAAATCATTTTTATAGGGATCAAAATTAAATCAGAACATCGCTGCCTATCTAAATATTTGTATAAATTAGGAATAGACGTCTCCTCTCTATTCAATAGACATGTGAGTATCTCAAACCGCATTCTGGAAACTCTAGTTAAAAGAAAATCTACTGAACATGCTTGCATGTAATTTGCTTGCAAAAGGAAAATGTGTGTTTTTTCTAAATTCCCTTCAGCAGTGTTATTGTATTGTTTAAAAAAGTAGATTTCTCAATGGACAACTTAAGGCAGGAGAATGGGTAGCAGTTACGCTTTCCCTCTTTTCTTGAACTGTTCAGTACTAATAACTGGATTTTGCTTGGTGATGTAGCCAGAAATGTCGTCTTTTTTTTTTCTAGATATGTGCACAGTGAGATCCTTTTACTCCAGAACACAGAAAATGTATTCTGTGCTTGATCATTACACAAGGGGGCGAGGGGGTGCATCTCACAGTAGGCATATCATAGAACCTATTCTATCAACCACTCTAATTCCAGAAGAGCACACACTTCTGAAATATTCCTTAATTTCTCAGGGTGTATACTCCATGTATCTACCCCGCTCAGGACTTTCACTACTGAAAAGGACTGGGATTTAATCTATTCCAATTTATGGTCTTGGACCCCCCGGGATTAGTTCCACTTAATTACTTGCATATGAAATTTATTTGGGCTGTCTGCCAGGCGGGCACCCTCAGGAAGAGGTGGTCTTCAATTGGCATGATGCTGTCCGCTTTGCTCCAGTCTGGTTACCTTCTTTCTGTATTTGGGCCGGTTTTGTCTTTCCCTCTCGTGAAGGCCCAGGACTTTAAATCCAGCTATGCCTTTGTCAGTGAACTGCTATTAATCCAAAATGGGTCCAAAAGAAGGCAATCTATTTGATTCTTCTTTCAATTATTAATTCTCATTTCTCTCCTTCTGTCAGACAATTAACAAGCAAGTGTCTCCTGAATGTATGGGTTTGAAATTGCGTAGATTAGAAGCCACTCCCTTTAGAGGTCTGTATAGTTTCTGGTAAATGTATGTAATTGGAAATTGTCCCAGAAGTGACATCACACTAAACCATCCCCTCAATACTCATTGGGCATGTTAATGAAGAACAGTCTAATGGGAGTGACTGCTAAACTTCTAAACCCAGTTTCCCTTCCATTTGATGTAATGTCATCTTGGAGATTTCTACATTAAACAATTGTAGTTTTCTGGAACATCATGTTTCTCACAGGTAATCCAGTTAAGAATCAGTTATCGGATTACTCTCACCTACACATCCAATAATGCAATTTTCATCCCGGTACCTCATGGGATGGGTATGCTGTGAATTTTAGAGAAAGACTTGAGGCTCTTTGGCCTTCGGTGTGGGCCGCACACCCTATTACCCACCAGGGTTTTTTCTTGATCTTCAAAATATTTTAGGCTTATAGCATCCATTGCTATTCTTTCAGTAAATCTTTGTTCAGGTTTGCAAAGTATAAAGTTTTTATTCAGTGAAACATGAAATTAGTGGCAAATGCGGCATTGGCCTATGCATTTCGGACAGTGGGTCCTTAGTCTGGGCCTTTTGCTCTCGCCTAATCCAAATCGTCCATCTATTAGTCCACGCCATTGAAATTATCAAGGTTATCACATGGCACCAGTGAAAGCATGTATGCAGTGCATACCAATCAGAAAAACCGACGTTTCAAAAAAAATGTATGTAATGAAGTAAAATGAAATGACACTCAAAACTGTTAATAGCATTCACATAGTCTGGTGCATATTTGCATAGTTTACCATCATGAGTAGGGCGCCCACAAGACGTACAAAAACTTTTAACATGTAGGAGAAAACACATGAACATAAGGGTCTCCGTTAGTTGTGAAGTTCAAGATGCACTTAAAACTATTTGTGCTCATGCTGGGCACTGCAATACTGTTTAAGCTCTTGTTGCTTTAGTCAGCCCACGTGTCAAAGTAGGACTGTGCATTTATATATTGGTAGCGTGGCTAATCCTCGTGCTCTTAACTGTTGTCATGCACTCGAAGTGGTCCTTTTAAGAAAGTACATGCGCGCGTCTTAACTGTGAACCCTCACCTTTAATATCCTATTCAGGTGAATACTTCTATTAAAGTATGTCACTAAGTTAAGGTCATAGTGATATTATGCGGGGCACTGTTGTTGGAAGACTGACCTGCTGTTGTATGAACGGAGTCTGTAATGTTTACTGCGATCTTACGCTCTGCGTAAAAAGGGCGCGTTTGTTGGTTAGAAGCAGTACTGTTAAACAATATCTCATAATCTAATGCATGCGCTGAGATTGTACTTAACCCTTGTGTGAATAAGTGTCTGGATTGGAGGGCACGCGTGGCAACAGTCCAACATGACTGTCGTGCCTACTCGATGTGTCCACTTAGGTTACCATAGTTATCCTGATGCTGAGTGCCTGACCAGATGCCAGTCCTGATGGGACACAAGTGGGCATTTTGAGTCGGTATTCTAATCAGTCAAAAATGACAACCCAAAATGACTGAGGGATGTAATAAATGCAGGATTGTCGTGTGCGGTACAGCCCAGATTGGTAAAATGCTCAATGATTAAAGTAGCGCACCTTCATGTGGATGTCAGTATTTCAGAGTGCCCATTTTGTAAGAAACTGGACCGGTTGAGCTTCCTTTTAATTTTTATCTTAACCTGTGTTCATAATAGTAAGGTGGGGGGGGGGTCCATGTCTTCTGTGACGCTTGGTGATCACGTTCATATCTCATACATATTATGTTAAGCCGGCAGTGACATGATGAGTGAGCCTCAAATGTATCTAAACCCTCTAGGTGGGCTTCATTATATCTACACTCAATCAGTCGGATCACAAGTAGTAGTAGTATTCTGTCCTCTATTGTATGGGGTTATGCTGGATGCTCATAGACATAATTGTTGACAGTGTGTCCTCAAGAGGGATCATTAGTAATTAGCAATTATCATATTTTTACGAGTCATCTGGTCGTTTCATCTGTGTCAAGGTGTGTGTATGTAGCTTCTTGACCAAGTGGTTAAGGAAAACCTAATAATCGTATCATGATTGCCACTAATGGTTCATATCTACAGGAAACAATTAAGGCCCCACTCCGCGTTCATCCCGTTTGGTACAAGTGTGTCCAGGCAGTCGATCCAGTATGCCTCTCGTTGCTCTTTTCTTTTTTAGGTCTTGATTGTGTTCCCACTTTTCGATTACTGCCAGCGCTTGAAATTTAAGTTATGCCATGCTGTGCTTCTCCGTAAAGTGCTCGTTACTGATGAAGTTACGTTGTTATTTCTAATGCATGACTTGTATTCATTCATACGTATCCAGATTTTTCTTCCTGTTTCCCCGACATAATATATACCGCACTGACTTCTTATGCAGTATACAGTGTTCTGAGTGGTGCATGCAGCAAAGTTTCCAACTCCGATTTTATTTTTCTCCTGTATGTGGGTGCGAGACACAGCCACCTTTATATTACAACTGCTGCAGTTGAGGCAAGGAGAAGGTACCTTGTCTACTGATCGTATTGGTTGGTCCTCGTTATCCCCTTGTGTTGACCAGCAAGTCCCTCATGTTGCTGCTTATTTGATATGCAAGAACTGGTTCTGTTAAAGAGTTCCATGGTTCTGCTATCACTTGTTCCTATTCTCCAATATTTTTTGATGAAGCTTTTTATATGTGTGGAGAATTTAGAAACATACAGCACTGTCGATGCTTTTGGCTTCGTCTTGGTTTGCAGGAGACTCTTCCTTGATTTATTGGTCACCTTATCAGCTGCTCTTTGCTGATCTTCATCTGGATGACGCTTATCTTGGAATTTTTTTTAATGTATTTTATCCAGTTCAATTTTACATTAATCTGGGTTACTGATATTCTTTTCAATCTCAACATTTGTCCATGGGGGAATATTCCTCAGTGTTACGTGGGTGAAAGCTCTTTCTGTGTAGCAAGTTGTTGCAGTCTGTTGGTTTAGTAAATAAGGATGTCGTAATCTGTAAGTTGGTGACATTGACGTCAAGGTAGTGAATTCCAGGACTGCCTACTTCTGCTGTGAATTGGATTCTCCGGTCGATGGTATTAATGTATTTCAAAATTTTTCAACATTTCTTTATTCCCATGCCATATGCCAAAAATGTCATCAATGTATCTCACCCATGTTTTAATGCTGTCCTTCCATTGGGGGTTATCTAGGATATGCGTTTTCTTGAATTGGTACATGAACCAGTTGGCACAGGCTGGTGCCATAGTAGCTTCCATGGCAGTTCATGATATTTAAAGTAAGAGTTGACGGAGATAAAAAAAAAAGCCTGTAGTGTCAAGATATTCTTTTGCTGCTCCAATTTCTGCTTCCTGAAGAAGCCATTCCACGGCTTCTTGTCCTGAATCATGTGCTGTTTGATTCAGACATGCAGATGTTTTCTTTGTTTTATCCACTACAATTGTCACCTTAAACAGAAGAACATTACTTTTTTCTTTGCTATCAAAGTCCTGACGAAGACCTATATTGTGTATGTTTCGGTGCATCTTTTTCTACAAAGCAGATCACCAGTACTGTAACAGAAAATGTATGCATTGCCAGGCCCAAATTCGGTTTTTGCCTCTATGGGATGCTGTGTATTTCATCTCGGGTTGCACAATTCTTCAATTAACCAAAGATTGCTACATTCTTCCGTGAAACATAATTCCTGCTTGTGCATGGCCATTTAATGTTGGACATATACCATTGTAAAAATGTGCTTATTTTTCAAATGTACCACGCAGGCTGCTGCTCATGTTTGTTTTTTAAAATTGCGCTTTTCTTTCTTTCCCTACTTCTCTTGGGTATATATTTGCCTACAAATCCATCCTCCCAAAGTTCTTAATTCCTTTGTGGGATTTCAAGAAGGGAAGCCTAGGCAAACGGACTGATCGCCTCCTACAAAACCATCCCACAAATGTCCAACTGTTAAGTGCTAATGTTTGGGCGATTAATTGTGATGGACCATATGCACTTTAAAACCAAGTCAAGACAATGGGTTTTACCAGATACTTGGTTTATTTGTGAAAAAGGTTCAACTGTACATAGAAATGTACAAAGCTACCTGTTTGAAAGGAGAAAAAATACTTTTTTGCCAAAGTGTATATTTTATTTACACCTATGCAAAACAATATGCTAGATTCCTCATTTTCTTGTAATCCTGAAAAAGCAAGCAACATGTATTAATACAAGCAACCCATAGCAGACTTCAGACACCAAATTGTTGCAGTATACGCTGTGAATAGCACACCCAGGCTGGCCTCCCTTTTTCCATTCTGTCACTTTCCCCTCAACGATCATTGAGAAGCACAACTATGAATCCCAGAATGCAGATAAACATTGGGCACAGATGCGCCACTCACACCGGACGTGACATTGGTGAATATATATATCTGACTAGGGATCAATGTTTGCTTTGTCGCCAGTGCCAATTTGCATTTGATTTGCCGTACACCATTCGGGAAAAGCTAACCTACAAGTCCCAGGATTCAAACCACTGTTGAATGAACAGCCAGGGCTGGAAGGGATGTGTCAAACCTGTTGTGGGACCACTTCACAATACTTACACCTTTGTTGGAATCTTATCTGTGCTCTGTAAATGGGTCAACCTAATCAGTTCCAATAGACTTTGTTACACCATTCATGGCCTCCAGACCCACATTAACCTTCAAGCTTGCTTCTTGTAAATCTTGACTATTGTGTAAGAGCGAAAGATGCCACTTATATGTCGATATAATATGCTTAACCAGTATAACAGCAAAGATAAAATGCAGAGGATTTAAAACCGGGCCAATGTCTGTGAAAGGAGAGGAAGAACGGTAAAGTCAGTTGCAAGCAGTGTACCTGACTCAGCCTCTGATATGCTTCTGGTGCAAAATATCTGCTAAGACTGTATGACTAGTCTGTGCCTCTAAAGCCATCATTGACACAAGGACGACGGCCGGATTCACTTTGTTTCGCTCCTAGACCTACTAGGCGAATTCTTCATGCCTGAAGGACACAATCTTCTGGGTCAGTCCATGCAATTTAGTGCTATGAGCACCACACAGTCCAGCTAATAAAGGACTCCCAAGCACAGCGCCACTGCTGCAACCTCAGCCGACGATTACTTACACGGACAGTACCACGCTCTGCGTTCATCCTGATGAAGACCACCACTACTTCGGGCTCTTACCCAGCCCCACATGGCCGAAACACTTAAGTGTCGATGTTCCGTGACACAGCTGTTAAAACCCCATTGTATATATGTTTGTAGATAGTGTTGTGAACACAGTCTTGTTCAGCATCCCCAGACCTAATACAGTCCTGGGCAGCACCTCGTCGAATTTTGTCCCCACTCATTTGTATTTTGTACTTGTGCATCACTTTGGAAATTCTACCTCGATACTAGAGAGGTTGATACACATCTGTATTTCCTGTGTTCAAAATAACATCTGTCCGTACTACTTTCGTGCTTATCAAAAGTCATATAAACATTTAATTTTATCATCTGTGCAAAAAATTGGTTGAAGACAAAATAAAAGTGTCTTAACCAGGTAGCTGTGTATGGATCTTTCATCTTGATTTCTAGCATTTTCTATACAGGTGGGCAAATCAGGACTCCGCCAGGCGCCCTTTATATATCTTCTAAAAGGTTGGTAGGGATTGCGAAGAGCCAGTTTAATGCGAGATGTGCCTAAACCAGTCTTAATACTTGCTTGCTACTTGAGAATAATGGCAACGTTTCTTAAAAATTGCTGCAGACCATTCTGTTATGGGTGCACACTTTAAAAGAATCGCTCTGCGTTTCTCCCTTTAACCAACCATGTCAACATTTCAAAAGAAATTCAAGTGCCAGCTACAGTGATTTATTTGAAACCTACAGCTAGATCTCTGCTTAAGGGTCCGTAACCTACTGAGCTATTCCAAGAATTTGCTGGCTTTCACAGGTTAAAATAAAGCTTCTATGAAGGTTTTATGGTGACTTTTAAAACACATGATCACGGTCATCTACTGATCTTGCCAGATGGGCAAATGGGTTAATGCCCATCTTGTTAAAATCTGAACATCTTGACAGCCACTGGACCCTACTTTCTCAGAACTCGTCCAGTTTTCCAGTGTTACAAGGCCAAAAAAATGCACGGCATATCATTTTATGAAATGTCATTTTCAGCCTTATGTAATTTGTGAATGCAGATTGCTTCAAACAAAAACAAAAAAATAAACGAATGTAGGTACGTGGAAAAAACTAACTTAAAGCATTATTTCTTCTCTCCCTTTGCTATTGTATTAAAGGTTTCAAAAGAATAAAATACTGTGTCCAGGGGTGGGGGGCTTCAAGTCTCGTTTTTGCTTCAAACAAAGGTGGAAATCTTACTTCTCCCGCAATTTGCCCAGTGAAGAAAGCGCACCATTTCTTACTCGCCAATTGCTAGTGGATAGTGCACGTTTTTAGGCCTGATAAAGGAGTACTTAAAGGTAGCATTCAAAACTCTAGCCTTGGCTTAGACGGTAGCTCAGGATTTGACAAAAGGATTGATGTTGTGTCCTGAGGAGCAATTATGCTTATTCGGCAGCAAGTTTCCACCTTGGCATTGCTCATCTCCCATTCTAACTTTCTTAGCGGTTTTAGTATCGGACAAAGGGAGGGCATTTTCACATTGCTGTTGTCAAAGAAGGCACCCGTGCACACACCTCCCCAGCTGCAGTTAGGGGGTGCGTTTGGGGTATTTGTACTGCGTTTCTGTTTAAGGGTGCTATTCCATAAGGTACATAAGGAAACTGCAGTTATGATCAACTGTAAGGTGTTAATACTGCCTTTTACTCTCCTTCAGGGTGCTACGTGATAACCACACAAATGGCAGCTTCACTTAGGGTCAATTGTGTGATATTTGTACGGCCCTGTGCTTCTGGGTGCTATGCCATAGGACACATACGGAACCTACACAGTTGGGGGTGTGGGATATTCGTACTGCCAGTTGCTTCTGGATGCCATAACATAGGTCACTTTTACACAATACTTACCCTCCTTTCTTGATGATTATTCAATAACATTAATCTGTTATGCATCCCACTCTGGGTGAGGCTACCTCATGTCCACGCGTGGCTGATCAGATCTGATATGTTAAAAGGAAAAACCCAGATCAAGGCTTTCTTTTTACTGGGCAGCCTGACCAATCAAATCAATTCAGCTGGTTTTACAAGCAAACTGTCAGCCATTCTACAAATTGTTCACACAATTTGTGAACTACCTCCTTTCCCCTCTTCCTTCCTCTCCTGCTCACTCCTCTGGCTCCACTCTTGACCTAATCTTCAACTCTTCCTACCCCTCTTCTACTGTCTCTACACTACCTCTCTATCTCTCAGATCATGCTTTACTCTCCTTCTCCCTTACTCTCCTCTCCCTCCCTTCTTCTCCTAAGCCTTCGCCTACTATTTATTCATGACGTGACCTTCGTAACTTTAATCCCTCTCCCTCTTTCTTTCTTGAAACTTGCTCTTCTCTCCCCTCTCTCCAAGATTTCTTCACTATCGGCCAATGACGCACTTTCTACTCTCTCCTCTTCTATCTCCTCCTCTCTCGATCTACTCCACCCCCTTTCCTTCTTCCATCCTAACCGGATACCCTTTCAACCGTGGCTCTCTCAACTCCTCTCCATGCGACGTATCCGACATCTTGAGAGACTCTGGCTCAAATCTCCTTCGCTATCCAACCAAACCTCCTACTTCTCTTACCACTCCCTTTATGACTCTTGCCTCTCCTCAACAAAACGCTCCTACTACTCTAACCTTCTTCACTCCCAAGCCTCCCACCCCTGCTGCATATTCCAAACTCTCTCTAGTCTTCTCTCTCCCCCAACCCCTGATCCCTCAATCTCATCCACCCTTTCTCCCTCTGACTTTGCAAACTTCTCCTCCAAGATTCTTGCCCTTTGGCAAAAAATCAATTCCTCTTCTTACTCCACCCCTCCCCCTTCTCCCTTCGCCCCGTCTACCTGCATGACTGACCTCTCCCCTGTCTCTCTTTATGACGTCTCTATCCGCCTCTCCAAAGCCCACCCCTCGTCTGCTCCAACCGACCCTTCTCCTCCCTTCTTATTCCTAAGATCTACCCTCTTCTTGTTCCCTACCTAACTTCCTTCAACAACACCTGGCCTTTCCACGGCCACCTTCCCCTCTGCTTTCAAGCATGCCACTATCATTCCGATTCTGAAGAAACCTTCTGCTGATCCCCTGCTCACCTCTAACTTCCGTCCTATCTCACTTCTCCCATTCCTCTCTAAACTTCTTGAGCGCCTCGCCTACTCGCAGCTCTCATCCTTTGTCACTAATCTCTCTCTCCTTCCCCCTTCTCAATCTGGCTTCCGCCCCAAACACTCTCCTGAAACAGCCCTCACATCCTTTACTCCCTTCTCTCCACCCGGCACTCTAAGCAATCCTCTGTCCTTATTCTTCTTGATCTCTCTGCTGCCATTGACACCATCGATCACCCCCTTCTTCTCAACACTCTTCCTTTGGATTCAAAGGATATGTACTAAACTGGCTATCCTCTTACCTCTCCTCCCGCTCTTTTACTGTTTCCTGGGGTGGCTGCTCCTCTCCTACCCAGCCTCTGGAATACAGAGTACCCCAAGGCTCTGTGCTTGGCCCTTTCCTATTCTCTCTCTACACCTCCCTCCTTGCCCCTGTTATCTCCTCATTTGGCATCTCTCACCATTTCTATACCGACGACACGCAGCTCTTACTTTCCTTCTCTTCCTTCTCTTCCTTCTCTCCTGATCTCCACCTTAAATTTTCTTCCTGTCTTACTGCCATTAAAAACTGGATGTCTTCTCGCTTTCTTTCCCTTAACTCTGACAAAACTGAAGTAGTGTTCTTCCCCTCCAACTCCCTTCCCCCTGCCTCTCCTCATTCCTTTCATTCATGTTCCTCCCTCTAATCTTACTTTCTCCCCCCACGCTCGCAACTTAAGCATTCATTTTGACTCCTCTCACTTTTTCCCATCATATATCTCTCACCTCTCGTGCCTTTCGCTACCACCTCTATAATATTCGCAAAGTCCGCCCCTCTTACTTTCCACACTACTAAACTTTTAATCTCCTCCCTTATCTTCTCTCGCCTCTTCTACTGCTACTCCTTACTCTTTGGTCTACCTATTTCACATCCCGCCCCCCCTCAAATCTATCTACCACTCTGCCATCTGTACCCTCTGTCTCCTCACCTCCTGAGACTCCATCTCAGCTTCCCTATCCTCCATTGGCTGGCTTCCCTTTCACTCCCAACTTAAATTTCATTTTCTCTGCCTAGTCTTCAAATCACTCCATGATCTTGCTCCCCCTTATCTCTCTTCCCACACTCCCTCTCGCTCTCTTCGTTCCGCTGACAACTTCCTCCTCACTGTTCCTCCCTCCCCTTGTGCCTCCTCCTGTTTCCGCTCCTTCCAACTCCTAGCCCCCCCTCCACTGGAACTCCTTACCTCTCTCAATCCGCTCTATTCCTACCTTTTCCTCATTCCGCACGTCCATTAAATCTCTCCTTCTCCATTCCCCGCCATGACACTCCTCCCCCTCCTTGCTCCCCCTCTCCCACCCTTTCCCTCTTCACCTTAAACCTCTCCCTCCTCTTCACCCTCCACCTCCATCATCTCCCCTTCACCCCTTCTGTTTCCCTCCTCCTTCTTCTACCCATCCTCCCCTTTCCTTCCAGCTCTACTCCACTACTCCCCCCCGCTCCTCTTCCCTTCTGTCTAATTGCTCTACATACTGTTTTGTTGGTTTGATTCCAAATTGTAATTTGCTTCTACTGTTACTGTTATTTTGTTATTGTTAAATGTATCCTGTTAAAATGTGCAGCGCTTTGGTGTAAAGCGCTATATAAACTTAATAAATATAAATAAAATTCTTGCAGACATGCAGCCGTCCAGTGGACCCACATTATCGCTAACTTACCTCTACCTGGAAACATCGCCCCTCACGATGTCTGTCAAACTTTACCTTCTTTCCTAGCCCCTTTTCCCCACTCCAGACTAAGGCCCAATCATTCCTGACTGGTACACAATGTGCCTCATTTCTGCACAGGCCAAGCTATGGTGGTGATTTGGCGCAGTATAAAAACTTCATTGCATACAGGCATTTCCTTATTGCTAAATGTAAAAAATCTGCTATAAACGTATAACTTCTGTAAGCAATTAATTTCATGTATTGTCATAAGTTATCTCAATAAGTTCTTGTCTTTCTCAGAAAAATCATTCAATTCACAAACCTTTTTATAATACTCCTGAGAAGGATTTGTTAGAAAATTAAACCATTTAACTCCTGGTCTCCCTTTCCTGGTAATGGAGAAAGATGTTGTATTGCTACAAATGTAATGTCATTGAGCTCCTGTTATGCATGCTGTTCTACACGCTGTGCCACCAAAGCGGGGATCTGCAATATTTGGTGTACCAGATGTTTTAGACAAACTCCCATCAGCTATATTCAGCATAGTCAGTGGAGGCGGTTCATGGTAATTGGGGTCCGATACCTTTGAGCCATACGTTGCAAACCAGTGCTCGAGATTGATGCTAGTCTTGGTAGCGTATTCCTCAGGTGTTCCGTAATACATGTGCCGAGTGCATGAATCGTAAGTGAATTGTAACTATGGAGGGAAAGCACTTTAAAACCCAAATAGCAAAATAAATGTTTTAAAACCAGATTGGTAATTAAAAAAAGTCAAAGGAGTTCAGTAGCTTGCCAACTTGTATGGAACTTGGTACATTAGACAGTGACAAACGTCTCTAACCATCATTACGCCTAGGCTATCCAGAAAACAATACAATGACACGTGAGACAACAGCGTGGCATAGATCTTTTGCGTTTGAGGTTTCGAGTCCTGGCAGTCAAACTTTCACACCAATTATGAAGTCTGTTGCTGTAGACAACTGTCTTGTGTTGTCGATTTCTTCAGGATTGTTGACAATGGCGCTGCCGACGACTATGCACGCTGCTTCGACAGGGTTGACAGTGACTGTCTAGACTATCTCCAGCCTTCGGAAGATGGGGTTCCCTTCGTGCTCATTGGTGATCCAGACAACTGAGACGCCGCGGCCGTGGTGCTCATTGACTAGGAAGTCGGCACGTGCAACAACTTCACCTTTTTAAGTACCTTCCCCTTGGAAGCGTCCTTGGAGGATCTCAATCTCTTGCAAGAGGGAGTATGCTCTTTGGGCCTGCTAGCCTTGGCAGAGGCATGACTGCACACAGATGCAGAGTAAGAGGCCTTACCTTCCTCCAGCTATGACACAGCCGCTGATGGCGAGCCTTCCTAGTCTTAGTGAGAGACTGGCAGGTGGGGCATCCCTCCACATTGTGGTCTGAGTGCAGGCAGTAAATGCACTTTCGTATGGATTGTGTCCTCCCACGTATTCCTCTTTGAGATCTCCATATCCAGCTTTAGCGACTTTGGAAACTTTTTCCAGCAGGGGGTGCTGCACATCAATGCCTGTCGACACAATGTCCCTCGAGGGCCTCCGTCTCGATGTAGATGTCATCACTGATATATAGCGCACGCAGCGACTTTTAGCTTCAGTTCAGTTTTACCACTAGAGCTATCGCGTCAGAAGATCGGCACGCTTTGATTCCTTACCCATCGCATTTTGTGAAAATATGGCATTGTTGTCGGTATCATCGACTCCAAGATCAGTTGACTGTGCGAAAATGTCCCTTACGGACCCCCATTGGGTGTGACTGTTGTGCTTAGGATCCACTTATGACATCGGCGTGTGGATCCTGCCTATCGATGACAGCGAAAGCCCTGAAAGAGCATAGAGTGAAGTTAGCTGCGGGTAGGTCACATAAATCCCCTTTCACCGACTGTAGAAAAAGCGATCCCCCGAGTCTAGAGGCGACTCCTCGTCGGAAGAAAACTAAAAGATCTTGTTCCAGGAGTGGGGTCCCACAACTTGTCATAGTCCTCACAGCATTGGAAGAAAATGCGTCATAGATCGCTGTCTTCGTCTTAGAGTTCCTCCCCTGAACGGATCACCTGCCTGACCAAATCAGCCTCTCGAACTGAATGGGAGCGATTCACACTCAAATGCTTAAGGTATTCGAGAATGCAGCCTCAGCCCCCTCGAGGAAAAGCAAGAGCCATGCCCATGTCGACAAACTCTACAGAGAAAAGACAAAACCCTGTGCGCCTCCAGGCCCGGGTGTCCAGGAGAAAAGTCCTCAAACCTTTCGAGGTTCCGTCAAGGATAAAATATTCCGAAAAGGAAATCTTCGATGCTGAAATATTCGACTTCCTTGACCAAAAAAATCGTAGACGCCTCAGTCGTCGAAGTCCTCTACGGCGTTGAAGATTTCAACACCATTGTCTATGCACATGACAAAATCCTTCAAGATTGAGAAAACATACCCCACTGCCAAGGAAAGACTAAGTCACAATTCATGAGGAAAGTGAGCCATCCTCTGAATCATGTCCTTTTGGGTTACAATATGGGACACAACTTGTTCCACAGGCTCTAATATCGAAGGACTTGAGGATAAAGAATCTACATGAGACTCCGCTCATGAAATTGAATATGGAAGGCCATATCCCTCAGGCCATGCTGATGGGGGTCATACAGGCAACTAATGTCTAGTCGTAGAATATCTGGGATGGAGTAGACCTGCACCACTTTTTGAGCAGGATGACCTTACAGATATTTTAGATAATGGACCCCTGGAGGACCCTATTCATACCTTTTCATGTAGCGTTACAAAGGCGAGTCAATGCCAACCGGGAGACGCCGGATTTGAATCCAGCAGTAAATAAATAATTAACGAGCAAATACAGAGCTTCAAGCAGTGACCGCTGTTTTGTAACTAAACGCCCAACTCCAGAATGTTTGGTGGTTCATACCTCCACATCTAAACAGAATACATACCCAACTATTCCCCCCTGACAGATGACAAACGCTATGATGTATGGCAAAAAGTATTTTCTGCTGGAAAAAATGGCCCTGAAGTCAGCAAATGCCACAAGTGCACTGGCTAAATTCACTTTCACCCTATGGGAATGTATATTGATGGCGGCTGAGCAGATCCCTGAAGGGGAAGAAAAAGGTGGTTTCCTAAATCCTGTTAAGGATGAGAAGTATGCAATGTGCGAATCCCTTCAGACCGGTCTCAACTCTGTTGACAGCATCAGCCGGGCTATGGCGGCAGGCACTCTAATGCACATATTTGCCTGGTTGAGTGTCTGGTTTTGCTCTGGATGTGAACTCCAGAATCCTTAACATGCCCTTTGATGGCACACA
Source organism: Ambystoma mexicanum (assembly GCF_040938575.1). Lineage (NCBI taxonomy): Eukaryota > Metazoa > Chordata > Amphibia > Caudata > Ambystomatidae > Ambystoma > Ambystoma mexicanum. Next base: position 167,181,422 of record NC_090939.1, read on the forward strand.
TTTATTTGGCAGCAAGGCTGACGAGACCCTGGAGAAGCTGCAGGCCTCCAAAGCAGCAGCCAAATCCCTTGAGGCTGCATTCAGTCAGCCACAAACTCACCCCACTGGAACAGCTTGGAGGGGCAGGTCCTTTTGCTATTATTCCTCAGTTGGAAGAGGGAGAGGACTGTCAAATCGATCAGAGAAGATTCCCCTGTGGTGGACGGGGAGAGGTGCGAAGCCCGGTCAGGCAATGGCTACTTTACCCTCAGCGTTGCTTCAGCCACCTCAAAACCTCGGAGCCCTTAATGCACAAAACACTGATGGGAGGCAGACTCTTGCAGCATTGGAAACAGTAGCCCAGGGTTACTACTTTCCCTTCCTCAAAAAGCCTTGGGATCATCCACCGGGGAACAACTTTCATAATTTCAGATCTGCTCCTGTGCCGGACATTTTTACCCTGCTGGAGAAAGGTGCTATAGAACCAGTACCTGTAGCGGAGAGGAACAAGTGTTGGTACTCCCCTTACTTTCTAATCCCCAAAAAGGACGGGGGATTGAGACCCATTTTGGACTTAAGAGACTTGAACAAGTTCCTCAGGAAGGACAAGTTCAAGATGGTTACCCTTGCTCAGATCCTTCAGGCCCTCCAGCTTCAGGACTGGATGGTATTATTGGACCTTGAGGATGCTTACTTTCGTGTACCAAACCATCAGAAACACAGAAGGTACCGGAGGTTCGCCATTGGCGGTTCTCATAAATTTCGAGTTCTGCCATTTGGGCTGACCTCCAGCCCAAGGGTTTTTACCAAGTTGGTGGTGGCAGCGAGTCTCAGGAGGGGGGATACAAGTCTACCCCTACCTGGACGATTGGCTGATCAGGGCTCGTTCTCCCGAACAGGCCCTGGAACATCTCGGCTCCAACTGTCACTCACTCCACAGACTGGGCTTCTCCCTAAACTTTAAGAAGTACCACATGATACCATCTCAAAGGCTCCAATTTATCGGTGCAGTCCTAGATGCATCCTTGGGGAAAAGCTTTGCCACCCGAGGTGAGGGCGCAAGACATTCTGCAGGTGGTTACCAAATTCCAGAGTGCCCAACGTCTTCCGGCCTTTGACTTTTTGAGGTTGCTCGGCCTCATCGCATCCTGCATTTTCTTGGTCCTCGAGGCTCGCCGGAGATGAGATCTCTCCAATGGGCTCTCAGGACTCAATGGTCCCAATTTTCAGGCAGGATTGCAGACCACCTACAGGTGCCAAGCAGTCGCACAGGACCTTCTGTGGTGGGCCTGTGAGGAAATCATTCTGAAGGGAGAACACTTTTGGCAATCATTGCCGGAGATTATTGTAGTAACGGACGCCTCACTCACTGGGTGTGGAGCCCATGTAAACAATCTGACAATCGGAAGTCGTTGGTCTCCATCGGAGTCTTAACCGACACATCAACCTTTTGGAGCTGAGGGCAATCAGACTAGCACTGAAGGCCTTTCTGCCCTCTGTATTGGAAAAGAACATCCTCATAATGACTGACCACACGGTGGCCATGTACTACCTCAACAAGAGAAGAGGTGTAGGGTCACTACCACTGTGCAGAGAGGCAATGCAGCTCTGGTTCTGGCCGGTTCAAGAAGGAATCTCCCTATCAGCAGTTCACCTAGCCATAGAGAACATGGCTGCGGATGCTCTGAGCAGGCAGAGCAGTCGCCCATGAGTGGGAACTAGCTCAGGAAGTCCTTCAGGAGATCTTCACCCTTTGGGGAACCCCTCAAGTAGATCTGTTTGCGACCGGTGTCAACTGGAAGTGCGAGCTGTACACTCCTCCAGGGAATTTTCCACAAGAGGAGCTCTAGGGGACACGTTCGTGGTGGACTGGGAATTTCTACTCCTGTACGGGTTTCCTCCGGTCCCAGTCATTCCTCGAGTAATAGGGAGGTTGAGAAAGTTTGGAAAATCCATGATCCCAATTGCTCTGAATTGGGCTAGTAGGACATGGTACCCGGACCTTCTGGACATGCCCATCTGCCCTCCAATACGTCTGCCACAAAGAGGGGACTTTCTGTCGCGAGAGGAGGGTCGGTGCTCCATCCAGAGGTCAAGACACTCAACCTTCATGCATGGTTTCTGAGAGGTTGAGATAGGATTGGGACCTCCCGGACGACGTAATGGAGAAGGTCAGCAACGAAATTGTTATCGTTGGAACAAATTCTGCAGCTGGTGAAGGGATAAGAATGTGGACCCTTTTACATGCAGCACACCTATGGTGTTATCGTTCTTGTTACACCTGGCTAATCTGGGGCTACAGGATGGCACAATTAAAGGGTATCTGGCAGCGCTATCTATTTTCAAGCGCTCCTCTGAAGAGGTATCTTTCTTCAAAATACCTTTTTAGTGATTCAATTTCTGAAGGGATTGATAAATGTATTCCCTCCGATCCCATTTCAAGTCCCGGTTTGTTTGGTTTTGAAATTTCTTGTGTGTTCCATTCGAGCCTATTCATTCCTGCCCTTTAAGATTACGAACTCTGGAGGCCATCCTTTTGGTTGCTTTTACATCAGCCCGTAGGGTGAGTGAGCTCCAAATCTTATCCTGCAAGCCTCCTTACACAATCTTCTTTAAGAATAGAGTGGTCCTTAAGCTTACACCTACTTTCTTACCAAAAATTGTCAGTTTCATTTAACTCAAAAAAATCATACTTCAGTTTTATCCTCCACCTCGTCAGGAAAAGAAGAGGAGAGATTACACAGGCTTGACCCAAGATGTGCACTTAGCTTCTACTTGTCCAGATGCTCTAAGTTAAGACATGATCAACTTTTCGTTGGTTACACAGGCCATAAGTTGGGTATTGCTGTCACAAAACAAACCTTATCCCAGTGGATCATTTTAGAAATTGCTAAATCCTACAGATTATCAGGAAAAGATCCTCCTGATGGTCTCGGGCCCCTTTCGACCAGGGGCATGGCTACTTCGTCTGCCTTACAGAGGGGCGTTCCAATTCAGAATTTTGTGCGGCAGCACCATGGTCCTCCGTTCACACATTCACCAAGTATTATAGTCTGGACTCTACCTGAGGCCGGGAAGGTTGTTTTGGGAAGGCGGTGTTACATTCTGTACACACAAACCCAATAAGGAACTCCTAAATTATTCTTCGAAACGGAAAATTCTGACTCCCTCCTCCAAAAATGCAAACTCTGCTTTGGGAGTCTATCATAAGATGAGGAATACGTGGGAGGACACAATCAATTTGAAGAACAAGTTACTTAGTGTGGTACTGTTCTTTTAATTGGATGTTACTCCCACATAGTCTTCATCGCCTCTCCCAACCGACCCTGCAGTAGACTTTCCTTGTTGCGGTTTACATTCTTTCAGCGTGAGTAACCGTTGGGCATAAGATCAATACATACGCATTAAAATGGAACTGAAGCCAATGTTAGCTGTGCGTGCTATATACCAATGATGACATAGACATTGAGACGGAGGCCCTCGCGGGACGAGTCGACTGGCATCGACGCGCAGCACCCCCAGCTCGAAAGAATTTCAGAAGCAGCTAAAGCTGTATATGGAGATATCATAGGATGAGGAATACATGGGAGGAACATCCAATCGAAAGAACGTTTCCACGGGTAAGTAACTTGTTCTTTGGTGGTGGTCCTTGATGAAGAGATTTTTCTGACCGCATCTGGAGCAGGCCTGAAGAGGCTCTTCTTCTTGGCCTCCGACATGGTGCATGTACTAGGCCCAAAACTTGGTTTGTGGTCTCAAACTACGTAGCGGTCCGACTGGAGTTGGGAGTGAGGCCTGCAACAGATCCCCTCTGATTAAAAGTCACAAAGGTGAAATATTTGAAGAAAGACTTGAAGAAAAACAATAATAGAATGTGAATCCATGTAAGATTAATGCTGGAGAACAAGAGTTTACAGGTAAGTAACGTGTTCCTTAACCTTCTTTCAGATCCCATTTCGAATGGGACAAAAAAGTTGCACAATCTGGGTTTTAGATGTTTTTTCAGATTTTTCTAAATGTTTTTTATACTTTAATATAATTTTGAAGGCATTTGATTACATATGGCGATATGCAGGTGTTTAAATCAAATGGATAGGTTGATTACTTTACAAATTATCCCCCCTACAGATAATTATGTCCATTCACTATTGGCCTTTCAAATGTAAATCTGTAGCACTCTTATTTGCCAATAGGTCCATTGTGGTATCCCGAAGAGATGGGCTGGCGGAGACGAGCCAACAAAGAAATGTCATCCGAAGTGTGCCATCGATGCACATTTGCTTCCCTTAGCTGTATTCTAAAAATGCATTGGTAAACATTTATAAGAAATCTTATTATGGGTTCTTTATAATGGACAAAGTTGGTTTGCATCTTGAGGAAATTGGATTTATTGAATGCTATGTATTAGTTTCAATCCTCAGATGTAATTCCTGCTTACTGGATGGTGCCTGATACCCAGGAGCTGCTATTAGCTCCTGGCAACTTGTTCAAACCATGCGTAAAAGGAAGCCATCGCGTCAAGGAGAACAATTTGAAATTAAGCTGCGTCATACCATGAGATATCGGGTTTGTAATAATTAGGGCAGGTACGAAAAAATAGGTCAGCCGAAGATTAATGCTAAAAGCTGGTGAATCATTGTTTATGTAGGCCAGGTGAGAGCAAGTTTAAGAGCGTGCTCGACACGATGATTCTGGTGTATGGACTAAAGGCATCTTTGCTACAGTTTGGAAAATTACTTTCTCTGCGACCCACATGGGCAGTTTGATAAGGAAGATCTGCAAGAATGTATTCAGTGAGTTGGATCCATCTGAGAAGTTGTTCCCTGGTTGATGATTGTATGGACGCAAGTAACATTAACTTTTTGACCCATTTCTAGGATTGCAAGTTTCTGCTTATAAAACCGGATGGTTCTAAAACACTTATCTTTTAATTGATTGCTTATTTTATAGGGCTTGTAGTAGCAATTGGAAAATATATACCTTTACACTGCAGTAGGGTGCAGATATAGAGTAGCACTGAATTCCTTATTAGTCCTTACTTTGCCTTTATTATGATGTATCAGGGACCCCAATGTGGATTAAATTGCAATCACAAGCTGGTATGGTGTTCACAAACCTAAATCGCGGCTATCCTAGCGCATTGGAAAGAACTTGAAGCATGAATGGGAGTTTGATGAGCCTGGGCTTACGAAGCAGGGTACAGTAAGGAAAGGTTGAAAAGTATTGGAAAAAAACGTGATCCCTCACCTAGTTTCACGTTACTTGTGGTCTGGTGCTGTAGGGATGTGCCCTAGCAGTTCGGGCTCGACTGCCCCCCTTTGGGATGGGACCAAACCTAATTTGCAAATGGTCTTTCCCCTTCTGTGATTACATTGCAGGAAGAAAAACTATGGTCTGGAAGGGTTTTCCATGGCAATTGCCAGGGGGTAAGATTAAGTATATCGCCTTTCTGGCCATCAACCTTCAGTTTATCTTCTATTGACAATGTACAACTGCTTGTGGAATCGTTCCTTCTGTGAGCTACCTTTTTGTTTATTTCGAGGTATTGTTAATTTGTCAGCCTCAACTTAAAGTCTTTATGGGTAGAGACCTTCCTTGCTAAAACTTAGCAGTTAAACAGCCGTTTTCAATAAAAGGTGTTTGCCCTCAAAGTACATTGTGTGCCTTCAAACTTGGGGGGGGGGGGGAGGGAGCAGGGGGGACTTTTCAAATGCGGGGCTAATCTCTGCTGATGGTTAGTGGTGGATGCAAATTGAGTCCTGTGTTTTAGTATGCAATTGATTTGCATCTTAATTTTCGCAAGTGATATTCTGCACACATTTCATTGTTGTGAGTACAATTATTTGTTAGCTTTAATGCTAGAATGATGTAGACAGTGTTATTTTGGGGGGCGTCATTTTACTTTTATTAAGCAGATGGATACCTGTTTCACACCTTGGCTTCTACAAAATAAGCAGAAGCGAGATGTTTGTACTACTTTACTGCCTGCTTGAACCGTTTCAAACCTGAAAATGTTTTGGCATGGTCGAGTCCTTCCTGTTCAGGGGGGCAGGTGGTGAACTCAAGTGGTGAGCAGTCTGAAATCTATGGAGGCATTGGGACGCTTCGTTAGGTTTTGCTGTGTACTGGTAGTACTCTATTGCCCTTCACACTCCCCACTGCTTCTCGTTGCCTCTTCCCTCACGTTCCCAAAGACTAGGTTAGGTAGGGTCTCCAGGCAGTACAAACAGCCATTAAGAGATTGTATTGTGTTGCAGGTAATGGAACCTAAATGTAAACCTACACACTCTGGTGTTCTTATACTTGTAGAGTTTCAGGTAATCAAATATTCAAAGTCCTATTATATCCCACAATCCCTCGGCCTCTTGCAAAATTTCTCCCCAGACATGGTATGTACTAGGTCACCAGTAGATATAATAGTCTTATTGACCGGTGTATTTGTTGTCCATGACTGCTGCAGGTATTCTGCGAATCTAAACAAATGGTATTAACTTTTATATAGTTACAAATAGGGTATTGTTCAGTTTTTTTGAGTGTCATGAACTCTGTGTGGGTTTTGCCACTGGAAAGTTTCTGCTAGTGTGGATGCTTCATAGTGTAAAGGGGAACAGAGGTGAGAGAGGGGGGCGGCCTCCTAGCCAATGAGGCCGCTTGGAGCAGGGGCTTTACCACACAGTACAGCCCCCACTCCAAGCCTCCTCAGAGCGGGAGGCCGCCATCTTCCCTCTAAGGCTTGCCAGGTAAGTGTGATTCCCCTGCGTCCCCACGTCCCATCCCCCTTTTCTACAGATTTCGGCCCTGCCCCTCCCCACTGTTTGCGCCAGGAACTGTAGTGTTCCCGGTACAGCTCTGACATCGGAATGGCTGCCATGTAAAGGGAAAAGGGGACTATGTGAAGTTCCTTCTCCACGATCCATGGTAGGTATCTATACTTACACTATTGGTATCCCGGCTAACTACTAGCAATATACCCCTCGCTGGGATGCCATTACCACGTCCGGTAATGCCACTGGGGCTTCGTTAAGGTAATTATGGCCCCGGGACATTACCAAACGCAGTAATGCCCCCCCCCCCCCCCCCCTCTCTCCCCCACACACACACTTCTCCAGCTCAGGGTTTATTGCTTTACTATTTTCATGTTCTTCTGTTGGTTTGAAACGTGTCGAAGTAGAATTCAACAGATTGCAACATACCGACGAAGGGCCTCGAACGATTTTCAGATTAGAAAAAGCAGACATTCGAACTGTTTTATTTATAAATTGTCTGCACGCTATATCGGTTTGAACATTGTCACTTTGCTGCGTTAAGCAGGTAACATAGCACACTGCTTTTAGTTCTAGGTAACATCCTGCCGATTACCTGAACATATTCTTGAGGTGGCTAAAGAAGACGTTGAAGTGCAAAATGCGGTTTAGTAAGGTATTTGAAGCAGTTTAGAACCAATGGGGGAGGGCGTTGAACAGTTGCTGGAAAGTTCATTTATTAATCGAAAGGCCTCGGTTTAATATGCACAGGTTCACCCTCTTCTATAGTACTTGTTAATATAGAACAGTAACCTCCATATTTTGGCCTGGATGAAGTCGGCTGTAGAATACCCAATTAGGGTAAACGAACTATAACATTACTTTTGGCATGTAAAGAAGCTGTTGACTGATGGCTGCAGAAATTGCTATAGTTCAATTTATTTATGCAATTGTTTTTTTATAACACCTAATACCATACCGAAGTTCTGTTTCTAAACGTGGATCTGGGATCCAAGACAGCGCGTTGCCCATCTGCTATCCACCGATAAACAGTATGTATCCTATCTAAGAGTCTGGCGTTCTTCCACCCTCCCTGTCAATCATTCACATCTCCAATGCCTGGCTACTTCCTTCAGTATTTTCTGAAATCGCTTTTCTGAATCTACTGCCCCCGCAAACTACCCCACATTCAACAATCTGTGTGAGTGCTGCAGAAGTCCGTTTCATCTGCAATTGACCCATCTTCCCGACTAAGCAAAATGCAATGAAAAATGCAGTAATGGTGGGGGAGGGGAAAGAGAATGCCTTCCGAGACAGACATGGTCAATTGTGGGATACGCAGGCACGTTTGGCCTTAGGATGTTTGTCGCTGGCAGGAGGTGTAATACTGGTTAATGGGAGAGTGAATGCTGCTGATTGTGTGAGTGGGGATTGTAAGAGTGCAGTTTTCTTTTCTTTTTTCCGTTTATTAATCCGTGAATGTTTGCATACGTGCGAGAGGCTGTATGGGCACGTTGCTGCTTGTGCAATGAATATATCCTCAATCGCAACACTCAGGGAGTGCAGTACAAGTGGGTGTAATGCTTTTGAATGCATGTATGAACGTGCGAGTGAATGACTGCAACTGATTTTGGGAGTGTATAAATGAGGAATGTGCGAGTGAACGCATGGATTACTTATTGGTAATCTTCACTACTACTACTTTTCCTCGTTGCAGTACCTGCATGAGGTAACCCACCTCAAAAGTACTAAAATGAGCCAGGAGGACATGGAGGTAATGAATGATGCTGATGCGAGTATATGACTGGGGAATTAATGAGTACATATTCTGTTTTTAATAGTGAACTTTTGAACATGTGCATGTGAGTGCTTTATGGGGTGCGTGGCTGCTTGTGTAATGAATGAGCCATTGAATGTGTGCACTTGTGTTTACTGTGCTGGTGTTGTTGTGGCGAGGGGGGTTGGGTAGATGTTTAACAGCATAATTGTTATTACATGTCTAGATCAGCGTACATTGCTGCAGCTATTTTGGACATGCTTTCTTATTGTGGCATAGCATTGTTAATGGCAAAGCAAATAGGACTATGTTCTTGCTGGCATATATTGGCAAAGCCAACTTGGACATGTTTCCTTCTAGTAGCATTACTGGCATTATGATCAAAGCAAACGGGAGTATGTTCTTATGTGGGAATACCGACGTTATAATCTGTGCAGCCAGCATGGAAAGGTTTTTATACTGGCATATATTATGGGGAAATACACACACAAACCATATAGAGACGTAGAGCCAAATTAACGACGTGGTGACCAGGCTCCTCGCACACCAATGAAGGACAATCATACAACAAGAAATCACCTCACGTCTTTGGTTTCCCCTTTAGGGTGTCCCCTACGCTAGAATTACCTCATACTCGTAACTAACAGATACTAAGTTACCACATCATTTATATATCACAATTTTATTAGATCAACATCACATATTTTTATAACATTTTATAAAACACCTTTTCTAAAAATACAGTAATTCCTAAAAATCCTATTATAAACATATCTCATCAAAACCATACCCATCAGTAAAACAACCTGTGTTGTGCTTAATTCTGTGACATCCTACCTATACAAAGCTAAGTGTTGTATAATATTTTGAAGGAGAACACTCTGCTCCTGTGCACTGTTGGTGACTTGCATTGAGTGGATTCTTTTGAGCTACCCTACAAAACCGATTGTAAACTGGAACTTTAGCTGATTTCTTTCAGTGTGCATGATTTTAATGCATTAATCAAACATTTTTCTCGTTGGGGGAGGAGGGGAGTCTGAGAACCCACCTGATGCGCCCCTCCACACACAGCCCAAAACCCTATTGTATGAATCGGGCTCCCTAGCTACACTCAGTCGCGCAAATATTTATGCCCTTACAATTAAACGATTCACTAGCAGCCACTGCCTACAGCTCTCCCGATGTTTTGTACTACGACTCCATGAACCCCCCTGTCCAGTGACTATGCTTGTTTAGGGCTTTTGTAGTCAAAACCTCTGTAGAGCCAAAGGTTGGAGACCCCTGAACTATGCAAAAGACTTGCAAATCATTTATAAGCTCACAAATGTGACTACAGTAAACGCACCAAACCTATGTACATGTCTTTCACACATGGACTCTTGGGGGACCAGAGTTGAACTCAAACCAATCAAAACAGAGTTCATGATCTGCTGCATGACACCAAACCATGCATTAGTACCGTCTCCGGATTAAATTAGTTCCTTGCCCATCAATATTACAGAAAACCTCTGGTTCATGATGGACATCAATCTTGCACTGGAACAGGTAAAGCAATCTTTAAGGAGCTGCTGTTGGACACATCACTCCCTTCCTGACCTTTATGCACAGGTCTATTAACTAGCTATCAGATTTGTACTTTCAAGAGTAGTCTGCACCAACTACAGCTACCTTGAACTCCATGGAGATAAACTCAACTGACTACAAAGTTCAAAATGTGTCCATCCAGGCTGCTTCTGAGTTGTAAAAATGAACACATCACCCAGCCCTATATTCGCCTCACTTGCTCCAGATAAAATGAGGGACTTAGTTCAAATGCTTCACCCACTGTGCCAATCATGTTGGCGAGGGCTTAATCCATTGCAAGGAAATATGCCCTTTTGACAACTATTGGGAGCACTTTGATCCAGCAATGATGCATTATTAACTGTTTCAAGCTTCAGTTGGAAACTACGAATTTTCCTGTCTTTCAATCAGACTTCTCCCCAAACACTGACCTCCAAATGTCTCTGAACAGAAGATCGCCTGGCTTTCGGAAAACCGATGGCAATCTGGCTAGTCAACTAACAGCAGGCTGACCTAAATGCTGAAACTCCAAGCAACTACACACTCATTTATATTTAATTTAACTCCACTTAAAATTATACGAACTTAACAGGAACACGCACAACATGCTGACAATATACTATTGGAAAACTGATTTCCTTCTAGCATCCCACAAAACCAATTGAACTATATACTACCACAGATCTCTAACCCAGTCCTAATATTTTCCTTGGTTTTGGGGGGTCTAATAATTCCCACCTGGATAACACTGATCATTCCCCCAAGCCATGCACTAAATGGACATGTCTCCTACCCCTCTCTTCTATGCCCTCCTCCCAACAGGCCCCACTAAATGCTCATACCACACACAGTGTAGAAGATGTTATAGCTAATAAAAATGAGGCCTAGAATAAATGAGAAAAGGCTTTGAGGGGCAATATGTATACTCTCTAAATTTGAGATTTCTGCTGTCAAGCTAATAAAAATGATGCCCCTCTAACTGCATAGCTCCCGAATGTTGTAAATATAGTGAGAATGACCTTTTGACTGCCTTTATTTCAAAGAATGAACCATAATACTATTGGAATGCAGGGCCAAAACTGAAGTAGTTATTTCTCAGGGAATACATAAGCCATGGAATTAAAAGCTTCAAGAATTAGAATTTTTTTCACATGCCCTTATAATGCACGTGGCATGTGTAAAAGTGATGTCCTTATTGCAAAGTTGTTTCCCCAGTTTAAATAAGTTGAATGCAGCCCCTCTGGGTCCAATTTCTTAATTTTGCAATGCTGACCAGCCTTTTCAATGTAATCGACATAGTAAAAAGAAACTCAATTGCAGTTTGTACGATTCTTAGGTTTTAAGACAATCTAGTTTGAAAAGAATTACTAACATGGCAGAAGAATCTGACAAACCCAAATTGAGTTTCGTTTCACTGTGTCCTTTATATTGAAAAGGATGGTCAGCCTTGCAAAATGGGGAAATAGGTCCCAGAGGGGCTGCATTGAACGGATGGAATCGAAATAGTATGTACGTTACAATTTTCACTTGCGGGGCATGCTGAAAAAACTCACAACCTGTCCGGTTGTAACCTGTTAAATCAGACCGGATGGCTTTTAAGCCACCCCGAAAGGCTACTCATTTGTATGCAAAACAAGTTTTCAGAGCATATTAACTCTATACATTTACATCAGGCATTCACTAATGGGAAGACTTTTTTTTTGTTGCTTCAAAGACATTTTACATAAATCAGTTCACATAAGTTTGTAAAAACTGCATTAACTCAAGTGGTCAATGAGGAGGTGATTGACATTCAGATGCCCAGCACCAGACCTCTGCCTTTGATTAGTCAAGGTGAAAGGTAATTGGGAATATGCACAGCAAGACAATTGTGCTGTTGATAGTGTTAACATGGAAAGGGAAGATTTTAGGTGATGTGGCATCTCTGCCTTCGGGTAGATAACGGCTGCAATTGCACACCAAAGAAATGCATGCATTTTTAACATGTGAAAAATTACCTGAAATATGTAATCATGAAATTAAGCCCTGCAACGCAAGATCGGATTGTCACCAGATTTGGACAGTTTGTAGATGAGAATAACCTCCAAAACAATCGTTTTTTTTTTTAAACTCTTTTTTATTAGTGGTTCGGAGACACAAACACAGTACCAGCAGCGTCGTACAAATTAAAATCAACATGATACAGAAATGGAGAGGTAGCAGTACATATAACCTGAATCAACAAGGGGTATCAAGTCTAAACATCACTGTCATCATCAGGGATCATATCACAAAGAAACATTCTGAGGGGGCCCCAAATGTCCCTGGGTCTGCTCACAGAGGGGCATGTAAGGACAAACTGTTCTTCAGCCTCATTCACATAGACCAGCTCCCGGAGGAACTGTTTCATAGTGGGTGGTGCCGGGTTTTTCCATTGTTGCAGAATACATTTTTTGGCCACTGCACATGTGACATTAAATAGTCTTTTGATCTTTTCAGAGCACTTTCCTATATCCCCAAATGAGTATTTCTGTGGAATCAACATCGGGGGGATTTGTGTAATTTCATCAAGTACATCTGCCACCTCCCTCCAGAACTCAGTCGCCACCGGGCAGCTCCAATACATGTGGAACGAGCCTGCATAATCTGTTTTGCATTTGGGGCATTGACTCGGGGCATCAGGAGCGAATTTGGCTATTTTGGCAGGGGTGTAGTGCAACCTGGATCACTTAGTCTGGCGTTTAGGGAAACCTTCTTGGTGAGAGAGCAGTACCTGTCCCAAGTTTTATCATCTAGCGGGATCTGGAGATCTCTCTCCCATTTATCTTTGCTCAGATTAGCTGTTTGTGAGTGTGCCTGTACTATAGCATATAGGCTGGACACCTTCAAGCGGTCCCCGGCTGTGATCATCTGAACGCAGGGGTGTGTAGGGGGTTCATCAGGGAAGGTTGCCCAGTGTTTTTGGAAAGCCGATCTAATACGGTAGTACTGCAGTACCCTTAGTGGGCCTCTGCCGAGCGCACCAGTTATCGGCTGAAGGGTTGCGAATTTCCCCTCAATGAACATATCTCCCAGGCGCATCTCGTCCCCCGGGTCCCAGGCTGATCGCAGACAAACATCATGTGTCGGAGGGATACCAGGGTAGTTCCAGAGAGAGACTGCTGGGTTATACAGGGTCGACAACCCTAGTTTCCCAAATATTGCCCTCCAGGCCTTAACAGTACAACTAACCGGGTTGAAATCACACTTGTCCTTATAGTGGGCATCAAAGATTACGGACTGTATATTTGTGGGAGCGGTGGGAGAGTTCCTCTACATCAACATGCGGCGGGCCGCCATCCCTGGAGTACCAATACTTGGAGAACTGGGCCTGGGACACATAATAATATAATTCAAAGTCCGGGGCCGCCAGGCCGCCCGACGAGTATGGTTCAGTTATTTTTCCCCACCCAATTCTGGGAGTCGCCCCATGCCAAAGGAAGGCTGTAGCCATTGACTTAAGTTTAGTGAAGAAGAGTCTTCCCGGCCAGATCGGTATGTTTACAAACAGGTATAGCAGTTTAGGTAGGACTACCATTTTAAGAACTGCTACCCTGCCATGTAATGATATCGGAAGGCGGTCCCATAATAGAAGCTTGGTCTTTAGGGCCTGTAATGTGGCGTTGTGGTTATCGGCGTATAACCTATCCTTACCGTGTGACACAAGTATTCCCAAGTATCTGATCGATTCACTAGACCATTTTAGCCCCCCCCAATGAGCTGGGGCAGCCGGTTGCCGGTGTGAGAGGGAAGACCTCCGATTTATCCTTATTTATGGAGTAGCCAGAGTATGAAGTGAACTCTTGAATTTCCGCTATCACAGGCCCCAAGTTGTTATTCGGTTCACGGATATACAGTAGTGTGTCGTCCGCGTACAAAGAGATCAGCTGGGTCGCCCCCTTTAGGTTAATGCCCCTGTTGCAATGTCGGAGCCTGACCGCTATTGCCAGTGGTTCTATTGTTAGGGCAAATAGTATAGGTGAAAACGGGCAGCCCTGCCTAGTGCCCCGTCCCAGAAGAAACATATCTGAAACTGCCTTGTTGGTTAGGACCCGGGCTTTGTGTAAAGTAACTTCACGTACCTGATGAAGTTCAGGCCTATCCCAAATGCTTCAAGTACTGCTAATAAGTAGGCCCAGGACACAGAATCGAAGTCCTTTTCAGCATCCAATGAGACGGCCACAGCGTTTCTTCCCGGGTCAATCTGGGCCATTATGCCAAACAGCCTACGCAGGTTAAGCGCAGTAGATCTAGCGGGGACAAACCCGTTCTGATCCGGGTGTACGAGTGTCGGAACCGCCGGCAAAAGCCTGTTGGCCAGCACCTTGGCGAATATTTTGGCATCTGTATTAAAAAGAGATAGCGGTCTATAGGACGACATATCCTGTGGAGGGCGGCGAGGTTTAGGGTGAACAGTTATCAACGCCTCTCTCATGGATGTAGGCAATATATTACATTCAAGGGATTCTTCCCAGACCCGCAGCAACAATGGAACAAGCTCAGCGCTGTATTCCTTGTAGAATTCTGCACCCAGGCCGTCTAACCCTGGAGCTTTATTAGAAGTTAAATCTTTAATCGCCTCAGAGATCTCATCTGCAGTGATAGGTTGGTCCAGTGTCAGGCGGGTCTCCTCTTGGAGTTTCGGCATCGACAATGCCGCAAGGTATGCCCCTATCTCAGTGGCCGATTTAGTGTCTCTATTTTTGTACAATTGTTCGTAGAACCCAGCAAACTCAGCATTAATTTCGTTCTCGTTAACCAAAACCGCACCGTTTGGTTTCTGTATGCTGGTAATTTGATTAGTGTGCCTGTCTTGTTTGAGTAGATTAGAGAGTGTCCTACCCGCCTTGTTGCCCTCGCCATATCTTCGGGCTCGGATTGGTGCGGCAATGAACTGCACTTCCCTGGAGGCTAGTTTGTTAAATTCTTGGAGATGTTGTTGTATGTCAGCTAACAAGGCTTTGTCATGGGTGCGAGCAGAAGTGTCCTCCAGAACTTTCAGTTTGCCTTCAGTTCAGCCCGCACTCCCTTAAGAAGACCCACAGATTTGGACATTAGCGCACCCCTGACCCAAACCTTGAAGGATTCCCACACAGTGGAGCATTTATCGACTGAGTCGATGTTAATCTCGAGGAACTCAGAAATCTGTGTGTAGTGCCTCCACCACCCCAGGGTCCCTAAGCAGGCCCCCGGGCATCCTCCATCTCCTGGAGGGTCTAGGGCAGTTATGATAAGTGACCTCCAGTATTATAGGGGCATGGTCAGACATCGTACGAGCCAGTATTTCACATGCCTGTGTTCCTGCGATCAAGGAGGGGGAGACAAACCAGTAGTCGATTCTGGACTCGGAATCATGAACCGATGAATAGTACGTGTATCCCCTCGTAGTCGGGTGGAGGACACGCCAGGCATCCTCTAGGGAGAGCTGCGAAAGGATACTTTGCATAGTGAGGGCAGCCCTGGTTGGCGCTCTAATAATCGTGCTGGATCTATCCAGTCCCGGGTTCATAGCAATATTAAAATCCCCTCCCCAGATTATATTAGGAATATCTATTGCAGAGATCTGTTGGTATACATCCGTATAAAAGGCAGGGTCATCAATGTTCGGCCCATATGTGTTGACCAACAATATCTGCTGACCAGCGATCATGCCCCAGACCAGAACATACCTACCCTGAGGGTCCAGTTTATGGCCTTCGAGTCGGAGCCCAAGATTCTGGTGTATGAGCGTAGCGACCCCCCTGGACTGGGATGAGTAGTTGGTACAGTACCTGGACTTGCCCCAGCCAGGCAATAGTAAATCATTACCAGAACCAACAGTATGGGTTTCCTGCAGCATAATCTGAGCCCCATGCCTGACCATGTAGTTTCCCACCTTCTTGACCTTCAAACGATTATTTAGACCTCTCACATTCCATGAAACAAGTTTAACCCTCAAAGCGTGAGCAGAACCTTGCAAAACGATTGTGAGGATAATAACCCAAGACCCTCGGACGTCAAGTCAGGAATAATGGACCATGCTAGTGCTCTCCAGACCACTTGTTTCAACCGTAACTTATAACCATTTTCCCAAAAAACTTTCCAGAAACAAAGACCCATGCAGCTGGGTAACCATCCAACCACAAACTGTGGGGTTCGAAGAAAACAGTCCCCAACTTTCCCCATTCCACCCCACCCACCACCCTCACCGACTACCCCAACTCGACAGTGACCAATCCCAAACTTGTGGAATGCTCCCGGGGTAGCCATGTTGCCTCACATGACCGTCATCCCCGGCAACCAGCGCCACCTCACACAGGAAATGACTGACTGTCATCTCCCATCACAAGGGCCAAAAAAGCCACTGAATGCCAAATCATGTAAATATGTGGTGCCTAGTCCGCCGGCCTGGGTCTATTGTTCGGGGAAGGTCGCTCCCCCCTCGGAGGGAGGGGTATAGAAGATTCGATGTAGGATAGTGCTTCAGATGGGTTCTCAAAAAAGTGCGACCTTCCAGCATGTTGGATTCTCATTTTGGCCGGGAACATCAAGGCGTACTTAATCTGCCGTTCTCTAAGGAGTCTCTTTACCGTTTCATATGACCGTCTGCTAGCCTGGACAGAGGCGGAAAAGTCAGGATAGATATGTATACAGTTTCCCTCGTAATGTAATGTGCCGGCCTCTCTAGCCAAACGGAGGATTGTGTCCCTGTAGTTCAGCAGCCGAGCAATTATGGTTCGTGGTGGTGCACCCGGCTTGGGCGCCGGGGCAAGGGTACGGTGCGCCCTCTCCAAGGAAGTGTTCAGACAGTGCCTCAGGTCCAAATAAGGATTTAAACAGTTCTTCCATGTGTTTCTCCATCTGGCCCTTGCCGAAGGATTCGGCCACACCTACAACGCGGATATTGTTTCTTCTGGACCTGGATTCGAGGTCCTCACACTTGCTTTGGAGCTTTCTCATCGTGTCTTTAATATAAGATATATCACGGCTGTGGTGCCCAATAGTATCCTCATTAGCACTTATCCTGCCTTCAGCCTCGGTGACCCGAGCACTCGCCTTATCGATCCTGGCCTTCAGTGAGCCTATGGTAGCTACTATCTCGTCCAGTTTAGTATTCACAGCCAAAAATCCGTTCTTAACTAGCGTGGCCAGTTTATCCTCCCTGTCCAACACATCTCTTTCGATCTGTTCTTCCTCATCTGGCTGCGTGCAAGTTGCCACAGTTTGGATAGCCGTATTGGTAAATGTGTCCATGGGGCCCTTCTTCTTGCCCCCAGGGGTCTTGGAGGCTCTGTTTGACTTACCAGACTCCCCCATCGTTGTCTTCACTGTACGTGTATTGGACCTGGCAACGGATCTCAGTAGGGTCGCGGCCCACCCCGCAGGGAGCAGGCTCAGTGTCCCAAATGAAAGGAGAGGAGCGTGGGCCCAGCGATCCGCGTATGCCGCGTAGCCGGCTCCCAGCCGCGCAGACAAGCGAGGGGAAGATGGTGCAGCAGGGGGGCCCACGTCCGAAGGGGGGGATTAAGGGCCCGCAGGCCCAGCGGCGCCGGCGGGGCTCCGCACCCGGCAACAGCTCACCTCGCCGGAATGGCAGCGTCAGGATCAAGCACCAGCGAGAGTCGAATAATACCAGAATCAGGAGAGGTGGTCCAGAAGATAGCGTCGCGTCAAAGCCAGGACCGGGGAAGGGTAGTCCATCCAGTGGCACGGCAAGTCTCCAGAGCGTCCTCACAAAAGGATACGGAATCCGGCGCCAAGGAGGAAGCCCCGCCCAGCAGCGGCCCGCAGAGCCCCGCAGTCTCGACTGTCGAGTAAGTTCACCTGGAACCAGGATTCGGCTCGGAAGCGCCGCTCGCGCCGGCGGAACTCCGCGGGGGCAGAGCTCGTAAACACAGCGCCGCCGGGGGCTCAAATTTTCACAGATGACGCCCGAGCCCGGCCGCAACCGGTACACCAATCTACAGCGATTCAGCCAGCCCAAGGACGGATTTATCAGCGCAGGATGTGGAGGCGGCGCGGGAGCTTCGGGTCTAAGCGGCCATCTTCTCAGTGCGCAACAGCGCCCCCGATCCTCCAAAACAATCTTTAATACAAACTGTCACGTTTCAAGTTGACCGAAAAAAGTAAACCCGTTTAAAATAGTTACCTTTCATTACAAAATATTCATTACCATCTCAAAATATTTACCCTGACTTGTAGAATCTGAAAATATAGGTTTTTATCAAGGTCGCCCATACGAGTCAAAAGGTGTCGTGATCCCAGCAAAGGAGCACAGTTCCCATACAGAAATACCAGGGAAGCAAGGAACTTCACCTCAGTCAGTGGGTCATTAGTGGCTACAAGCCTGGCACAAATAGCATTTGTCTCATTCATAGCATTGCACCCATAGACTCGCATAGCGCTTGCCATTGGTTTTCATACACTCAACATGGCCGCCACCAAGTCCATTGTTCACTTACAGCACATACTATGCCTATTGTAGAGGGAGCTACTTAAGCCCCGCCTTCGCTGGAGCGCTCGCTTAGCGTCTTCTCAGCGGACAGCGGGTAACGCTACCTGCGATCTCCTGACAGCACCTGTCGAAGAAATGAAAGTTCAGAGACCTTAGTTTCCAAAGAAATTCAATAGAATTCAATTTGTTTTTTAAAAGAATTACTGAACCGAAGTATTTCTGAAGCGTTTCTTCAGTCAGCAGTTTATTTCATAGTCTCTGCATCTCCTGTCAGAAGTTTCTTCACAGCTGCAGCATCTTCTTCGCAACAGTCTTCATTCGCCGTCGCAGCGCCTTCATTTAGAAGTTTCCTCAGCAGACTCTGCATCGTCCGAAGGTATTTCATCTACAGCTTTCCGAAAACCTGCAAACTGAAGGTATTTTCATTAATGAATGAATTTATAGAAAGAAGATGTTTTACTTCACCCTGCCTAACTAGAAATAAAAAAAAGTATAACAGTAGAGAAAATTATCCCTGCTATCCTTCCCACCCTCGACTCTGTCAGAAAATCTTGACCCTAGTACCCTAGTTCAAGAATTCAACAATATCGTGCTCTCCACCATGGACAGAATTGCCCACTAAAAAGGAAAAGCAAAACTAATTGGAGACTCTGCCCTTCTAGCGAGAATAAGACCAAATTATCCTCACTGTCCTCACTCTATAAGCAGGAAATCTGCCAGGCCAAACGTAAATCGTACGATGAGAGTATTGCCAATTCTAACTCCAATATGAAAGAACTGTTCTCCATACTCAAAGAACTCGAGTCCCCTATAGCACAACCTGACATTTGTACCAAGGACACAACTTGGTGCTCAGACATCCAACAAGCACTAGCCACTAAAATTGTCACCCTGCAAAATAAAATTCAACAAAAAAGTGCTGAACTTACAGCACCCATTGAATAGTCCTGTAACAAATGTCCCACCACAGGCCCATATTAACACGTTCAATTTCTCCAAAATGTCTACCCTGGAAGATGAAAAAATTATCCTGTCACTGAAACCATCTAATTGCAAAGGTGACACATGCTCAGCCCAATTAATAAATGATGCTGCCAGAGACCTATCCAAATTCATCACCAAACTGATCAACGCCTCGTTTGACACAGGCACCATCCCTGCTAACCTCAAACAATCTTGGATGCTACCGCTCCGCAAGAATCAAACCTTAGGCCCACTTATCCCTACCAACTACTGACCCATCACCACGGTCCCATTCTTACTTAAAATTCTAGATAAAGCCACATACATGCAAATTCAAAAACACCTTGAACAGTTTAAACTCCTTGGTAATAGACAATCTGACTTCCGCCCGCTACACGGAACAGAAACAGCCCTTATTGATTTAAAGACCCAAATTTACGAGCTATTAAATGGATTAGGTCATTCCTTAGCTAGAGAACAAGGAGTCTTCGCTCCCTCGGCAGCGGCTGACCCTACCCCCATTCTCTGCGGGGTCCCTCAAGGATCCTGCGTCTCACCAACTCTCCACAACATCTTCACCAAACCAGTGTTTGATCTGGACAATATGGGTGTCACCTACACCAACTATGCAGATGACACCCAGATTCTCTTCCCGCTTTCTGGGGATCACTGCAAAGACACGGGGTTGGTGAACAAAGTATATCTTATCATCCAAGCATGGATGGCCACCCACGGCCTTTGCTTGAACGATAAGACTGAGTTGATAATGCTGGGTTCACAAGCTAATATCAAAAAACTAGGGCAGGATTACTCCTCCTTCAACATTGATGGGAATACCATTAAAGTCTCCAAAGAGGTAAAAACCCTCGCTTCTACCAAGACTCTACATTGTCTTTCGATAAGCAGATCAAATCACTGACCTCCTCCATAGCCTACACATGTAAGCTTCTTAGAGCGGGAAAGCCATTCCTCTCTGACGAGAGTTGCTTGATCCTGGCCAGAGCCTTAATACTTTCCAGAATAGACTACTGCAATGTTCTCTACAGTTGTGCGAATAGAACTACTATTCATAAGCTCCAAATCCTACAAAATAATGCCTTAAGAACAGCCTTAGGTATAAATAAAAGAACCGACATTTCCCCCCTTAGACACCATAAAAGGTTATCCACAGATAACAAAATACAGCTGAAGCTGCTATCTTAAACACAAAGCCCTCAACAATATGGCACCCACGTATCTGATTGCCAAACTTCAGAGAAGAACCACTCATAGACTTACTAGAACGGGCAACGGTAATTGTCTGACCATACCCAAATACAAACTTACAACCATTGGTGGTAATAGATTCCCTGTAAAGACCGCCAAATGTTGGAACTCACTGCCTCAAGACCTGAGAGCTGCCCAACACTACTGTCATTTCAGAAAAAATGTCATAAAACATATCACTGCTACAGACCCCTAGCCGGGACTTGTAAGACTGTCTGCTACTAGGGCCCAACCTAGAGCTCTGAATGATACATGAAGGTGATTTGTGTCTGTGTACGCCCTTGCACACTGCTTGGCTCCTCTCCTGCATCAGTAAAGGGTTTTCCCCTCTGTATATTTTCGTACCGTTGTATATAGATGTATACTTTTACCATCTGTAAAATTCCTGTTTATGCTACTTTTGTAACTTGTGTTTGTAACCATGTAAGCCTTGCATTTTCATTCTGCTGCGCCCTTTTACCTATGGGTCTGGTGCGCATAACAAATAAACAAACATACGTTGCATACCTGAAGTTCCAGCAAGTTTTCTCTGCTCAGTTATTACTGCGCTCGTCTCTGAAGGCTGCAATTACTTAGTTTAGATGAACTTACATTTGTTAAACGCTTCTTCAAACAGAGTATAGTTGCAGCTATTCCACAGCCAAAACCTTTTCCGAGATCCAAGAACCTGCAAGTTAAAACGGAACATTTTAGGAAGCGAGATCTATCCAACGTAGGGACTGCTCAGAATCTAATGAACTATAATATTTCCTCAACAAACACTTACCCTAGATAACTCTAG
Source organism: Ambystoma mexicanum (assembly GCF_040938575.1). Classification (NCBI taxonomy): domain Eukaryota; kingdom Metazoa; phylum Chordata; class Amphibia; order Caudata; family Ambystomatidae; genus Ambystoma; species Ambystoma mexicanum. The sequence continues at coordinate 167,202,946 of NC_090939.1, forward strand.
AAAAACAAGGACATTATTCTGACAAGAATCATTTGAACACTGCAGCCTTTTAAGTTAAAAGCTTTCATACCAACGCGCCTCTGTAGAATACAGGATGGAGAGCTCCACCAAACATAAACACAGGTGAGAAGGGAGGAATTATCAAAGGCACACTGCTATATAGTTAATGCCCCGCAAATAAAAATTACAGTAGTTGTACTGTTGTCGTTTTCACAGAAAAAGAATCAAAGTGCCCAAATAACAGATCCTATGGCTGAGAAGTCATTACGCTCCTGCAGAGTCCCAGGTAAGCGTTACAAAAGGTATGGGGGGAAAAACAATTTGCATCGGTTTCTCTCCCACCCGTGGTGCTGGTAACCACACCTGTCATAGGGCAGAGTTGGGGCTAGCATAATATATATTTGGACACACGTAGGCACAGTATTATGATGGAATATTGGGCGAGGAAGATTCAGAAGGTGACCGAACTGGAGATTGTAGAGCAGAAGCGCAGTCCTGTCCATTGAGAGAAAAAGGCCAGAACGGCCCCTAGAAGGAAAACCAGTATGCGCTTTGGGGGGAGGGGGGGTTTGAAGGGATTGATTTTCTAAATTTGCCTTCTGAATTGAGGGTTCTCCCAAAACCAGAAGTTGCATCTGGAAAGGTAAATCCACCCTAAACCCCAAATTGTCCATCAGGGTAATGTTTGGGAAAATAAAGGGCTGGGAATGCAGGGAGGTTCAATTTGAAAGGGGGGCACGGGTGGCAACATCCCAATGTTCTGTGTTCCTCATTAATATAAAATGGAAAGCAAGATTGTTGTTACAGGCCTAATTGACTTTGTATTGAAAAAACGAAATTCTAAACTGAATTCTTTAGGTGGACCAATGTTTGTAAAGTTGCTAGTAGTGGTTTAAACTGGTGTGGAGTCACAGTGGGCCATAGTGCAACGGCACATACTATCACCTGGGATGATATCCTGCATGTAATGTACCAGGGGGGAGCCATAGTATTGATTGAAAGTTTGTGTAGTGTATTTGTAACAAAATCCATGCTTAAAGAATTTCACTCATTAAGAACCTGGTGAAGTGCAAATCCTCTTAATTCCCTTTTCTTTCAATGCTCAAGCAGAGTTTGGTGTAATGTGGGAGGGAAGGGGTTCTCCAAATAAGTATCTGTTACTGGTGAATAGTAAATCTCCAGCCCATGATTCGAAAGACTCAAAGCATTGCATGCATGCCCTTTTAAAACTGTTCATGCATCGAAATTGAAAGGAATGCATTCATATTTAAGGAAAGCCCCACACTCGTGCGAATAGAAGCAAATGCAGGTTTAATGAAAGCCACATACATATGCCACAGAGAACTGCACCCACATATTCTGAAAACGTAGGATACATGTGTTCAGAACATCCCAAGTACATTAACTGCGAGTTCAAACTTGAAGGACCTAATTAAACCAGTTATTTGCTTGTACATGGCTTAAAATATAGTCCCATGCTAGCAGTTGTCTATATGTCAAGTGGCCTCTACACAGAGTATCGCTCAGGGGCAACACGTTTGTCTTGGAAGCAAGACCACGCAGAGCAACACGGGTTTGAATTCCGGTCCTGCGCTTAGACTGGTCACCAGTATTAAACACATTATAAATACAATCACAATCTCATGCCTGCTTAAGGGGGTTGGTGGAGTATAAACTTATCTTTATAGGTTTACGTGAACTTTCCCAGGTACCATACTTGTTTTGATGCTGGAGAAAATCATAGGTTTTAATCATACTTGTGTTCTATGAAATGGTTCCATTGGAAAAATGTGTGATGTTTATAAAGAAACCAATGCTAAGCGAAACCTTAGTATGTATATTGTCTTTTGGATTACCATAATATTCAGGGAAAGGACAAAGTGGATGCCTTTGTGGACTTATAATATTGAGATTCAAATAGGCAGGTAACGTTTTGCTTTGGTTTAAGTATTTTTGTGTACTTGACATATTGTAGTGGTCTCTGGGGTAAAGATTGGGAGATCAGTTGTCTGAAACTGAACTCTTCTTTTAAATATATTTTTGACTACTTCACTGTTCTTTTCCCTGAATTGTGGGTGGTGAGGTTGTATACATTTGAAACATTAGATTGACGTGTCGCGTCTGTGTGAACCGCAATCCAAAGATAGAAATGATCCACATACATACGCAGGGATCTCTCGTCCTTTCCACGCACTTCGAAACAAGGCTACCTCAGGCCTATCAGTTACTGCATCAACAATAAATGAGCTGTGAGGATTTGCTAAACGCCCCCTTCCCCAACATGTAACTGATTAGATCCTCAATTCTCCACTCTGGGGACACTGTCAAATCGATAGAACCAGACAAGTACACTGGATTTGAGAACTTCTGAACTGCACCAAACACCTAGGATGCTGCATTTATCTCTCGATCAAAATAACACCCACCCGCATCTCCTTTTTTCTCCTACAGGGTCGCATTGATCAAGGCAGGCAAAACTGGCAGAGGGGCTAGAAAAACACTACGTTATATGCATTTTTACATAATGAAGCAGTGTATTTGTTGCATCACTAAGGGTCCCGAGAGAACGAAGCCTTTGACCAGGCTGCTCCTCCAAGTTAGAGTAGCAAAAGCATGTGAGGAATGAAGAGGTTAAAAGGCGGAGGAGTACCCAAAGTCTCTATCCCAGGCTGCAAATGGAAAATCTGCTGATTTAGATTAGTGATGGAATAGCGCCTGAAGTCAGGGCGACCTTTCCACCCACAGCAACCAGACCTTACCAGTAGATGGTATGCAAGAGTTTTCTTTACAGTTGCAAGAGGGAAAGAGCAAATGCCCAAAGGCCAGCAAACCCTGTTCCCATTAGGTCAGGGAAAAAGGTTTTTGGGGCCAGACTCGAAATGCACAGGTACCGAAGTATAGGGGATGGAGATTGGAGTACGAAGCAAGTCCACAGAAAAGGAAAGTTCACTGCAAAGCGGAATTCCAGTGGGGGCAATTAAAGCATACTACTGCACAATGAGGTCGAAATTTAATCGCCATACGAAGTTCCAACAGCCAAAAGAAACAAGCACAATTTCAGCAAACCTTACCGGAGTCGAAAGGTCACATAAAGTTAACTGAATTGTAAGAAAGCTGCTCCTCTGACAGACCTGGATTGAGAAGCATGCCAGCCACTGAACACTGTTTTGATAACACGGTTGGCATCTGCGCGGATGTAAGCCTTGTTGGTTCACTGAGTAAGTCTTGGGCTCCAAAACCCAGCGTGCTGGGAATAGTGGATTCGCACAGGCTCTTGGTTTCCTGATCAACAGCGCAAGTCTCCATAGCCATAGTGCACAGGTCTGAAACATACTTGCTGCAGTCTGATTGTTGAGTATTCCAGGACTTATTAGCACTTCTATGCTAAATTTACTAAATGCACCCTGAGAAACGTAATCATGTAGTGCCAATGCTCTTTGTGAATGAGCTATCAGTATTACATGCGTTGGCTATGAAGGTATAGTATAGCAAAGCCATGTTGGGAGTGTGAACTCATACAATTTACTTAACACACAAGGCTGCATTTGGTACGAGCTGCCATACTTGGGTATATAATGGCCATACCTTGCACACAAGGTTGGACCTATACACATGCTGACTGTGGCTGGGGGTATTTTGCTGCACCTGTCCTATGATGGCATTATCTCACCACAGCATTTACACATGTAGGGGTGTCACGGTATTAGTTTTATGACAGTACGATAACCTTCTTGCCAAATGACGGTATATCATGGTTATCGCGGTATAGCAGGTGGAGTTAACTAATCTTAATAAATATTTTCTAAAAGGTCATAAATTGTCAGATTTATCAACACAAACAAAACCAGGCACCCAGGGCCAGAATTGGTCTTTTCAACATACTTTCCACTGAAATGCCACCCCTTGCTTCCACCAAACACAAACACACGTGTGGAGAGGAGGATGGGGGGTGGGGAGCCCTCCTGCGACTGGCAAAGCAAACTGAATAGCTTTTCTTAAGTGATCATTTAGGCTTTTAGCTCCCCCACTGGCTACTGGTGAAGATGAACATGTTGCCATCTTGATAACCTGCATGCCACAGATCAATGGAGGCTGATGGTAGTATACGCTTGTGCGCATACACATACACACTCTCTTTACGTTACAGCTTTTAGTTTACTTGCGGGCCAAAAGGTGTTCATTAATCAGACATGTTACCCTTTGGTATGGCAGCAGGGAATACCCACAGAGATTAGTGAATTTCGCAGTGTGATTTGTATGTAAATTCAATGATAGAGCCAGGGAAATCCCCCCTTGTCATATGTTAGCTAAACATTATCCATTATAAATATATAAACCCCAAAGCCGCCAACCCAAAGTAAACCTTTTTCTTTCTTGGCACTGTATTTATTCTTCCTATTGCTAACATATTGATTTTGTGTCGGGCACGTGTGGTTTATGGAATGGCATTAAAAACTGCTCCAACTGAAACTACTTTGCAGACGGCACATCCAACAGTGCAAGTGCAAGACCAAGACTGCGCAGCACTTGCTTACTGCAGCCTTTACAAATCAGATTGAAAAGCACACTAAACGGTATAAACAATGTGACGTTTATTATTGTTCAACAATTAAGTGGTTCACGGTATCTTTAACGGTATACCGTTACATCCCTACATATGTGTGCCTGTTCCTGGGCATATGATTGCTGCAGTTGGGTGTATGAGAGACGGCCAGAAGTATTGGCTTTGTTAATGTTTAAAGTTGTAATATTTGATACTCCTACGTCCCGCCCCCTTTTCTGCTTACTTCTGGGACATTTTGTCCATCTGGACGGAACTGGAGCACTTTCGAAGCATCCAAAATATGTTTTGTCCTTTTATTTTTTACGCTGGGCCACCGCACGTGACTGTAGCCTCGCCTTCCTGATGTCCGCCCCATGCATCGCCCTTCAGTCCATTTCTCTGCACGGTGGGGTCAGGCGCACTTGCATAGTTAGGACATTTTCTTTTTTGGTTCCCTTGTCCTTCATCTTCCTGCTCCGGTTCGATGGTCGTCTTAACTCAGTCTATGCAGGAGTGTCTGAGATTAGTGGCCTGTTCTTCGTGCGAACGTCCTTTCGCAGGGCGGATCCCCATTCTCTGTCTGGAGTGCTTGGGCCCAGAACATTGGTGTGACTCTTGCATCTACTGCGACTCCCTCTCCGTCCAGGCACTCTAGCGTAGGCTCGTCAGGTGGGAGTAAGCGTTCCAACTGAGTCGTCCTCCACGTTTACAGCAGTTTGACAAAAAAAGGAAGCATCTGGTAAGTTCCTTCCTTTTTAGGGCACCCTGGCCAGAGGACTCCTACCCGGGGTCTTCTGGCTCTGGGAGGGGCCAAAGTGGCTCTGGTACCAGGGTTCTCCCTGAGGTGTCCCGAAAGGGATCTAAACGGGATTCCGGAAGTTTTCTCTGAGGCACCCTCTGTCAAGGGACTGACAAGACTGGATAGTCATCCGACGTTCCTCAACTGGAGGCTAAGGTTAAGCCCAACCCCAACATTTCTGGGGCTGTTTTGACTACTGGGGTTATTCCTGAGGTTTCCAAGTCTGGAACTAAACAAACCAAGCCTAGTCTTGAGGTTTCCTGTGCAGTGACTAAAAGCACCAGGGTTATCCCCGAAGATCCCCGACTAGAGGCTAGAATTAAAACCGGCAAGATCGAGGGGCCTCGTCCGAGGGTTCTGGCTACAGGGGTAGGGGGAATTACTCTAAGCCTTCCTACAAACAATCTTGTGGTCATGCTGATCCTGCTTAGGGGGGAAAAGGAGGGCAAAGGCCCTAAGTCTTCAAGTACCAGCCCTGCCGAGTTTCCCTCACAAAGGGCTAATTCTTCTGTCGAATCCAAAGGAGCTCAAAAGCGCTCTAGATCTGCCAGTACCGGTACTGCCGAGGTTCCCTGTCGCAAGGCTAAAATGGATTAAAAAAATCTCCTGAAATCACTGGTGACAACGGCCTCACTGACATCAGTGACTCAGTTCACCTCAGCCAGTGACAAAATGGCAGTTCAACCCACGCGGTCTGAGGCAGCCATTTTGACGAGCTTTCACACCAATGTTCTCAACGGCTGTTGCAGAGGGGCCTATATTTGGGGCTGAACAGCATTTTGCTTGGAATGTGGATAATAGGATTCCTTTCCGCCCTCCAATGAATTGGCGTGCTTGGTTTCCACTGCCAGTCTCACTCCCTCCTGCGTCAGATCCCTTATTCTATGTGGATCCACTTGGTAGAGGGCCATCCTGGCAACCAGCCTCTTTACAATCCCTGGAGTATGTCCCTCCCGAGCGGCCTCTACCCACTCCTGTGCCTAGACCTTCCTCTGAGGACACATTCTTTGGTAAATGCATTCTGATCCGATGAAGGCATACTTTAAGGATCTATTCAAAGAAATGTATCGTAATCCTCTCAAGCCACAGCCTGCTCCTACAACTCGTCAGCAAGTTTCACTAGTGTTGACCCCCCTCTTCTTCTGATGGGGACCTCTCCTACACTGCCACCACTCTTACCTGTGCTGAAGACCCCTGTTGCGCAGTCAATTATGGCCACAGGGGTCTGAGGTACCACGTGCTGCGGATCAGTTTTCTGTTCCCACCACAGCTGATGAAAGCCAAGCCGACCAGGATAGCGAGAACCCACCCCACTCTCAGAGCCTTTCATGACCAGGTTGTGGATATGATTGCGTTGCTGGACATTCCGATACCCGAGCCTCCAGCTCCACAAGGTGTACTTTCAGGAGCCTCAACTCTTTCAACACAGGAGTGCACAGGCCTTTTCCTTCAAAAGGATGTGCTACCTGAAGCCTGCAAGGTCTGGGGAAAAACTTCATTCCGGGCAGCACTTATATAGGAAAATTGACGTTCGCTACAAGCTACACTCGGAAGATATACCCTTGACTGCATGTCCATTCACCTAATCAACGGTGGTTACAGCAGCTACGCTCCAGTCTAAGCTGTCCTAAACATCCTCTACGGCTGCCTCTCCGGTCCTGTCTTAAGAGGACAAACTTCATGACGCCATTGGAGGAAAAACGTTTTTTCCAATTCTGCTCTTCAGCTGTGTCAGGTAAATACCGAAGTCCTACTGCGAGCAGCAAATCTTAAGCTTTGGAAGGTGCTTTCTGAATTTCAGGAATGTATCTCTCCGGGCAGGCTGGAGGATTTTAAAGAGTGCCTTTCCGATGCCAGAGTGCTGGCTCAGGACCTGCTGGAGGCCGCAACCCATTTGTCGGTCCTTGCCAAACCCCCAGCTATAGTGGCCTATACGCAGAGGTCGGAGACCCAGGCAAGGTCCTTCTCAGGTTTCAGAGGGTTCCAGGAGCGCTGTGCATGCCGGGCAGAGGGTTCCTCTGGTGGGCCTCGCCTCAAGCAACAAAGGCAAATTGACTGGTTTTTCTCTCGGTCATCAGCCTCCTCTTTGGCAACAGATGGTCTTGCCGCTGACAAACCATCTAAATGTTTTTCATCGGTCTCATGAGACTCCGGTGGGAGGATGAATTTCGTCTCATCTGGAGGCGTGGTAGTACCATTTCATCAGAACGTGTGGTTTTGTCTGTCGCCCGAGCGGGCTTTTGCTTGCCCCTCTCTCAAATCCCACCCTCTTTCGCAGATGGTGTTGCCCTCCCTCAGAGCCGAGATACTGAAACTTCTGGACCTCAGAGCGGTGGAACCTGTTCCCTTACAGGAGCAAGGGGAGGGATATTTCTCCCGTCTGTTTACAGTGCCCAAACCCAACCATGCTGGCCTGTGCACTATCCTTGACCTCTCCAACTTCAATCTTTTCCTACCCCAAGAGAAATTCAAGATGATCACAGCCAGCCAGATAAGGTCCTCTTTCTAGAAGAGCGATTGGCTAATTTTGGTAGATCTTCTGGACGCTTACATGCATATCGTGATCTGGGGCACACATCGGAAATACCTACGGTTTTCAGTGGGAACGGACCACTTCCAGTATCAGGTGCTGCCGTTTGGTCTCAGCTCAGCACTGTCTTTACGAAGATGGCTGTCATCGCAGCATTCCTCAGACTGCATGGATTTCATGTTTATCCATATTTGGACGATTGGCTTCTGCAGAGTCCTTGCCCATGGGCTGCAATGGCCACTCTTCAGTCACTCCGCCAGCTCCTGTTCCAACTGGGGCTTTCGGTGAACTGGCAGAAATGACGGTTGCTCAAGACTTGATTTTTCTAGGTTTCCCTTGGGATACTGTCAGTGCGAAGAGTGTGCCTAACGGAGGACAGAATTGCGGCTTTATTGCCCATGTGCCAGCTTTTCCTGGAATCCTCCCACCCGTCAGCCTGGCGGTTCCAGAGTCTCCTGGGCTTGATGCATTTTAGCCTGACCCTTTGCAAGACTGAAGATGAGACACACCAAGCTTGCTCTTCGGGACTGCTGGTCGCAGGCTGTGGACTCTGACTCCAAAATTATTCCGATTCCATCCTCCATGATGCCAGATCTTCAATGGTGGCCATCTCCCAGCAACCTTTCAGTGTGAACCACCTCCTAGGTGCCTTGCCCACAGGTTACAGTTACAACAGGCTCCCCTTTGCCCCCCACCCCCTCCTAGGGTAGGGGGTGACGCAGAGTCTCCTCGAGGTGTACGATCTGTGGACGCCCCAGGACAGAAGGTCTTGTATCAATTACCTGGAACTCCTGGCAGTTTTCTAGCATTGAACGCTTTCCAGCCCTCATCAATAGAGTGGTGCGAATGCGAATTCACACGGACAATTCCGTAGCAATGTTCTACATAACCAAGCAGGGGGTGCACCAGGTCCTCTCCTCTGGTGGATTTAGCTATCCAAATTTGAAATGGGAATGCCTGGCTGCAGGCCGTGCACATTCCGGGTCAGATCAATGTTGCGTCAGATTCCCTGAGCCACCAGTCTGTTGAGGGTTACGAGTGGGAGATGAACAGCAATGTTCTTACCAAGATTTTCCAGCAATGGGGTTATCCAAGGCTGGAACTCTTTGCGACGGCAACAAACCGCAAACTGCCTCTTTATGCTTCCAGGGACAGTCTCTTAGCATCTTGCTTAAGGGATTCCCTTGAGATTCCTTGGGACAACATGAAGGCTTACGCCTGCCGCCTTTTGCTGTTGATTCATCGGTCGCTCTGGAAACTCGGGAGCGCTTCCAACTGCACTCCTCTCTTCATAGCTCCTTGGTGGCAAGCCAGATTCTGGTTTTCGGAGCTGCAGCACCTCTGGTTGCCGCAGATTACTGACCTCCTGCACCAGAGAAATCACCAGGTGTGGCACCCTTGCCCACAATCCTTCAGCTTGGCGGCCTGGTACCCAAGTTCAAGGCCTTAGCGCAGTTTAATCTTTCAGGGGATAATATGTGCCTAATTCAGGTGGCACGTAAGCCTTCTACGAGGGCTCAGTACAAATGTAAATGGCTTCGGTTTTGTCATTGGTGTTTAGCTAAACAGCTTGATCCTCGACAGGCTTCTATTGACTGTCTTGGCCTTTTATATCAGAACTTCTGACCTCTGGCATTCACGTCTTCTCGTGCTGAACATGTCTATCAGCCATTGCAGCTTATCTGTCTGCAGACAGTTGCTCTTTTTCGCTGGCAAACCCAGTAATCAAGAGGCACTTTGCAGGTCTTTTTCACGGTCAGGCCTCTGCACCCCAAATTGGGTCTGAATGTGGTTCTCAACACTTTGTGTCACAAGCCATTTGAACCTAGGCCACTACTGAACTCCAGTTCCTGTCTTGGATAGTGTCCTTCATTGCGGTAACATTTGCAAGAAGAATAAGTGAGCTTCAAGCTCTGTCGAGCATCCGTTCCTAACTTTCCACAAGGATAAGGCTGTGCTTCGCACTCCTCCTTCTTTCCTTCCAAAAAATTCTCGAGTTCCACATAAATCAATCAATATCCTTGCCGGTTTTCTTTCCCAATCCGGTCTCTGATGCAGAGAGGGTTCTTCATAACCTAGATGTCAGACGAGCTCTGAAGCTTTACCTCGACAGAACAAGCAAACTTAGAAGTTCTTCAGAGTTATTTTTGGTGACTCAAAAGGGAAACAGGCTTCGAAAGTGTCCATCTCGCGCTCGATCGCTTTGCGCATCTGAAGAGGCTTACACAATTCAAGGCTTTCAGCCCCCAAAAGGCGTTCATGCTCATTTGGTCCGTGGCAAAGCGGCCGTTATTGCCTTCCAGAAATATGTCCCTTGGGAGTCAATAGCCAAGACTGCTACGTAGGCTTCCACTTTTTGCAGGCACTATTGTCTTGACCTGTAATCCCGGGCTGATGCCCAGTTTGGCCAGGCAGTTCCTAAGAACCTGTTTCATTAAGGGAACTTTCCATTCTCCTGTTTTCTTTGGTTCGTGCTTGGGAATCTCCCAAAAGTATGGAGGAAAGGGGACGGGACGTATGAATATAACAAAGTTAATCACTGTAGTTACTACCTTACTCGGATGTACGTGATTATTTTGAATACGAATATTTTGAAGATGAAAATCTTGCATTCAAAATGTTCATACATTCGAAATATTCACCCCACTACTAAATGCCCTTTCTACACCCCTCTCGCCCCACCCCCTTACTTAGCTTTTGGCAGCACACTTCGCTGTGTGCTGCTGAGTCCCCGCTACGCCAGTTCCCTTCATTTCCGTGGATGTGAACCGGTGCTGCACGGTCCCTTTTTTCTTTTCTTTTTGCCAAAACTATTTTTATGTTGGGGACACCACCGCCACCTCCATTCCATTATAGAGAACACGGGTGAAGGGGTCACCCCCTCGTCCCTTGTTCGCTATAATGGAAACAAAATGCTTAAAATGTTCGGCATTTTCAGCTGTATGTAATTTTAGTACAGCCGAAATCGGGACATTTCAACCATTCGTTTTTTTTTATTTACGATATTTTTGGATGTTTCCGCCTTACTCCTAGTCCATAGTACCCTTTGCTCCATACGCCTGCCCGACCTCCCTCTAATAAGTATCTTTTTTTTTTTTGCTAATGGTCCTTCGACTTTGGCGATAGAAAAGAAGTGATGAGTGCTGCACGGGGCAGAGCTCAGGTCACGTGCAGTGGCCCCGCGTAAAAATAAAAGGACAACACATTTATTTTGATGCTTCAAAAGTGCTCTGGTCCTATCCCGATGGACGGAATGTCCCAAAAGTAAGGAGGAAAGGGGACTATGGACTTGGGAGTAAGATTGTCCCTATGGTGAGTAACTTTGTTATTGTTTTGCTCTCTATGCCGGCCACATGCTTGGAGATGTCTTGATCAATTGTGCTTAATTGAAGTGGTTACTGTATTCTGTATGAATGGAAAAACATTTCGAAGGGATTGTGTCCTACGACGTTTTCCTTATCTTGATAGATCATCTCCAGCTTGCTGGCCTCAGAATTATTTTTTCAGTAGAGGGCGCTGCGCGTCGACGTCCCTCCAGCCGATGTCCCTCGACAGCCTCCGTATCGGCGCCGACGTCATCATGCGTATAAATACTCGCGCAGCGTCCGTTGCTCAGTTCTGTTTTTCCATGCTTCGTGGGCCTCGGAATCACGTTGCTCAGTTCATTAGTCAGATATATTCTTCATTATTCCCCGAGAATACCAACTCTTACTCGATGGCTTCCTCATCCGAACCGACGACTCCACGGTCCGGCTTCAAAAAATTTCGAGACTGTGGAAAGAAAATGTCGTTGACAGATCCTCACTGCATCTGTTTGTGGTGCCTGGGATCGGAGCACCAATGTTCGGAGTGCGAGGACTGCATGTCCGTGACGGCGAAAGCCTTCAAGGAGCGTAAGGGGAAGCTTGAGAGAGGTAAGACAGTTAAAACTCCTTCGAAAGTTTCATCGGCAGAGTCGAGACATTTGTCTCCTCGCCGACACAGAAAACATTCTCGTTCTAGGTCTCAGTTTCCACCACTCTTCGAGATCCAAGCATTCAAGTAAGAGACATCGAAGATCCCCTCCTCGTCTTCTGTTTCCCCGGAAAGAGTCATCTGCCCCACAAAACATAGCTCTCAGGCTGAGTGGGAGGAATTCCGTAAAAGGATGCTTAGCGTCTTTGAGAAAGCAGCCTCAACCCCCTCAAACAGCTGAGGGTGATACCCTGGGTGAAAGACCCGAAAAATCGAAACGCAGCGAGTCGTTGCACCCGGCGAAAGAAACTACTTGAGAGCCTCACGAATCCTCGAGCAACGGCACTGTGCCATCGATGCCATCATCGAAAGTCCCTTCGGTGCATGAATCTCCGTCATCAACGCCGTTATCGAAGGGCTCATTGACGCATAGGTCGATCAAATCGACGCCGTCTTCGATGCCGAAAAAGAACAAACCGATGGCCGTCACTACCTCACAGCCTTTGGTCATACCCAGGGCCTCTAACACGACTTCGAGAATGTCATCGACAACCTCGAGTAGGATTCCGATCCTCTCGAGTTCTTCGAGGCCTTTTCCGATCTTCTCAACGCCTTTTTCAGTGTTTTCGAAGCCTTTAACATCGACAACGTCGACGTTTTCTCAACCAATTCTGACAAATTTAGCCCCTTCTGCTCTGGAAATGGGATTTAAGCCGTTTCCAAGGTCTGATCATTTCAGGCCTTTGTCTTCAATTTATGAAGAAGGTGAGGATTCGGATCAAGAAAGAACCTTTGAGTTGCAGAGATCTGCAACACCTGAACCAGAGGAATTTACCTCTGAGGTAAATAGGTTAAAGGATCTTCGAGAATCCTTACATGAGGCAAGTGGGTTAGATACTTCCCCAGAAATAGAATTTGCCAAACCAGACCCAGAGGAACATGCCGAGACCCCTTACAGAATTTTAATGGCAAGGATTATAGAATTCACGGGTTGGTCTACACCTTCACCTGCATTCCAACAGGATGACCTTACAGACATTCTAGTTAAAGGCCCACAGGAGGATCCTGTGGTTCCATTTCACGCTGCATTGCAAAGAAAAATATTGGCTAACTGGAAAACTCCTGAGGTTATCCAGACGGTTAACAAGAAGTTATCAGCCAAATATAGGGTATCTGCTACTGACCCTGAATTTTTGTCTAAACATCCAACTCCAGAGAGTCTGGTTGTTCAAGCAGCAACTGCATCAGGCAGTACATCGGCATACCCTACTGTTACACAGGACAGGGATGACAAAAGATACGACTCTATGGCTAAGAAAGTCTTTTCTGCATGTAGCATGGCGTTGAAATCTATTAACGCTACTTGTACGCTCGCAAGGTTCAGCCATACACTTTGGGAGTGTGCTTCATCAGCGGTTGACTGCCTCCCAGAGGGAGAAGAAAGGGAAGCGTTTCTAAACATCTTTAAGGATGGTAAAGACGCAATGTGCGAATTCCTTCAAACTGGCATTGATTCTTCTGACAGTATCAGTAGGGCCATGGCGGCAAGTACTACAACCCACAGATTTGCATGGTTGCGAAAGTCTGGGTTTGCTTCAGATGTACAAGCCAGACTTTTAAATATGCCCTTTGACGGCTCTTCTTTGTTTGGTAAGAAGGCAGATGACAGCCTAGAAAAGTTAGACATCCAAAGCAGCAGCAAAATCCCTGGGAGCTGCAACCCGTCAAACGCCATATCGCCCCTCAGGAACCTCTTGGAGAGGTAAGTCCTTTCGCTTTTATTCCGCATTCGGAAAAGGCAGAGGACAGTCTGTTCAAAGAGGTCAAAAAAGATTCACCCGAGGTGGACGGGGTAAAAATACAAAAGCTGCAGCAGCAGGTGCCTCTTTACCCTCGGCATCTGCATCAGCTGCCTCTAAATCACTCTGAGGACTCTCCTCACAAGACACCAGTAGGGGGCAGGCTAACTCAACATCTGACGGAATGGCAGGCTATTACGTCAGATGCTTGGGCATTGGAGACAGTTGTCCAAGGTTACTGCCTGCCTTTTCTACGCATTCCTCAGTAATCCACCGGGGAACAACTCTCGGAAAGTTCCAGATCCGCTCCTCTTGCAGGAAATTGTAGACCTGCTGGAGAAAGGTGCCATAGAACCAGGACCTGTAGCGGAGAGGATCAAGGGCTGGTACTCCTCCCCCCCCCCCCTCCCCACCCCACCCCACCCCACCCCCCCTCCCTACATCCTAATACCGAAGAAGGACAGAGGACTGAGACCTATCTTGGACTTACGAAAATTGTAGAAGTTCCTCAGGAAGGACAAATTCAAGATGGTAACGCTCTCTCAGATCGTTCAGGCCCTCCAGCTCCAGGACTGGCTGGTATCTCTGGACCTTCAGGATGCTTATTTCCATGTGCCAATCCATCTCAAGCACAGGAAATACCTGAGGTTTGCAATTGGCGGCTCTCATTATCAATTTCGAGTTCTGCCATTTGGGCTGACCTCCGCCCCAAGGGTCTTCACCAAGCTAATGTCGGTAGTAGATGCAAGTCTAATGTGGGAAGGCATTCACGTCTACCCCTACTTGGACGATTGGCTGATCAGAGCTGTATCTCCGGAACAAGCTCAGATCCAGCTAGATTGTCTGCCACTTCCTTCACAAACTGGGCTTCTCCCTCAATTTAAAGAAGTCACAGATGATACCATCACAGACTCCAGTTCATTGGAGCAGTCCTGGACACTTCCCTGGGAAAAGCCTCACCACCAGAGGTGTGGGCTGAAGATATTTTGCAGATGGTCACCAAGTTTCAAAATGCCCAACGTCTCCCAGCCTTCGACTTTTTGAGGTTGCTAGGCCTAATGGCATCCTGCATCTTCCTTGTGCCAGAGGCTTGCCGGAGAATGAGATCTCTTTAGTGGGCAAAGGAGAACTGTTTTGGCAACCATGGCCGGAGATAACAGTAGTCACAGATGCCTCACTCACGGGGTGGGGAGCCCATGCAAACGACTTGACCATCAGCGGTCGTTGGTCTCCATCGGAGTCCAGACTACATATCAACCTGTTAGAGCTGAGAGCAATCAGACTAGCGCTGAAGGCTTTTCTGCCATCTGTACAGGGGAAAAATGTCCTGATAATGACGGACAACACAGTGGCCGTGCACTACCTCAACAAAAGAGGAGGCGTAGGATCACTGCCTCTGTGCAGAGAGGCGATGCAGCTCTGGTTTTGGGCAATCCAAGAAGGAATCTCTCTATCGGCAGCTCACTTAGCCGGAGAGAAAAACTTGACGGCGGACGCTCTGAGCAGGCAGAGTACAGTCTCCCACGAGTGGGAACTAGCTGAGGAAGTCCTTCAACAGATCTTCACCCTTTGTGGAACCCCTCAAGTGGATCTGTTCGCCACCAGCATCAACAGGAAGTGCGATCCGTTTTGTTCAAGGGAATTTCCCCTGAGAGAAGCTCTATATGCGTTTCCTCCAGTCCCTGTCATTCCTCAAATGATCAGGAGGTTGAGAAGGTTCCGGAAAAACAATAATCTTAATTGCCCCGGACTGGGCCAGGAGGATGTGGTACCCGGACCTTCTGGACATGCCCATCTGCCCTCCAATTCGCCTTCCACTCAAGGATAATCTTCTCTCGCAGAAGGGCTGTCAGGTTCTCCATCCAGACATCCGAACCCTCAACCTTCACGCTTGGTATCTGAAAGGTTGAGATACAAGGATTGGGACCTCCCAGATGACGTAATGGAGGTGTTGCTTTTGGCAAGAAGGCCAGCAACAAAGAGTTTATACCGCTGCCGTTGGAACAAATTTTGCAGCTTGTGTAGAGAAAAGAATATCGACCCCTTTTCATGTGGTACACCAACGGTGTTATCTTTTCTACTCTACTTGGCAAATTCGGGCCTTCAGGTTGGCACTATTAAGGGCTATCTCGCAGCGCTATCGATCTTCAAGCGCACTGCAGGGGAACCATTGTATTTCAAGTTACCCTTAGTAATACAATTCCTGAAGGGATTAACCAATGTCTATCCTCCAAGACCATTCCAAGTTCCCTTATGGGACTTAAATTTAGTCTTAAATTTCCTGATGGGTACTCCTTTTGAACCACTTCACTCTTGTTCGCTAAGGTTTCTCACCCTTAAAACTGTCTTGTTAGTGGCATTGACATCTGCTAGGAGGGTGAGCGAATTACAAGCTTGTAAACCCCCTCATACAATTTTTCATAAAGACAAAGTTGTCCTACAAGTGAAGCCTAATTTCCTCCCAAAGGTGGTTTCTGAATTCCACATCACTCAGAGGATTACCTTACCTTCATTCTATCCCCCTCCCCATCCGGGGAAAGAGGAAGAAAGGCTACATAGGCTGGACCCAAGGCGGGCTTTGAGCTTTTACATCAGCAGACTTGCTAGGATTAGGCAAGCAGACCAACTGTTCGTAGGTTACTCAGGGCACAAATTGGGATTACCGATAACAAAACAGACCATTTCCAGATGGATTTTTTTGGCCATTCTGGAATGTTACAAACTGGCAGGGAAAGAGCCTCCTCAAAATCTTAGGGCTCATTCAACCAGGGGTATCGCAGCCTCTTCGGCCCTCCAAAGAGGGGTACCGATTCGAGACATGTGTGGCTGCCACTTGGCCGTCTGCACATACCTTCACAAGATTTTACAACCTGGATTCCTCCTCTAGCCAAGAGACCAGATTTGGCAAAGCTGTGTTGCACTCTGTTCATTCTTGAAGCGAAATATGGCAATTTTACTCCCACCTCCAGTTACACACCATTGCATTGGGAGTCTATCAAGATAAGGAATACGTCGGAGGACACAATCCCTTCGAAGAACAAGTTTCTTCGAGGGGATTGGGTCCTCCGACGTATTCCATATCTCTGACATGTAATCACCACAGCTGTGCTGCTTCGGAAACTTTCTCCTGCGTCGATGATGTCGATGCGCCGTCGTCTAGGACCTCGTCTGACGTCATCCGATGTGATAAGTAGGACGCACGACGCCCGTAGCCACAGTTCCGTTTTTTCCGCGAACGTGTTGCTTTGTGAATCTCGGTTAACGCCTCGACTCTTTGGAGTTCTGTTCTTCTCGGTTCTTCGAACCTGTTCGTTTTTGTGAAAATCCTTCGTGTGAAGATGTCTTCTACTTCGTCTTCGACCCCGCGTCCGGGCTTCAAGAAGTGCGGGGAGTGTGGGTCCAAGATGTCGGTGACGGACTCGCACAACGCCTGCCTCTGGTGCCTCGGGGAGGCCCACGACACGGATGACTATCGACTGCCAGTCGCTCACGTCCAAAGCCTTACGTGAACGTAAGAAGAAGTTGTCGGTAGGTCGGGTGTCCAAGCCCCGGAAGTCGAAGTCTGCGGGGCTTTCGACGGATGATTCGAGAGGAGACTCCCCGCTCATCATCGGAAGTCTCGTGGGTCTCCTTTTAGGAGTCGGTCTCGCCACTCCTCAGCCTCTTCGAGGCATTCTCGGAAGCGCCGACACCGGTCGTCTTCCAGGTCTTCTTCGGAGGACTCTGCCCGGCACGTCGCTTACCCCACCAGCCGTGCGGTGCCGGAGGAATGGGTTTCCTTCGGGAAGAAAATGCTGGCGATTCTCGAGTCGCAGGGTACTAAGCCGTCCGCGCCCCCGAGTGGGGTCGTTCGTGAGAGGTCGAGAGACACCGCTCGCAAGAGTGGTCGGCACGAGTCACGGGAGAGGTCCCGTTCGGACAAGGGGACTCGTTCTCGAAGTACCCGTTCCAGGTCCCGGTCCTCGACGCGTTCGAGACAGTGTGCACCTGTGATGTCTTCGAGGAAGACATCGACGTCTGAGGCGTCGAGGGCGTCGACAGGCTTTCTCGAGGCTCCAGCTCCGAGGAAATCGTTGAAGCCGTCGACGCTCAGGTCGTTGAAGGACACGGTCGGAGCTCCGGCTTCGAGGACTGTGTCGACGCGGCCGAAGCTGGCGGCGCTGCATCTGACGTCGACGCCGATTTCCTCGACGCCGATCCTCTCGGCGCCGATGCCTGTTCTCTCGGCGCCGATTCGCTCGACGCCTTTCGTATCGGAGGTACCCCGTGGCACGGGGGAACCCCCTAGGAAGGCTCTGGTTAAGAGCAAGCACTCTCGGGTGCCTTCTTTTCGCCACCTGGAATATATTTCAGAGGCGGATGAGGATTCTGATGGCCTGGTTCCTAGTCAGGTTCCAGATGAAATTGTCTCGGGCCATAGTCAGTTTGACGATTTGAGGCAGTCACTGCATGATGCCAGTGGACTGGACACCTCTCCGGAGGTCGAGTTTTGTAGGCCTGAGTCCGGCTCTCATGCCGATTCCTCGTACCGACGCCTTATGGCTAGGGTTTCTGAGTACTTGGGATGGTCTGCTCCCCCAGGGGAGTTTGTGCAGGATGATCTCACGGACATCCTTGATGTTGGTCCCCCAACTGACCCGGTACTGCCGTTCCATATGGCTTCACAGAGAAGGGTGGCGGCGGCTTGGACTGCTCCGGAGAGTCTCCCGGCGGTGGGCAGGTCCTTGTCGCGAAAATACCGTCCAGCCAGTAGCGACCCCTGCTACTTGACCAGGCACCCCACTCCGGAGAGTTTGGTGATGCAGGCGGCAACGGCCCCTGCAAAGCAGGCGTCGTACCCTACCATCCCTCCTGATAGGGACGACAAACGTTTTGATGGCTGGGCGAAGAAAGTGTTTTCTTCTGGTGGTATGGTGCTTCAGGCGGCCAACTCCATTTGTGCCTTGTCTCGTTTCACACACACTCTGTAGAACTGTGTTGCGTTAGCGGCTGAACATATTCCTGAAGGGGACGAACGGGTTGGTTTGCTGGCTATGGTCCAGGATGGTAAGGATGCTATGTGTGAGTCCGTTCAGTCGGGTTTGGACTTGGCTGAATGCGTCAGCAGGTCCATGGCGGCGAGCACCGTGATACGCAGGTTTGCGTGGTTGCGGAAGTCGGGGTTTGCTCCTGATGTGCAGTCCCGGCTCCTCAACATGCCCTTTGACGGTGAACACCTTTTTGGCAGCAAGGCTGACGAGAGCCTTAAGAGGTTGCAGACCTCAAAAGCTGCAGCGAAGTCGTTGGGCGCTGCAGTTCGCCAACCTCCGCCTTTTCGTCCTTTGGGACAGCAATGGAGGGGTGGTTCCTTTTGCTATTACTCATCCTTCAGTAAAGCGAGAGGAGCTGGCAGTCAAAGAGGCCAACGCAGGGGTACCAGAGGTGGACGACAGGGTACCTGTGGTGCCAAGGCCGCTCGGGCAGTTGCCTCTTTGCCCTCAGGTAATGCCGCAGCCGCTACCACTCAGTCATGAGGCCATGCCCCATGGTTCGCCGGTTGGGGGAAGGCTGGCGCAGCATCTTGTAGAGTGGCGTGCCATTACTTCAGATGTGTGGGTTCTGGAGATCATAACCCACGGCTACTGTCTTCCCTTTCGGCACAGGCCTCGCGACAATCCACCGGGGAACCTCTTTGCAGAGTCCGGATCCGCTCCTTGCGCAGGAAATTCAAGCCCTGCTGGAGAAAGGCGCCATAGAACTGGTGCCTGTAGCAGAGAGGAACAAGGGATGGTATTCCCCTTATTTTTTGATTTCGAAGAAAGACGGGGGATTGAGACCCATCATGGACTTGCGCGGTTTGAACAAACTCCTAAGGAAGGACAAGTTCAAGATGGTTACTCTCTCTCAAGTCCTCCAGGCCCTTCAGCTTCAGGACTGGTTGGTGTCTCTCGACCTCAAGGATGCTTACTTCCATGTGCCGATCTATCCCAAGCACAAGAAGTACCTGAGGTTCGCGGTTGGCGACTCGCACTTTCAGTTTCGGGTCCTGCCGTTCGGATCGACCTCCGCCCCGAGGGTTTTCACCAAGCTCATGGTGGTGGTGGCAGCGCATCTGAAGCAAGGGGGATTCACGTCTACCCCTACCTGGACGATTGGTTCATCAGGGGGAGCTCCCCCGAGCAGGTCCTGGATCATCTGTCCGTCACCTGCCACTCCCTTCACAGGCTGGGCTTCTCCCTCAATTTAAAGAAGTCCCATTTGACGCCAACACAGCGGCTCCAGTACATCGGAGCAGTGCTCGACACTTCCCTGGGGCAGCGTTTTCCTCCCCAGGTGAGGGCTCTTCACATTCAGCAGATGGTGCACAAGTTTCAGCATGCCCAGGCGCTCCCAGCGTTCGAGTTCTTGAGGTTGCTCGGCCTCATGGCATCCTGCATTCTTCTGGTGCCAGAGGCTCGCCTGCGGATGAGATCTTTGCAGTGGGCACTCAAGATGCAATGGTCGCAGTCCTCCGGCAGGATGTCGGACCCGGTTCAGGTGCCGCCCTCGGTCGCCCGGGACCTTCTGTGGTGGGCCGTCGAAGGCAACTTGATGAAGGGGGCTCCATTTTGGCTTCTCTGGCCGGAGGTGACGATCGTGACGGATGCATCCCTCACGGGATGGGGAGTTCATGCCAACGGGCTGACAGTCGGCGGTCGTTGGTCTCCGTCGGAGTCCAGACTCCATACTCCATATCAATCTGTTGGAGCTGAGGGCCGTCAGGCTAGCCCTGAAGGCTTTTCTGCCGACTGTGTGAGGAAAGAGTGTCCTGATCCTGACAGACAACACTGTGGCCATGCACTACCTCAACAAAAAGGGGGGGGCAGGGTCACTTCCTCTGTGCAGGGGAGGCAATGCAGCTCGAGTTCTGGGCTATCCAGCAGGAAGTTTCGATCTCGGCAGTTCATCTGGCCGGAGACCAACGTGACGGCGGATGCTCTGAGCAGGCAGAGCACGATCTCTCACGAGTGGGAGTTGGCTCAGGAGATTCTCCTGGAGATCTTTGCCCTTTGGGGGACCCCTCAAGTGGATCTCTTCGCCTCCAGTGTCAACCGGAAGTGCGAAAGGTTTTGCTCACGGGAATTTCCTCCAAAAGGAGCCTTAGGAGACGCGTTTGTGGTGGAGTGGTCATTCCCGCTGCTGTACGCGTTTACTCCAGTCCCCGTCATCCTGCAAGTGCTGCAGAGGTTACAGAAGTTCGGTTCCCGGATGATCCTCATTGCTCCGGCGTGGGCTCGGAGGATGTGGTAGCCGGACCTTCTGGACTTGTCCATCTGCCCTCCACGTCGTCTTCCCTACCGAGACGATCTGCTCTCACAGGAGGGGGGTCAGGTTCTCCATCCAGAGGTCAGATCCCTCAACCTTCACGCTTGGCTTCTGAAAGGTTGAGGTATAAGGATTGGGACCTCCCTGAAGACGTGATGGTGGTGTTGCTTTCGGCCCGAAGGCCAGCAACAAAGTCTCTGTACCGTTGGCGTAAGTTCTGCGACTGGTGCAGAGTTCAGAATGTGGATCCTTTGGCATGTGACATCCCCATGGTGCTGTCCTTTTTACTTTCTTTGGCCCACAGGGGCTTGCAAGTGGGTACAATTAAAGGTTACCTGGCGGCGCTGTCCATCTTTAAGCGCTCGTCTAAAGAGTAATCTTACTTTAAAATCCCTTTCATTTCACAGTTTCTGAAAGGGCTCACTAATGTGTTCCCTCCGTCACCTTTCCTGGTGCCCGGTTGGGATTTAAACCTTGTTAAGTTTCTTATGGGTGCTCCGTTTGAGCCTTTACATTCTTGCCCTTTGAGGCTGTTAACTCTGAAAACTGTGTTTTTAGTTGCGGTTACTTCCGCTTGCAGAGTGAGTTACAGGCACTTTCCGTTAAGCCACCCTTCACTGTATTTCACAAGGACAGGGTTGTCCTTAGAGTTCGTCCTTCTTTTCTTCAGAAGGTAGTGACGGAATTTCATTTGGCCCAGAAGGTTGTTCTTCCGGCATTCTATCCTCCTCCGCATCCTGTTAAGGTAGAGGAGAGGCTCCATAGACTTGATCCTAGGAGAGCTTTAAGCTTTTATGTTTCACGCATTTCCCGGGTCAGAGTGGACGATCAACTCTTTATTGGTTACTCTGGAAAGCGTTTGGGACAAGCTGTGACGAAACAGACTGTCTCGCTGGATTATTTTGGCCATCTCGGTGTGTTACCGCTTGGCGGGTAAGGACCCACCGGCTGGCTTGCGGGCCCATTCTACCAGGGGTATTGCTGCATCTACTGCCCTGCAGAGGGGTGTTCTTATTCGCAACATCTGTGATGCAGCCACCTGGGCTTCAGTACATACATTTGTACGTCACTATTCCCTCGATTCCATCCGAGGACAGGATCTGGCCTTTGGCAAGGCGGTCCTTTGCTCTGCTATTTGATTGGCAATTCTAAACTTTGATTCTAAATTCTTTCCCTCCTCCTTGCTCTGGTACTGCTTTGGGAGTCTGTCATAGATATGGAATACGTCGGAGGACCCAATCCCCTCGAAGAACAAGTTACTTTCTTACCTGGTAACGTTCTTTCGATGGGATGGTCCGACGACTTATTCCATATCGCTCCCTCCCTGCCTTCCCCGCTGCAGAATTTCTTTTGCGATTGCAGTTTACGTTCCGCAAGGCTTTGTGTCTGACTGGCAGTTGACTAATGTCACACGTTCTGGGGGAAAAAAACCACAACTGAGGCTACGGGCGTCGTGCGTCCTACTTATCACATCGGATGACGTCGGAGGAGGTCCTCGACGATGGCGCATCGACGTCATCGACGCAGACGCCGAAAAAAGTTTCCGAAGCAGCATAGCTGTGTTTACATGTCATAGATATGGAATACGTCGTCGGACCATCCCATCGAAAGAACGTTACCAGGTAAGAAAGTAACTTGTTATTCTTACCTGGTAACATTCATTCGATGGGATGTTCCTCCGACGTATTCCTTATCGCCCCTCCCATCCATCCCCTCAGTAAAACTTCCCTTGTGGTTACAGCTTACGCTCCTTCAGGGTCAATAACCAATTCATGTAAAGCAACTGTTAACGTCAAAACGGAACTGAGCAAAGGACGCTGTGCGAGTCTATTTATGCGCATGATGTTGGCGCCGATACGGAGGCTGTCGAGGGACATCGGCTTGAGGGACGTCGATGCGCAGCGCCCTCTACTGGAAAAAAAAAAAATTCCGAGGCCAGCAAACTGGAGATGGTCTATCAAGATAAGGAATACGTCGGAAGAACATCCCATCGAAAGAAAGTTACCAGGTAAGAAGTAACTTGTTCTTCTGTTCTGTCCTCTTCCCCCCACTACTGCCCCACGGTGTGGGAGGGGGCAACATCCAAATTTGAATAACTAGCCTTTTAGTTACTCGCGGTTATGTTTGGAAGGGAGAAAATGACAACTTAACTTGTTTTCATCTTAAATGTGCAGTGACCATGGTGTGCTGGTTGCAATAGACACCGGTTTCATTGTGTAACCTGTCGTCCGACAGTATACTTTAGATGTTTTTATTTATTTACTGCTAAATTTAGGAAACTTCTGGAAATTATTTCTTTAGCGCTTCTGTTGTGGTTTGGTTTTGGCTTTGACACTTCCTGAGCTCTACAGTGCTTTGCTGAGCAAATCGGAGGGGGCTAGTTGGACCTCGGCTAAATGAGGCATTCTTTTCACAGGTACTCTGACATGATTTATTTTTTCGCCATGGTTCTGGGTAGAATACACCCTTCCTCCTCCACCCTTTTTTCATCCTTGCACCCCCTTGCCAATGCTGTATTGCACCCACACCCACCTTGGTACTGTTTCACTTTCTTTGGTTTGTTATTCCAATGTGTTCGTAACCCATCATTGCTGCTATACCTTTTTGGAACGGAGAACAGTAGTCAAAACAGTTCAAGATTTGCAGACAGTTGAGCACTTTCCTCTCGAGGCTGCTACTTGCTTTTCGCTTCGGTGTATTAAAAGAATGGGGATCTGCTTACTGCCCTTCTGTCAATTTCTCTAGTGAGTTTAGAGAGACTAGCCCACTCCCAAACTTCATATCTAATTTTGTGGTTACCATGTTTCCTTAACACGGTGCACATCACCCTCTACTTGGTGGACAACATTTTCCAGAATGCTGTTTTCAGAAGACTTTGAATCCTTCAACAGATACGTTTATTTGACCTGCATCTTTCAGTATGTCATTCTATGTGCATGACTCTGCTCCTAGCCTTGTTGGATACTTGGGCAGGGGCTGTCTTGGCTGTACTTAAAGTTCAGATCCACTTTTGGCCACACTTACATCAGGCACTGGTGGTTGAGGTGTATGAAGCTGCCAACCAAATTGGCTCGCCTCGTCCACCAGTGGATGCCGCTGCATTTTGTGTCCCATTATAGTGCAATTTCCTCTCCCTGATTGGCTTTGACCCCATCTTTCAGGAGCTGCTATTGATCGATCCTCTTGTACTAATCTCAGTGAGCCAACCTGTTGATGGAACGCTATCTTCCCCATGTCACTCAGATTGCCATTGTTAAGACTCTTTGCAGATTTTAGGGTTTGTTTTGGTCCTAAAGATGTTATACCCAATATTTGTTTTATGCATTGAAGAGCCATTTTCACTGCTCTTGGTCCCTTTACCACCCTTGAAAGGAAAGTTTGGATTCTTCAAAGCGTAGAACTGCCCTTTATACCCTTCCCCTGCTGATAACTTGGGTGAGCGTGTTGCCTGCTGTGCGTATGAAAGCTCCATCAGTCTTCCGGAAGGGCGCTGGAGTTTTTCCAGCGCCCGTCTGGAAGACTTATACGGCTTTCCTACGCACAGCAGGCAACGTGCTTTCCATTACCAGGTTTGTTGTGGAACGCTGATTTCTCCAGCATAGTGACCGCGACTAAACATCATCCAGATCGCGCACCCAAGTTATCAGCCTCGGATAAGGTAGTGGAGGTGCCCCCCCCACTCCCTGAGCATTCGTCGTAACTGAACTATATCAACACCCCATGGGTCTTTTCTTGCCACGACCAGGGCACTGGTCACCATTAGATGATTGCCAGCTACAATCAATTAAATCTGTGCCTGCAAGTCCATCACTTAAAGATAAAGAAGTCATTTGGGTTTTGGAGGTTTTATTCCTCTTCTGTCAAGTTTTGTCCTGATGAAGGCCCGGTTCAATTAAAGAGGAGACCGAGTTTGGATGTGGTCTACCTCTACTGTGTGGGCCGAAGCGCACAGTGTCAACACCATTCTCTGCAATTTCATCCCCTGCTAATAAAATACCCTGTGAGGTGTTAGGTAGTCAATACCTGTGTATCATCAAGAAATCAATTGTTTACATATGCGTTGTTTTCTTTGTTGTCCGATGTAATGTATAGGACACTTTTGGATCTTTCATCCAAACCCAAAGCACATTGTGATATGTTTTATGTGATTTATATATTTTTAACACGAAAAGAGAAAAGCGATGACTCAAGATGAGTCAATAATAAGAAAAACATTTTTCTAATTTATGAAAGAATATGGTCTGTCTGATTAGAAGTTGATATAAGTTACAACTTCAGGGTCGTTGTTTGACTCCGACTATTGAAAGTCTGAAAAGAAAAAGAAGAAAAAAAAAAATGCAGGAGTAGAGGTAGTTTGTGTTTTTTTTTCTTTTCCTGCTCTATGAACCCTTGTACACCACATGACCCTTGATAAACAAAAAATATAGCGTATAACCTGTTGTATAAACTGGCCTTATGAACTGCCATCAACTCCGCTGCCTGACTGGTACGGGGATATCCAGCATAGCATACCGGGGCATCATTCACCCAGGCATTCTCAATGCCGGCCACAGTGCCTTATCCCCATTGTTGTCAACATGGTAGGAGCACCAGTCCACATAAACTGTGGGCATTCCCTGGCACTTGTCTTCTTCAAAGACTTTGTGCAGGGAATTCTGGTATGCCTCCGTGTTGTCCTGGGTTTTAAGACTTTCGTCCTCTAGACAGTTCCCTCTGGCACAATCATGCAAGTCAGCCAGGACTTGCGCGAGGGGACGCTTCTTGTTTTGGCCATATCTGACCTCTACAGGAAAGCCTTGCATTGACAGAATTCAGGAAGTAATTCTGGAATTACTCACATTTCCTGCCCGGATTCTGTCACTTTGGAGGTATTGCAAAGGCTGGTGTGGAGTTTCCACTATGTGGTGTCCCCCCCTGGATGAACGGGCGGTAATTCTTCAATGCCCACACCTTTTGTCTGGAGGGCCTTCTCACAATCGTTGAATGTTTCCTCCACAAAGTCTTGCTTGCATAGGAGATGACTTTATTGACATAATACTGCTGTCAAGCATGCATTCGAGAACCCTGTCTCCTAGAAGGGTAAGCTAGACGAGGAGACTTTTTTTTTTTTTTTAGTTTTACTGCCTTGGATTGTTCTGGACCCCACACCCACTTGACTCCTCCCCCCTTCAACAGATGGATCAGGGGTCTTGTGGTCTCTGCGTAATCCTCATTGAACTTCCTACTGTAATTAGTCAGTCCAAGGAGGCTTCTTAGCTCATGCAGAGTTGTGGGGTCTTTCAGTTTTAGGAGTGCTTCCACTTTCTTTTCCTGGGTACAGAGACCCTCAGGAGTTTCATGTCCCAAGAAGTTGACATGGGTCCTGCACCACTGTGTCTTCGGAAGGAGAGTTTTGTTCCGGCAACCCTCAACTGTGTCAGAACATGACTAATTTCCACTATGTGTTCCTCCACAGTTGAGCTTTTTATCAAGACATCATCCATATAGGCCAGGTTACCCTTTTCATCCAAGTCGGGCATGGCCTTGTGTAGGAAGATGTTGAATTTGTTGCCAGAGTTTATGTATGCGAAGGGAGTCTGGGTCCACGTGTACTGCTGCCCCCCGAAGTTAAAGGCCAGCTCGTATTGTTCCTCCCTACTGACAGGCACGGTCCAGTACCCATTTGTCAGGTCAATAGCAGTGTATACCTTTGACCCATGGATCTGGGCCAGCCCCTGGTCAATGTAGGGGAGAGGCCATCGCGACATGTGGACCCATTTATTTAGCTCCCTAAGGTCTGTGCCGAGTCTCCATTGGCCATTTGGTTTTAAAATCCCCAGCAACAGATTATTGAAGGTGATGTGGACTGGACAAATTATCCCACAGAACTCAAGGTTTATGATGATTTCCGTCAGACTCCATGGATGCGAGAGGCAAGCGATATTGGTTCACAAACGCAGGAGTCATTCCAGGGGTCCGTGGGAATTGTTGTAGTATGGATCTCGGTGTGACCACAGTCGTACGTGTCCACAGCAAAGGTAACTTGAAAATGTAAGAACACCTGTTGCAACTTTTGCTTTTGCTCCGGAGTCTCACAGGCATCAGATAGGTTGACCCGCTCTTTAACCATTTGCCTGAAGCCTGGAAAGACCATCTCAGCGGCCTCCTCCAGCTCGGTGGAGAGCTCTCTAGACAGAGGGTTTCATGTAGGAGAGGCAGTCATTGTGGACCTGGAATATCACCTCCTCCTGCCTGATGTCACAGGTCACCTCTTCCTCCTTGTAAGGGCAGGAAGAGTACACCAGGAAATTCCCCCCTTGCCGGTTGAAGATCCTGTCTGGTGGTATGTCATTGTCACCGTCGTCAAAACAGTCATTGGGGATTGGTCCTGTCGTTTAATTTCCTAGATCCATGGAAAAATGTCAGTCATCAACCGCCATTCCACTAATGGTGCCTGCGCCCAAAGTGATAATTCTAAGGTCACTGTTATCCATCAATATTGGAATGGTGTTGTGTTCTATATTGACTAATGGTGTTGGGTTTAACCCCAACCACTGCTGTTGGAGATGGGCATTGAGGTGTACACATGCGTCGGGATTTTGCAGTTTCTGTCCTTTTTTAATTCAAGTGGGAATAGTCGTGTCTGTCCTGGGATGGTGACCTCCTCTTCAATTTGAACTTCAACCGCATACAGCAGCAATTGAGCTGACCGAAATGCTTTTTCTGAATCATCAAAGCCCATGGGATTTCTCCCTAGTCGGTACCAGGCTTTGTAATTTATCAGATCCAAATTAATTGCAAACTGATTGAGAATGTCACTGCCTAAATAGAATGCAGCAGGGACATCTTGCACGACCCAACAATTATGTTCTATGCTTTTGTTACCTATAGACATTTTTAGCATACACCTGCTAGGCAGGAGATGTTTGGAATTGGGAGTTTCCAGGCCCATTTCCCACTTATCGATCAATTTAAATGTGGGTATGGCTGGATCTTTTGGGAGCTTTCTGAACATGGCTTTGCTGATGAAGCTCTTTCCGTTCTCGCACACTCTGGCGAGAACAGACTCCTTTACCTGATTAGGGAGGAACAACTGTTCTCCATTTTTCTGAATGTCAGCTAAACTTTGAGCTGGTTTCTCATCACTTTTGACTATATCATTGGGATGTTTAGATTGTGAATCAGTATAAAATTTCAAAGTATTTACTTCCAGTGTGCAATGCCACTGGAAGGAAGGTTGATTTTCAGGAATGGAGATGAGTTCCAATCACCAGTTTGTTGTCCTACAGCAATTACTGTAACGTCAGGTATTTGATTATTCTGGGAATGAAACTCAATATGATCAGATTTCTGTTCAACCATGTGACATGTGTCATTTAAACTAACATGGTTGACACTGTTTTAATTTTATTGGCCTGTTAGTCTCAGTCCAGAGTACCTTGTTCACACAGTCCTTAGACAACCTGTGGAGGAGGTAATTCCATAGTAGACAGGCTGCTCCATGTGGAGTCACGACGATGACCGGGTGCTTGTGTCAGCCAATTATTTTTCTCCAAATCCGCAGTCCCCTCGACAGCAATTGCATTCCAGTCGAAGTTCTGGAGTTGTCCAGGAAGAGGGGTGAGAGGGATCTGGTGTCACCCCCCTTCCTGAATTTAGCTGCTAAAAAAAAGCCCTTTTTGACAGTGGCTTGGGATCCAGTGTTCACCAGTGCTGAAATTGTACATTGCCCTTGCACAAAAAACCTCCCCTCCTTCTCCTCATGTGGGCAAAGATAATGGGCATTTTGGGCGAGCTGGGTGGTCAATTTCTTTAATTTGGACTCAGACACAGTGGCGTTTTGGACCATTTTCTGTGCCAGAGTCTGGGAATCTGTAATGAAAATTTGACATCTGAAATAGATGGGATTTCGGAATCTCATTTTTCCCCTAGCTCCGTGCTGCCCCCTTTTTACCAGGAGGCAGTCACTAGGACCAGTTTGTGGGGAGGATGCCTCCTTTACTATTTCTTTTTTTTTTTTTTTAGCAGAATGGCAATTCTGGGGTTCAGGGATGGGTGGCCCTGAATCAGTCCCCACCCAGTCTTCATTTGGATCTCTTGGGGCCCATTTTTCTTTGGGAGGAATCCCCCCGTCCCTGTAGGAGAAGATTGTTTCCCCAGAATCCTCTAAGGATTCTTCCCCCTTCAAATTGGAGGAGACTTACTTCCTCCACAAAATGGGCCTTTTTGAGGTCTTTATTTCTCCTACTGACCCTCTGTTCCCTGGGTTGCAGAATTTTTGGGGGAAAGATTTTAGTTCTGGTTGTCGGGTGTCCTGGGGCTTTTCACGGGTGAGGAAGGAAGCTTCCTCTAGGACTTTACATACCCTTTGCCCCGTGCCTCCCCCTTGGGAACCAGTGAATTATCGGGGTTCTCTCCCCGTTATTGTTCTTGGGGGGCCAGACCCTGGGTTTGCAGGGTTCTGAGCTGCGATGTACATCTAAGGGTTCTGCTGAGCCCTCAACATGCAACCCAGATCCTGTGAGGTTCTGGACCTGGCACTCCAGTTGGGACTCTTGTTCCGGCTGCTACGGGGGTCTTTGTTCGTACCTAGGGGTTTCACAGGAAGGGTAACTATCCCTTCTGAAAGAGTACCCTGGGTACTGGGTATTTTGGTAACCCTCCACCCTTGGCCTCCCCTCTCCCGGATTTGGTTTTCTAGGCTCCTGAAACCGGGGAAAGAAAGGAAGGAAGGAAGGTTGTCCTGCAGGTTGGGGTTTTGTGGATACTGGGGAAAGAAACTTAGGCCAGGATTAGGGGGATTACTGCCCTCCTGAGGGAAGTTAGGAGGGAAGTTTCCTGGGGCTGTACTTACCTGGTTGGATCCCCCACCCCCTTGGTCTGGGGGGAGTCCATACATACCCCAAGATAGGCTGGTTGCCCTTGTATCTGGGGCTTACATAATCAGGAGAGTTGAGGGTGTTTACCTCCCTGACTGCCTCCTGTTGCTGATTGGCCAGAGGGCCTTCTTGGCCTCTGATTTTTCTGTTTTTGTGTAGTTACATTTTTAGACCCTCCCACCCCATTTCTAGGTCCAAAATGGGGGCAACCTTCACCTCCACCACCTTGGCGGCAGAATGGTGGTTGCTGGTTTGGGATTTTTTATCTGTTTTTTATTTTCTGCAGGTTTTTGGACTTCGTAAATGCGGGTAGCCGGCTCTATTACCCAGTCTAGCGATCTTTCATCATGGAAATCCTTCACCAGCTGGGTCATGATATATTTTGGGAGCCCATGAAAGTAGGTAGCAATAAACTCTCTATCCGTGCGCACCCTCCTAGTGGTTTGTGCAAAGGCACGTTTTAGCTCCTGCACAAATTCTCATGGGGCCTGATCTTCTCCGCATTGCTTTCTTTGGCCCCATCAGCTGAGTCGCTCGCCCTCAAACTCATAGGCGGTACTGCTTGAGGACATGATCTTCTAGGCACTCCCTGATTCTGTGAGCTTGGGAGGGGGCTCGCAGAATGGTGGGGCCTGGTTTCCTCTCCCCTGTGGTGCACAGAAGAGTAGTCTTCTGACTCCTCCCTTCTTCCAGGGTTGGCAGAGGATCCCCCACTGCCGTGATTGGGTGGAGGTCTTCAGAATGCTCTTTTTGGGCCTTATTTCATTCAGTTTTTATACGAATTGAACCAACTGGTCCCTTTGTAGTATTTCTGCAAATCGAATTCCCCGACTTTCTCCTCATAGGAGACTTCCTTGTCAGAGACTTCAGCCTTAATATATTGGTATCTATATAGGGACACCCGTCCATGTTTAATTCTGCCGGCCTCATGGTTTCTGTCTCATGGGAATCAGTAGACATGAAGTCAGAAGTCGGCAGTGTTAAAAGTATTAAATGGGTTTGAGTCCCTTAGTGCAGAGGTCATCATACAATGATCAGGGGTTGCCCTGTTCCTCTCTACCTGTTCGGGGTCCCTCCAGTTTGGATTAAATCTAACACCCTCTTTCTCCAACGTCGCCAGTTTCTCCTTCTCAGACCCTACCTCTTGATGATAGGCAAAGATCTGAGCCTTTTGCTCAGCTATCGGGGCTTTACTGGCCTCTATGACCCACTCTTGAGCTACCACCTGCTGGTGGAGCCCCTCTGTCTCCTCACAGAGGGCCTCATTGTCTCTTTGCGCTGCCTGTATGGTTTGGGAACAATGAGACAATTTCTGTTGCAGAAGGTAAACCTCCTTTTTCTGCACATTTAGAGCCTCTATGGCCTGCTCCAACTCGAGTTCCGTTTGTCTCCTATGTCCCATTAATTTGTCACATTCTTCTTTTATGCCAGTCAGTACCTGAAGGTCGGACTCCCTTCTCTCCAGGTTAGTTTTTAAACTGCACATTTCCTGGTATAGGGCCTCTTTCCCATGATACAGAGCACTCCTTTGTTCAGCCAGGTCATCCCTTTGTTGTGTTATGGCGACTCATTTCTGGCACTCTTCATCAAAATCTGACTGAGAGTGGAGGTCTCTCATAATTTATTATTTTCCTCTTCCAACTCTTTGATTTGATTTTGTAGAGTAACTATATGCTATGTGCAGACTCTATTTTATTTTTTGATTTAGCTTCTGTTGACTCTCTTTCAGAGTCCTCTTTTTCCCTACACTCCTCTTTCAATGCATCTAATTTGGGCCTCTTGATCTGCATTATTTTGCTGTTGTAGAGGCAAGTTCTCTTAACTGTTTGATATAGTTTCCAGATTCTGCTTCAGAATCTTGGCTCTTTTACAATTTTGTTCTGCTAATTTTAGTTCAGTCTGTATTTTAGTTAGAAGTTCAGATTGATTTTGCGCAAGAGTTGTATTTTCTTCATGCTTTTCACGCAACACTACCATATGGAGATACATGTAGGCCGTGATTCTGACAATTTTGATCTGCTCCTCTTTAATTTTCGGAGTCATGTACAACTCGCTCAAAGCTTGATGTAATGGGCCACTGTCCTGCCATGTGTCCTTATCCATGGTGTTTATTTTCTTTTTATTTGTAGAGCGCACTACAGCCCACGGGCATTGAGGCGCTATAAGGAGACGTAAGAGGGCTTGATTCAGCGTTACAAGGAATGCGTCCCAACAGAGTAATACTTGGTACAGAAAATGCTGTTACATAGTCCATAGTTAATACACAACAAAGAGGCATTATAAGGAAGTAAGCAGAAATCAGTAGAACACAGTTGGTGAGGCCCTTTATACAAAGAGCCTCGTTTTGATGGCCTTCCAGAATGCTGCATGAGATTCGATCATTCTGATCTGGGCTGGGAGGGTGTTCCAGAAGGTTGCAGCCATGGTAGGGAAGCATGTTCTGGCTCCGCACGCGTGTGGGAGGAACAGTGATACGATTGGAGTAAGCCACTCTAGAGGGTCTGGATGATGTGTTTTTAGTGATAATTTGTGCTAGGTATAGTGGTGCAAGGCCATTGAGACATTTGAGTCAGTGCTAGGCTCTTGAACGACCTGTTGCAACATTTCTTCTAGCCAGACATTTCATTTTGTTCTGCCCATTCTCCCCTGACTAATTTGTGCAGAAGGTGCTCCCTAGCTATCTTGATCTCTACTGTGGTCATTTTGGAAAGTGTTCTTTGTTCTGTATTCTGTTGATTTTTGTGTAGTTTGGGGTGGATTTAGCTTTAATTTTATACACGGGCCTGATACTTAGGATTTCTGTTTTGGGGAGGCACTGCTACAGCTTAAGTGTTCCAATCACCTAAAGTATCAAAACCTTGAAGGTTAGCCTGCTGTGTTAAGCTGTTGTGGGTAAATAAACAAACCCAAATCCCAGACGAGCCCCCAATTTGTGAAGGATTCTAATCTGGCGTCACACACCGGACCAGGACTCTTGCCCTTAGCCTCTGATGTAGCGCTCAATTAGAATACTTTCTCTTTATTTTCTACGAATCCAAATTGAGCCGATACCAAATCCGTCTCACACCCCCTTTTTACAAATACCCGGGTCACAATGGACCATGAACCAGGCCGGCTGCTGGGAATACAATATTTATTTATTTTAATTTCAAAGGAAATCACACAATTTTTATATTGGGCAGCAATCACCAACGGGGTGATAATTGCAATGAAAACTACTGAATACACTTTGGTAACTTTATACAAGAACATATCTAAAGCACAAATGAATAGGAGCACTTTTTAAATTGGTATAGATAGCACCCGAGTTTAGATATCCCCCTGCAATGTTCCCTCAAAACCCCATGAATCGTTTTCTGAGTGGATAGAAGCATTTAAAACCCTTTGCAGTGGCATAAATAACACTCGATTTTGACAAATAATCATATGTGTTTAAATAATGATGTACATACGTTTTATCACAGTATCAGGGATGTAATATCACTAGCAACTATAAGGTAGGGTATCACAAAAGGCATACAGTTCAAAAAAACAACTTGAAATGAAAACACAGTGCAGCCAAATTCACACGGTGAAAAGCTGCAATTTACACATTTGCAGTTTTAAATGTTATAACGGTTTTAAAAAAACAGATGAAATACATAGAATCGGAATGCGGTTTTTAGGCTGGCTGATAGATGAACATCACAGGGACAATATAGAAGTGAAAGAGTGACAATAGCTGGATAATTGGATGAGATTTTCATGGTGAAAGGAAGTTCGATTTTGGTAAAATAAAGCAATTAAGGAGAGAATCGATTTTAAAGAAAAGACAAATTTCACTTACACTAGATTTAATGGCTAGGAAAGGGGAACGTCACCCGTGAATATAAAAGTTGTGCTGCAGTTGTAACCCTTCACGCAGTGTACCCCTTTTCTTTATGGAAAATTAATTTATTTAATCAAAATATTGCTTAGGAGTTACAAGATGGGGTGAATGAAAGAATGGCGCTAACACTAGGTGCTAACACTAGGAAATCAAGGACAATATGCACAGATAATTCGAACAGTTTAAGACAAGTTATCAGGGTAGGAATAGAATTACTTGGAGTATGACAAAAGTTTAGTGTTCTTCTTGTGCATCTTTGATTTTGTAGATGATTTGAGTGTCGTCTGCGTAATTTTAGTACGCAAGATTGTATTTTTTGAAGATCTTGATTAGCGGATTCTGATAGATTAAGTACAGTGGTGATAGTGAGGATCCTTGTGGAACTCTGCAGTCTGCTTGCAGAGCAGATTTGAGGGACTTTCTCCAGACAGTTTGTTCTGTTTGCTAGGAATGATTTTATCCAGACTAGAGCTAAGTCGGTTATACCCATCTCTTCTAATCTCGTGATGAGGGTGTCATGGCTTACTGTGTCGAATGCTGCTGAGGTCGAGCAGTATTCGGGCCGAAGTTGTATTGGAGTCAGCGTTTGTCTTTAGGTCATCCCAGATGGGTAGGAGTGCCGATTTTGTTCCTCTTGCAGGCCTGAAACCGACTTGTACTTGGTCCAGCAATTGGTGTTTTTGTACGTGCTCTTGGGTTAGTTTGTATACATAAGGTTCTAGGAGTTTTTCCGGGGAGGGGATGTTTGAAATGGGTCTGTAGTTGGTGAGGTCTTCCATGTCACTGCTTATATTCTTAAGTAGTGGTAATATATACTGATTTTGAAGGATCGCGTTATGGTCCCAGTCACGAGTGACAGATTGGAGAGATTTCTGTAATATTCTGATGGCGTTTCTTGTGTGAGGATTGATTTGTAGATGTCTGGGGGGGGGCAGGGATCTCCATGAGCGTGCCTAATTTCTTGCTATGTTTTACCAGCTTGACACATGTCTCAACTGATATTTGCAGGAAGTTTCAGAGTTTGTGCTCTGGCTCCTCGTTGGATCCGATTGATTGTGTGTTAGGATTGCTCGGCTTGTTTTGTATGATTTGTCTGTTTTTATTTTTGAAATGGTCTGCTATATTGTTGCATAGTTTCTGTGAAGGCATTGGAGTGTTGTCGCAACCTGGTGGGTTTCTCATTTGATTTATGATGTTGAACATTTCTTTTTGTGTATTGGTGGCTTTGGTGATTCTGCGTCATAGGGTCTTTTCTTTGCCTTTTGAATTTCCTTCATGTATGATCCGATTTGTCTCTGGAACTGAGTTTTCTTACCTTGGTCATATTCTTTCCGTCATTATAGTTCCAGATTCTTGTTCTTTTTCATGGTGCTTAGTTATGGGGTGAACCATTTTGCCAACGCTCTTTTTCTTGAGGGGGTAAACGTTTTTTTCAGGCCAACATTTTCGATTGTATCAGCAATCCATTTATAGAATAGGTCTGTTTTTCCGTCTGGGTCTGACTTCTCCAGTTCAGTAGCGGATAGTTTTAGAAGCTCCAGTTGTTCTATTAGTTTGCTTTGACAGTTTTCCAGTTTCTTTTTGTGGTGGTTGGCAGTTTGAGGGGCTGATTGATGGCTTTAGTTGGTAGCGTGATCACAAAAGGGATGATGAGATGGTCGCTCCACAGTGTATCTATTGGCGGTGCAGTGGTGAAAAGTTTTTTGTTGGCGAAAATTGCGTCAAGTATGTGCCCTGCCAAGTGTGTTACTCCTTTGACCAGTTGTTGTAGTTTCATGGTTGCTAGTTGCCTGATTAGTGAGCTTTGTGAGTTGGTGTGTTTTTCTTTGAACCATATGTTGAAGTCCACCAGGATAATCAGATGCTCATGTTGGGTGGCTATGTTGGTGATAGCGTCTATGAAGTTGTTGACGAAAGTTGCATCGTATGTCTGTGGTCTTTAAACCAGTATGAATTTAATGTTTATTTTTGGATTCGCTGATAAGTGTATGACCATGGATTCGCAGTCCTCTATGTTTAGTGGTTTGTCCGTTTTTATTTTCAGGTGTTCTTTGAATGCTATTGCAAGGCCTCCTCTTTTTTTTGGTTTCCTGTTTAACTGTAGGCATTTGAAGTTGATGGGGAGGCAGCTTTGGAGTGTGATTTTTTGTAGTTGTCGTCAGGCCAGGTTTCTATAATGAATAGGTTGTCGATACTGTTGCAGTGCAGGTCGAAGATCTGAGTGTTTTGCAATTGAGCTTGCATTGATTTAGGTTG
This sequence comes from Ambystoma mexicanum, assembly GCF_040938575.1. Classification (NCBI taxonomy): domain Eukaryota; kingdom Metazoa; phylum Chordata; class Amphibia; order Caudata; family Ambystomatidae; genus Ambystoma; species Ambystoma mexicanum. Next base: position 167,238,837 of record NC_090939.1, read on the forward strand.
CAGCAGATTTTTATGGTAAGATTTGGTTTGTGCTATATTATCAGTGTTGTCTACTGATTGGTGCTTATGGTTTTTCTTCCATGTAGATGTCCGGTTGTGGTGGAGGTACAGTTGTTTGTCATCATCAAATAGCTCTTCTACATTAAGTCTTAGGTTTTTGTTTTCCTCAGGTTCCTCTTCTAAATTTTGTGGATGGTTAATTATTTCTACATTCTTGTACCATTCGTCCCAGAAGGATCTCTCCTACAATCCATCTACTTGTTAGCCCACTCCCACATCTCGGCTTACAGGAATGACCTTGGTCCCTGGCGGGAATGTACATCTGTTAGCAATGTGGATCTGCAAGTCTGATTTTCTCCTTTGGTGATATCTCCCATCATGAATTTAGTTTACTTTAATGGCTGTGAATGCAATGGTCTGGGTTTGCGTCCTCATTAAATCCTGGAACATATTTTGCTCCCTGTTACTTCCCTTTTGAAAGAATGTTTGAGTCTAAATTGTACACCTGTTCTGGTGTCACATGCATTAATAACTCACAGGTCCCCTATTTTCTTACACTTTGCTTGGTCACATGCTCATTAAAACTCCTCTGTTGTATCATCGCCTCCTGTGTGATTTGCACAACTGCTTAATTTACGTTACTGTGAACTGATAAATCTAAATTATAACTGTAGAATAAAAACGTACTTGCTGTGGTCCCTTTTGCCTAGCTGTGACATATTAATCTATCCATAAATGGAAGTGTCAGAAATATTTTCTTCCGTTGCGGTATGACTGGGATGCACACGTAGGGACTACAGGGCGTAAATCGCTGTTTTGTGTCCTGTCACCAGCCCTACAGAGGAGTGCTGTACCAGCCACTTTACCCCCTAAAAACACCCCTTACCAACAAAGAAATAGTGTTTAAAAATACTCCCAACCAAGAATAGCAAATTGGAACATACTTCCACACCACAGCTCCAAGGAGAGATTTAGATCAGTTCCTCACGTGGAATTATGGATTACAAAAGGTTGTGTGTTTAAAGTTTGTTTGATCGTCTTAAAATGCCCCTTTTGGCAATTACTTATCTATCCTGAAGAATCTTTAGACTCCCAACAGGCATGGCAAAGCCAATATTTTTGAATCTCGAAGTTGTATATTCCATTTGGCCATTCTAGGCATCAATTTGTGATTGGCCCATGAAAAATGGGCCTGGTTCAAAGAATGTGGAAGCTGAGATGCACAAGTCCAAAAGAAAAAACCCAAAATAAAAGGTACATATCCTTGTTTAAACTGCTCCAACTGCAAAATGGTCCAAAAAGGAGATATTCTATTCATCCAAATTCAAGAAACAAAATGTATTTAAACTATGCAACATGTGACACTGCAAATGTAATAAACAGCATCAAATGCCCATGCGGCAAATATTACGTGGGACAGACTACAGGAAAGGCAAAACTGTAGTGGAATGAACACCGGTCCAACATACGCTACGGTAAGATCAAATCTCAGGTATCCAGGCATTTCAAGGAAGCAAAACATCAGATAGCGCAAATTAAATTTCAAATATTGGATGTGATTGAAACAAGAAGAGGTGTAAATGTGGACATCAACAGACTATTAAGTCAAAAAGAAACTTATTGGATAGACAGACTTAACTCATTGTATCCTGGAGGTCTCAACGAAGGATGCAATTACACATGTTTTCTCTAATTTCTTGAGTAGGAGGATCTAACAGAAACCGGGTATCAAAGATCTTGTAATCTGGACATAACTCTCTGAAAAGGTTCTTTATTAACAAAATGAGAAAAATTTGGAGCGCTTATACCATTTACAGAATTACAATTTGTTTTTCTATCTTAATTCTTTATTTCCAGTAACTAAACAGAACACCATTTGAACTCCATGTGCATAACATTGCAAGTATTGTATTAATTTATTAAGACATCTCAGTACATTAGCAGCTTGAAACTTGCGCAAAATTGAAGCAGTCTAAAAGGTTATTGTAAATTGTTAACATAAAACTAATTCAATACAATTTATTTTTTACCTTCAATGGACAAAATCAATTAAAACGTTTATTTCGTTCAAATTAGCCCCAACACGAGAGATGCATAAGAACTAAAACCAAAATGGTAACGTTTGGTGATCTTAATCGCTCCGCCTACGAAAAGGACATGCATATTGAAGTAGTTCAAACTAAGAAAATGCAACTAAGTCCATTTGTAAACAAAACTATTTCAAAATGGCCGTTGTCATCACGTTACGTGCTGGTGCCATTTTAAAAGTATAAAAACTGACGGGGCAACCAGCAGCATGTGTCCACGAGAGCGAGGTGCCTTGCTGTTTCTGAACACACCAAAAACAGGTAAGATTTCCCCTTTTGGGGGAGATGAAACTCTGATCCCTTTATCACTCATATCTCCAATTAGATAATATCCAACAATATTTAGAACCTTGTATACCTTTTGACACACAGGTTATCCGGAAAAACAAAACCAAAGAAGTGTAACATAAAAGAAAAGGTATGAACCATGCTATTTGTCAACCAATAGGTCTTTGAACACATAGATTAAATATGAGTAACTCTTGTAAAACCAGCAATACAATTAGAATAGGTTTGTATTTAACCTTCTCACAGATCCAAAGGGTAGCTTACTCAGTGGATACAAATTTGGAATTATTTTCCAATACAAAGAATACAAGAAAAAGGCCATGAAGCTAAGGTAAATTGTAAATACGGGTACTACTTCAAATTGTGATTTATGTGAAAGCATTGTATTTTGTCAAGATTGAAATAGATGATTTGAAACATAGTTTTATTTTATTTTTCTGTAACAGTCCCTGAAGGTCGAATATAGACCGAAATGCATTGGACAAAAAAACAATTATTGCAACAGGCATATCACAAGAAAGTCTTTACCAATAAAGACTATTACTAAATTCATACAAAGTTTTGGAGTTTCTTTGAAAAATGAAAATGAATATGAAATCTAAATTGGAGAATAACAAATGATTAATAGTGGAATACCACACAGGTCCTTCCAGACGACCGGGATAACCAACCCAGTCATTTGTTTGTCATTATTCTGTTCCACCCCGCAGTGCAAACAGGGAGAAATCTGGCGACAGGACTAAACAACTGATGCATCTAAATACTAATTCTGATCAAACCATTGAGGAAAAAAAAGAAATAAAGCGATGCCCACCAACCCCCATTTTGGAAGCTGAGTGCTGGTCATCATGTGACTATTAGGTGTGATGTTTGGCCTCTGGTGGCTGATGAAATACTTGAAACCTTTCACGAAGCCTGCCGCTCACACAACCAACCGTAACGGACCAACTCTGTACAGTCCAGCATGGCATCCATATTACAGCACACCCTAAAGTTCCAATTACCTGCGAGAGAAGTAAATGGTGCACAGCATACTCTTTAATCTATTTTCATACGGTGCCAGAAGAAGGCATTGCACCACTCATAGAATACAAATGTACAGCCTATGATATAATGTAGGAAGGCATTGTAAAGATATATATATATATTTTACATTTAAATTCTAAGCTGTGACACATGGCTGGTAGTATGCCACCACTCCTACAGTACCACCCCACAATTCTGGGCAACAAAGGGGCAGTTGTACAGCAATTAAAATGTATTTAAAAGAATTAAAGTAAAATCCACATAAGGAGTGCCCAGCTTTATGCCAGGGAAGTCACCACCATGTTATATACTCCTGACCAATTGTTCAGCAAAACAAAATGTATCCTGTCTGCATGAATCTTACTAATTCATATACAATCGCTCATTACCATAATCCATTTTATGTATATGTTAAGCTCTAAAGAATACTAGGTATTCTGAATGCACTTGTTTGTCAAATGGCTTTCAATACTTGACTTTGCAAAAGCTTTTCAACATTAGGCATAAAATCAGATTTTAAACACATCAAAATAGTCTTTATTTTCCACAATGATACCCACCAATTGCAAAATCGGGCCACTGTTCTACCATTCAGTGTCGACTAAATGTGGTGTCGGGGCTCCTTAATGTGTGTGCATGTGTATGTGTAGCTTTCAATTAACAGACATTGGTGATGGCCTTCAATGAATGTGTGCATTTCTATTAATTTGCCTTCAGATTTACAGATTTTGAGCTGGACATATATCCACCAGCAAAAGGAACAATATTAAAGTGCCCTTTCACATCGCACCTAGGTTTACCTGTGCATTTCAGGATAAGTGATTGCATGGGTTATACTTTGTACAATCGTCTCTGAATAGTATGAATTCTCTAAGCTACTTTCTGTTGCACAAGGATCTATTTAATTACTAGGCTCCCACTGGTGAACATTTCTAATTATGTTCCGTAAATCTATGTTTTATGATGACACTATGGCCTTCGTCATTCTCTATGCCGATAGGAACATACAGATTCTCTTTTAAAAGGCACTTCATTTTACAAAAACAAAACTACATTTAAATTTCACAAAATTATGCCCCTTTCATCCTGACACTTACAAAATGTACTTTTTGTTGAACATGAAATAACCAATTGTACCCAAGTCAAATGGAAGACCCACATTTTATTTAATACTGTACTTGCGTCCCTGTCAATTTAATATATCATTTTGCTCCTAGCCACTCTTATTTTTGGTATTTACGACGGACGGCGCCGTAGGACAATATGGAGTATTGGGACTTTTTACTTATATTTTAAATGTAGATTCTCATTTTGCAGAATCAACTTGGACCCTTTCAGTCTGGAGCTAACCCATCAGCAGGGTCCCCTTCAACTGCCTATCTGGAAACCAGTCTCCAATACGTTCTGCTCCTCGTTCTGAAAGGGCTCCTTTCTGCAGTTTGTGTGGAAACTAGTCCTCCAGTTGGTCTCGGTTCTCTTCCCCAGTCAGCCATTTCCTTCCATTAATATCCCAAAATCTCTCCTGATGCTCCTCTATCGTTTTTATTTGTCAGTATTTAATAATACCAAACTCCTCCCCTAATCGTGTGATTAAGTGGTGGGGCTTTCACTCCCTGTCTTATGACTGGACAGATGGGAGGGAAAATCACTCCTATCATTGTCGACGGACATTTCGTGTTTGTAACCAAACTTTTCATGTGAATGTGCTAGTTAAATAAAGATCAATGAGCAATTCAAGCTCAAAAATTGAAAAAGCAAATACATGGGTGCATCCATTTTGTGAAATGGCTGCTCGCCTGTGCTGGCTTTTGCGGCACTAATGAAGGAAAAGCCAGCCAGCTGTAGTAAACAAAAGCTACCGCTGGGTGGCTTTTCCTTCATTGGGGCCGGGACTTGGAGGACGCGGACCGGAGACTACAGGCAGAAAAGCTGCAGCTGCATCATTTATTTCTTGAAAAAAATAAGCACTAGCTGCGTTTTTTTTTCTAAGTTTTCCGGGCTGTAGGAGCCCAGAAAACTTAGAAATAAAACCGCAACTTTAAAAACGTTGTATTTATGTTTGCGGTCACTTTTGAAGCGACCGCAAACATAAATACAAAGTTATTGTGTTTGAAAACGCTGCGGTTTTTCTTTCTAAGTTTCTCAGGCTCCTCAGAGCTTATCTGTTATATTAAAAGAAATGTATATATAAAGTACATGTGGAATTGTGTTTTCCAGGAGTGACTAGGTATCTCGTCAAGAGATTTGATGGGCTATACTCCTATGTCCTGTCCACTTTCCTCTATACTTGAGGGACATTCCGTCCATCGGGACGGGACGTAGCACTTTTAAAGCATCAAAAAAATGTTTTTCCTTTTTTAAAAAGGCACGGTCAGAGTCGTATGCACTTGCATCTTGGAGAATATTTTACTTTTTGTTCACTTGTCCTTCATTTTTCTGCTCCGCTTCCACAGTCTTCTTTCTTTCGTCTGTGCCGGAGCGTCTGGGACTCGTGTCCTGTTCTTCGTGCGAACGTCATTTCACGAGGGGCGGATCCCCACTCTCTATGCCTGGAGTGTTTGGGCCCGGAACACCAGTGGGACTCGTGCTTCTACTGCGACGCTCTCTCTGTCTGGGCACTCCAGCGTCGGCTTGTCATGTGGGAGGAGGTGTTCCAGCAGATTCTTCCTCCACATTTACAGCGGTTCATTTTAGAAAAAAGGAATCGGCTGGTAAGTTTGTTCCTTTTCTGCGCACCCCGGCCAGGGGACTCCTTCCTGGGGTGTTCTGGGTCCAGGAGGAGTGACCAATTGGCTCTGGTACAAGGGATGTCATTAAGGTGTCCCGAAAGGGATCTAACTGGCTCTCTGAAGTTTCCTCTGAGGTTCCCTGCAAAGGGGCTGCCAGGACCTGATCTTCAGCCGAGATTCCTCCTTGTGGTCGCACCGATTGGTGAAAGAATTCGTCAAGAGACTATTCTGCTCGTTCCCGCTGGTGAAGGCTGCGGCGACGGCGTGGTAGCTCAATGTGGTGCTTACTAGGCTCATGGGACCTCCGTTTGAGCCTATGCATTCTGCACCACTCAAGTTTTTGTTGTGGAAAACAGCTTTGCTCGTGGCCATCACCTCCGCATGACAAGGGCGGGAGATCCAGGCCCTCGCCTGTAAACCACCTTAATTTACTTTCCATGAGAAGGGTGGTGCTGCAGACGCACCCCTCCTTCATGCCCAAGGTGCTGTTGGACTTTCATCTAAACGGGCCCTTGGTGTTACCTGTGTTTTTTTCCGACGCCTTCGTCTCTGGCTCAAGGGACTTTGCACTCGCTGGATGTGGCTAGAACGCTGAAGTTTTATGTGGCCCGCACAAAGAGTTTCCAGAAAACCTCTCAGCTCTTGGTGAACTTTGGTCCTGCGAACCATGGGAAGGCCCTGTCCAAGGCTTCCATTTTCCGGTGGCTCTCCGGCTGTATCACCCACTGTCACCGGTTGGCAAACCGACCGCTGCCTGGCCTACCAGAGTGATCGCTGCTACAACAGCGTTCCTGTCTGGTGTGCCCCTGCTGGACATCTGCAGGGCTGCTACGTGAAGGTCGACGCACACCTTCACGAAATTCTACTGCGTCGACCGGGATTTCAGAGGAGTCCAGAGTCGGCCAAGCAGTGCTGCGCAACCTGTTTGCTTGAAGGTGAGCCTGGTGAGGAGGTTAGAGATGCTTATGTTGAGCCTTGCGGCCTAACGTGGTTATGCATGTTGTCTACTGTTGTGTATTCTTTATTCATGAACATGTGAATCCATGCCAGAACCCCTGCTTGAGAAGGAACAAGTTACTTACCTGTAACTGTTGTTCTCCAGCATGGATACACATGAAAACCCTCCCGCCTACCCCTCTGCGGATCTTCTCTTGGTCCTCCTGCCACTTTACGTGCTACCAAATCTGAAGATGGCTGCCAGAGGAGGGGCTTAGGTAGAGGGCAGTCATTGGCTGGGGGCAGTATGACCTAGAGCTAAGTGATTGGTTGTTTACTTGTAGCCTCTGGCATCCATGTCTTATCATGCAGGACATACTTTCCGCCATTGCAGCTTATCTGTGCAGACAGTTGCTCCTTTTCACTGCAAACCCAGTCAAGAGACATTTTCCAGGTCTTCATCTTTTTCCGCCGGTTCGGGCACCTCATCCCAAGTGGGATCTGAATGTGGTTCTCACCACCTTATGTCATAAGCCTTTTGAACCTACGGCCACTACCAAGCTCAAGTAGCTTTCTCGGACGGTGGCCATTTTGATTGTGGTAACATCTGCGGGACAAATAAGTGAGCTTCAAGCTCTGTCGAGCATTCGTTCCTAACCTTTCACAAGGAGAAGTTTGCTACGAACTCACCCTTCTTTCCTTCCCAAAGTTGTTTCTGAATTCCATTTAAACCAGTCAATATCTTTACCGGTTTTCTTCCCGCACCCGGTCTTCGATGCCGAGAGGGTTTTAAACAACCTAGATGTCAGACGTGCTCTGAAGTTTTACCTCGACAGAACAAGTGAACTTAGAAGTTCTTCACAACTTTGTTCTGTTTGGTGACCCAAAAGGGAAACCAGCTTCGACAGCGTCCATCTCTCATTGGGTAGCTTCATGCATTTACAAAACTGAAGGCCTTCGGCCCCCAAAGGGCATTCATGCACATCTGGTCCATGGCAAAGCGGCTGCTGTTGCCTTCCAAAAATACGTCCCTTTGGAGTCCATAGCCAAGGCTGCTACGTGGGCTCCCCCTTCTGCTTTTTGCAGATATGATGGTCTTGACCTGAGCTCCCGGTCTTATGCCCAATTTGGCCAGGCAGTTCTTAAGAATCTGGTCCACCCGTATTTCCTTTGGTCAGTGCTTGGGAATCTCCCACAAGTATGGAGGAGCGGGGACGGGACATAGGAGTATGACAGTTACTCACTGTAGTGACTACCTTACTCCTAGTCCCCTTTCCTCCACACGCCCGCCCGCCATCCCCTCTAATCCGTATCCTCTATTTTTGCTGAATGGTCCTGGACCTGGTGATGGAAAAGGACTGAAGGGCGATGCGCTGGTCGGAGCTCAGGCAGGCAGGGCTTTTTGATGCTTTAAAAGTGCTCCGGTCCGTCCCGATGGACGAATGTCCCACAAGTATGGAGGAAAGGGGACTATGGAGTAGGAGTAAGGTAGTCACTGGAGTGAGTAACTTTTTCATTGTTAAACATGGCTGCTGACAACAGGGGGAAGGGTGGCATGCAGGAGTTAACGGGAGACAATCATATGTGGGCAACAAGCATGCTCAGGGACCTCCTATTTGAGGGCACAGACCTCCTTCACTCCATCTGGTGAGCTTCAGAAACAAATATCCAGCTTCCAAACGGCTCAGTGGCTTGCAGTTTTGCCTAAGCCAGCACCAAAGTACTTTTACTCGTTCCAAAGATCTTTGGGGGGCACATGGCTCTTCAGGGAATTCGTTTTCTAGAGGAGCAGGGCAATACAAGCCGACTTATTTTTGTTTTTTCCTTCAGCAGAGGAAGACACTGCGTACTGCTCCCAGGTACTTATTCCAAGGGCCTTTTTCCTCCTCTTCAGGTATTAAGCCCAAGCAACGACTTGATAAACTTCGCTCATCTCCAGTGGGATTGTGGATTTCATTTCACTTGGGGGAATAGAGGACAATTTCCCCAGACCCTTGGTCCTGTCTGTTGCCAGGTTTGGGTACCATCTTCCCTTCCTCCAGTTCCTCGCCACCCTCGACCTCTGTTCAACTCAGAACTCCTTAGCTTCTAATGATGGGCACATGATTTCCCAGACTTTTCAAGCTGCCGAAGAACCGGGCAAGCCTGCATTCCATCCTAGATCTGCCCTTCAACATTCTTACTCCTGGAGTGTATGATCACAGCGTAGACATGATCTGTCCTCTCAGAAAGGTTGCTTCTGTGTAGTGAGGATGCACACCTCCATGATTTGTACACTTTTCTCCTTGAAAGTGCCAATTTCAGTACAGTGTTGTCACCTTTGGGCTTCTACAGGCTCCCTACATCTTTACCTAAATGTCAGTTGTGACAACCCTTCCTCAGGTAAGGGTGTATACAATAATGTCCTTGCCTCTGCAACTTGCTGCTCCAGTCTTTCAGTCTGTCTTTGGCAGAGCCATCTTAGTTTTGCTCAACCTTCTGTTCCGCCTTGATTAGTAGGTGAACTCAGAGAAGGCTTCTTTGTCTGTTCAGCATATCCCTTTTATCGCCTTTGTATGAGATGCTCCCCTAGCTTGGGTTTTTCCTACCAAGGGGTGAGTTTAGGACCCACTGTGACTTATTTCTTTCTCTAAACAGTCCAGCAACCACGGTCTGTGGCTAATGGCATCTTGTATTCTGTCTTGTGCCTAACATCAAGCTGAAAATGAGGTTCCAGCTTTACCTACAATCTGTCTAGTCTCAAGCATCTCTGTCGCCGTGTGTCAGATGTCACCCACTACTCCCACACCTTTTTCTTAATGTTTTTTATTCCTAAATTAAGGAGTTGTGTTGGAGCTTTAAGCCATCTTCAATGCATTCATGCTGATCAAGAATCTTGTGTTCACGTACTCATGGACAACACAAGTTTTGTTGTCCATGCCTTTTGTTAAATTCAAGTAGGTCATTGGTCCTTTCTCATTGGTCCTCTATTCTACCTGATGTGAAGCATCTGATCAAAATTATGCTTTTAATTTGTGAATATGCAAACTACAGTGTTGAGATTACAAGAAACAATGGCTTTTTTAACAAGATATATTTTTACTTGCTTAAAATAACACCAGTTGTGAATTGGTATTACCCCAACAAATCATTTTACGCACCGTATCAAAATGGTGCATAATGTTCTTAATCCAAGCTCCTATCTTAATCACAACCCCACTCGCAAAGTCCCATCTCCAACCGAGATCACGCTTGGAATTTGCCAATTACCTCTTGGGGCTTTTGTCTTTTTTTTTAATTAATACCCCTACATGCACATGTCAAATTTCCCTCTACACAGCCTGACTACAGGGACATTGGATGAGTGGAATTAGAGGGCGATTGAAGGGCAAAATTATTCAGAAAGAGAAGAGGGGTCAGGTGCAAGCTCTTCAATCGAAGTTTGTATTCTAGTTCTGCTGCCCCTAGCCCCTTCTAATAGAGCAACCTTTTCTTTGAGCAAATCATTTCTCCTCTGCTTCAATTTGCTTATCTGCAAAATGTAGGAGTTCGACAAAATGAGTACCTCTCCGCAGAGTACAGGGGTCAGTAGTAGCTAAACCGCTTACTCTGCCCCACACTACTACAAAACCAGCCATGATTTCCATCATAAAAGTGAAACCGGCACAGCCAATATCTACTTCATTTGACTTTTGTGATGTGGGCCAAGTGAAGGCTTTACTATTAATGTGATGGCAGCAATCCAAACAGCAATAATACAATGTTTCCAAAATAAAAATGTATAATCGAGGTTCTATACAAATATGAATACTTCTAAAAAACCCACCCCTGTGGAAAGAACCTAGAAAATGCAGAACATATTGGTTGGCACTTTGTATTGGAACAGGGGGTGGGGGGGGGAGTAATTCTAGCAATACCTGGGTGGACAATACATCTTCACAGTAACTTATTTGTGTCTTTGGGGGCATGAAACCTGACTTCTGGGAGCTTCCTGGCATGGTTATCCAGTGTTTGGTTGGTGAGCTGGTCAGCTGGGTCAAACATGTGGTGCGCGCCAATTGGCAACTGCGCTTCTAGCACATAGAAGCTTGGGACAGGCAAGCAATGTCTACCTCCAGTGCAGCTTGCGTGTTTCAAAGCTGGAATCTGGACCCATGTCTGCCCTATGACTTGCTGGGAGGCCCATCTGTGGCAAGTTCTTCTGTTGCACTCCCACTCAATGTTGATTGGCTGGCACCTACAGTGTGTTGTTCAGCCCCAGTGAGCAGGATCCTGGTTCCAGTCCAACCAGCAGTTCAGGTCTTGATCCACAGCCGTTCACCCCACTAAGGGATTGGAATTATGATTGTACGAGCAGGATCTAGAAACAACTCATGGGTATTCAGCATTAACTAGTTAGCAGGAGAAACTGAAGAACCAGGAACAACCTAACATTTTGTCATTTATTTATAACCACTTAAGCTTTGTGTCCTATAGATGTGTCCTAATGCTAATTTTCTAAATTGGCCCAAACCCATAAGGTTAATGCCACATATGTATGTTTGGCAACAATTGGCCAGGGGAGCCAAAAAAGCTTCTTGTAGTTGTTGGTGTAAAGCTTACAGGTTCTTCTGGGCTACAAACGGGTGCAAAATAGCTCCCAGCACCCCTCAATTCGAACCCTGTCCCACTGATCCCGGGGGATGGTTTGGGGACAAGGCTCACCTATGCCTTGGATGCACTGGTCTTCACCTCTATGGCAGAGGACGTTGGAATGGACTGCACTCCCACTAGAGATGGTGGTCTTGGTGTCGAGGAAATAAGGAAGGAGTTGGAGAACCATTCGTTATAAAGCTAAGAAGCCTCAGGGGATTGGACTAAAGCAAGCGTGCTCCAATGGGTACAATCCCTGTCGCTGTGACAAGTGACTTTAGTCTTCTTGCATCATACCACACTTGTATGATAGCAAATAGTGTGTGGCCTAAATAATTGTAGGTAGGTCTTTACCCCCTTGCCCCAGGCTGATCTAAAATATAAAAATAGGTAAAGGAGCTGCAGTCTCCAAATCCACTATTTCTAGATGTATTGTCAATTGCATTACACTCTACTATCTTGCTAAGAGAGAACTGCCCTTCAAGCCTAGAGCACATTCCACTCTAGGCACTGGAGCATCCATAGCATTTATTGCAAATCTTCCCCTTGAGTCCATTTGCAAAGCGGTAACCTGGAGTTTTGTACACACCTTCACAAAACACTATTGCCTAAACACTCATTCTCGCTCTGATTCTCGGGTGTGACAGGCAGTACTAAGACATCTTTTCACTACTGTTCCTTCTCACAACCCACCTCCAACTCCGGGTACTGCTCGCTAGTCTTTGCACAGCATGTGATTCTAAGCAGATTGACAAACATCAGAAGACATGCATTACTTACCGTAAAAGCATTTCTGATGGTTGTATCTGCTTAGATTCACATGCGCCCACCCTTCCTCCCTGTTCGGATGGAAGGAACATAGACGGCTTACTACTTTCTCTGTTTTCTGTACGCACGTTGGTCATAAGGATCCCTCTTGGCAGAAAAAATACAATCAGAGGGACCTTGACGCGTGAGGGACCTTGGCTAACCTACACGTCACGTAGGGATAGTGTTACAGGCACGCTCATGTCGATGTCCCCTTTCGATGCAATACTCTGCGGTTACCACTGGATGTCGGACTATGCACAGCATGTGAATCTAAGCAGATACAACCATCAGAAATTCTTTTGCTGTAATTAATGCATGTCATATAAAGCGACAGGATGGAAAGGGTGAACGTGATACAGATGACATGGGGATACAGGTACATAGCATATACATAGCAGAAATAGGAGATACAGAGATATACAGAGATATATCCATGGTTCCATGTGTTAAAATTGCGGCAAAAATTGCTGTTTACACAAAAAATAGCTGCAAAAAGGCAGTGATTTTGCCGCCGCAATCCATGTAAAGTATGCAGGGGACACCCTCGCAACCCCCAGACCCATTATACCATTTAAGGGGAGTGGGGGGACACCCCCGCAACCTCCGCTAAATGGTATAATGGGTACACCTTTACTGGGTCAAACCACAGCATTTTTGCTGTGATTGTTTTGTAAACGCAAAATTTTTGCTGCGATTTTTATTGCTGCATACCATATCCACTCCCTCCAATCAACTTTAGCACAGTGATATTAGGGACACTTTCTACATTCAACTATACTACAGTGACGCTATTAGGAACAGCTTTCTAGATTCAACCTCAGCACAGTGACGCTAATCGCGCAGTGAAATCTTTTTGGCTCCCAGAATATAACTTCTATGTTTGATAATTACATTATTTGTATAGCGCCTACTGCCCTTGTTATGGCATTGAAGCGCTGCCATGGATGAACACCCTTCGGAAACCTGTAGTCTGTGCATGCATGTATATAAAAGTAACAATATAATGCGTGCAAACAGTAATTGGAATTCAGTGATTTGCAGAGATGACTAGGTTAAAACATTTTGGTACATGCAGCGCATATTGCTTGGGTGCTGGGAAGACTGCTATGTCGGGTACTGTGACAGCTGTACCAAATTAATCATGGGACTCTGCTGTATTCTATGGGTTGCAGTGCAAGAGGGGGCATGGATACTAAAGACTCCATCACTCACCTGGGCAACTGTCTACAGTTAAGGGCTCTGCTATACTTTACATGCAGAATACATGCACAATGACTAACATGCAGTTGCATGCAAATTACATGCAGAATTGTCAGATAAGACGCATATCCAACTGCCCCAAGTCCTCTTGTCTGTCATCTCGTGATTGCAGTATAAAGTGTATTATATTGGATTCAAACGTGGTGGTGGTGGTAATACATCATCTATAGAGTCTGTGTCATCACCAGTCTCTAGGACTCTAGATTCTCTAGAGAGAAACCAATAGCAGCCATCCCACCACCCTCCAATGCCCTTGATCCTCCCACGTCCTCTAAATGTCCATTTCCCTGCCTGGAGCAGTCTGGAGTGCCTGATCCACGGAAAGTGGAAATTCCACCAGAGCATTCTGCTCCCTTTAGAACCCTTCAATACCTCTTGCAACACGACAAACCTAACGCTAATCCGCTGGAGCAAACAAAACAGTTGACCTGTAAACTTGGTAGTCGCATCCGTGACACATTGTAATGCATGTCTATCCATCGGGTGGACCCACGGGTGTCTCTTGAGGTGTGCTCAATAGACAAATCACTGTTTCAAATGGGATATATAAATGGCAATATAGATGCACCAAGAGTTTAGTATATTTCTGCTGGTGATAGAAGTTTGGTGACAGATTGATGGGAGTGTTTGTTCTGGGAGTGTGGAGGACCTGAAGGGCATTCAAGAAGGAGAGAACATGTTAGTGGCTGAAAAGTGTGGGCTAGTGTCCTCTGTGAATCGCAGACTATGATGTTAAAGGAAGCCTGAAGTTTCTGTGATTCCTTTCAAGCTGAATATTCGTGTGCAACACTGCAGTGCATACTGATAGATAATTTAGGGTATGCAGTCTCCCGAGCAGACCTGCAAACTGCTTATAACAATCTGCCATTAGAGGGAGGACTAATTGGTGTGGTCTAACTTTGTGTTACACTTTGACCGTCTTGAGCAGGATCCGCTGAGAAGGGACCAGAAGGACGGACAATGCTGGCTTGGGATCCCATGGGATGTTCTTATAATTTAGTCAATCCAGTAGTGCCATAGCTGAGCAGGATCTCATTGTGGCTAGGTGTTTTCGGACTGCAGCAGGATTGTGCCTTCCTAACATGGGGTATCTATTCAGTCAAAACTAATATAGCGTGTATCTGAGGTGCCATTATATCTACGGTAGGAATTGGAAGGTGGATCAGTTGAGATATTTAATTGGGATGCATGTAGACTGGCGTTTGGGGGTGAGAGTTAAACTTCTTTTTTTTTTTTTTTTTTTTGAGGGGGGTGAGAAATGGTAGCAGATTACCAAATGATGCCCCAGTCCTGTCATAAGTAATATTGGACCAAAAACAATTCCACACAATCACAAAGAAGGCTATGGTCCGGGAAGACTGATGTACAGTTTAATGTGAGCTGTCAGAAATGCGAGACAGACAAAGGTATAGTTTTATCAATGTTTGTGCCATTTTGTTAAAATAAAAGGGGTGAGATAAACGCCTATCTTTCCCTTGCCTAACAAGAGTATCCCTGCCTAGCAAACTAAAGAATGATGACTTAATGTCCAATAAGTTCTTACCCTCACACGAACACATAACACACAAATATAGAATGAATAGTTGGGTAACTTCAGGTCAACAAAATAATGCAAAGGTCCAAACTTGAGTGTTTTAAAAGTACTCTATTGTCCTGGGCTGGTCTCCTTCCCCTGGATCAATTCGGGAGTAACCTTAAACACGTTCTGATTCAACAAAAATCTGTTCAGTTAAACACAAAATGTCTGTTCCATCCGTTGCGTCTTTCCACTTGATAGAGCAAATGTCCTTGCTACAAGCACTTGTTCAAAAACCAAAGGAGGAGACGATTGCCTCAGCTGTACATGTGACGCAGTTCTCTTCAGTCATCGACAAAATGGCGGCCCACCCCTCATGGTCCACGGTGGCCATTTTGGATTCCTCCCTTACATCTACGTTCTCAACAGCGGGTGCTGGGAACCTTAATTTTGGGACTGAGCAGCCTTTTTCACCTCAGGTGGAATGTAAGTCTATTCTGCCCTTCTTATGACTGGCGTGCTCTGAGGCCACTGCCACATACTGTCTCGCTTTCTCCCCCTTCTGCTCCACTGGTCTATGCGGATCTGATCGGTGGAAGGCCTTCCTGGCAACCATCCTTTCGTTTGTGGGGGTATGCCCCATTTGAGAGGCCTGCCTACTCCAGCGCCTAAACCTTCATCAGAGGATGTATTTTTTGGGAAATGTCAGAGGCTCGTGCATTCTGACCATATGAGTGTACTTTAAGGGTCTTTTCAAAGAAATCTACTCTGAACCTCCGGCTCCACCATTCATTCCGGCAGCTCCAGTGGTGCCTCTGGTGGTGCCACCTCTTCCTACCGGTCTGCCTCCAGCGCTTCCTCCCCTACCATTGCTGTCTTCCGTAGAACGGGATAGCACTTTGAAACCTGTTGCGGCACAGATATCTGTTCCCGATTCGCTGGATGACCCTCTAGCAGATCAGGATAGCAATGAGCAGCCCCGCTCTGTCAGAGCATTCCATGACCAGGTTCTGGATATGATGGCCCTCCTTGACATTCCAGTTCCTGAGGCCCCCGTTCCGCAGGAAGGGGTGCTTTTGGGATCTTTCACCTTGTCACCACTAGAGCGTACCGGCCTGTTCTTCCAGAAGGACGTTTTGGCTGAGGCCCGTAAAGTCTGGGATAAGCCACACAGTGGGCTGCATATCGATAAGAGTAGACGCCCGATACAGGCTTCACACCTCCGAGGAGATAGCCTTGGAGTCTTGTCTGCTCCCTTCCTCGACGGTGGTAGCTGCACATATGCTTCAATCTAAGCTGGCCTCTGCGACCTCTACTTCTGTGGCTCAGATTCTCTCCAAGGAAGACAAAATTCTGGACTTGTTGGGCAAAAAGTCTTTGCCAACTCAGCACTGCAACTTCGGCAAGCAAATGCCGAGCTGATCCTGGCAGCAGCTAATATGAAGCTGTGGAAGGAGTTGGCTGATTTCCAGGAGTGTATTCCTACAGATAGGCTAGACTAATTCAAGGCCGGTTTGTCCGATGCTAGGTTGTTGCCACAGGATATCCTGGAGGCTGCGGCACACCATGTGGATACTTCAGCTCAAGGCCTGATGGAGGGAATTGACACCTCCCCCCTGGCGTGGCTCCATTCAACAAAGTTTTCGAAGGAGGTGCAAGGTAAGGTTCTGGATCTTCCCTTCGACAGAAAGGAGTTTCATTCTTCTACGGATGACGAACTCGCAAATACCAAGGCGAGTACCCAAACAGCCAAATCCTTTCTGGCAAAGGTCCCTGCTAAGGCCCCTTATACTCGGAGGTCGGGGTCTCAGTCTCGATCCTTCTTTGGCTTCAGAGGGTTTCAAGATCGGCGTGCGCGCAGAACTGACCTTCCAGTTGGTGGAACCCATCAAACAACATCGTGGTCGGTTTTTCACTCTCCCTTCAGCCTCCTCTCCAGGAGCAGGTAGTCTCCCTGCCGTAAAATCTGCAAAATTATATTTTTTGTCGGTTACACGAGACTCCGCTAGGAGGACGAATCGCGTCTCATCTGGAGGCATGGCAGACCATCACTGATGAACGGTGTGTTTTGTCCATCGCTCGGGCAGGCTTTCGCTTGCCCCTCCCTTCAATCCTCCCTTCCAACAGATCGGGACACCCTCCCTCAGAGCTGAGGTTCAGAAGCTTCTAGACCTCCGGGCAGTGGAACCTGTTCACCTCGGGGAGCAAGGGGATGGCTTCTACTCTCGACTCTTCACGGTGCCCAAACCCAATTAGGCTGGCCTGCGCACCATCTTTCCCAGTTAAATCTTTCTCTTCCCCAAGAGAAATTAAAGATGATCACACCCTGCCAAATAAAGTCCTCTTTGGAAGGGCGACTGGCTCAGTGTTGTGGACCTTCAGGACGCGTATATGCACATGGCGGAAAGCTTTCATGACCGTCTCCCAAGACCAGATCTTCCTTGGTTTTCGTTGGAACACTATCGACTCCAGGGTGTATTTGATGGCGGACAGAATTGCGGATCTATTCGCCACGTGTCATCTATTCATACAAAGCACATGACGGCCTGGTGGTTCCAGAGACTTCTCCAGCATTGGATCTTTCATGGATTCACATGCTTAGAATATCTCCCGTCGACAGACTGGGAACCCTCGGTACACTTATAAAGCTATTTCCCATAGGAAAACGTCTGACAATTTTGTGTCCTATCTATGTCGTTTTTGGGGCCGTCCACACATGCCCCACTAGGACGTAGCGGTATAAATGCCCCACCCCCGCGGCTCCCTTCAGATTTCAACTGTCTCCAAAGTAGTGGGAGCACCTCGTGTAGTCTATTTTGTCTAGGTTGTGCTGTTGGAGTTTTGTCCTGATGTCAGGAAAAGCGCTGTTCCGCCCGTGCGCTACATGCGGGTTGAAGGTGTACGAGGGGGACGGACATATGGATTGCATATATTGTCTACACCCTCATCATTCGGCAGACAAGTGCGACATATGTAAGGGCTTCTCCCAGAAGACTCTTAAAGATCGAAGTCGAAGACTAGTGTCATGGTTAAACGATGGAGCGGGGGCATACCCGCCTTTGGAGGTAGGCTCCATGCGTAGCGTGGCCTCAGTGTCAAAATCTTCAGGGACCCCACGCCGCTCGACATCGTCGGAACCCCAGGTGAAGAAATCACGACCGGCGGAGAAGGAATCATCGAGAAGCCATTCTAAGGGGTCTTCGTCAGAGAAAGCCTCGTCCTCATCTTTGACGAAGAAAGACAGAAAAGTCGAAATCCTCCTCAGGCGATCATCATAGATCGACCTCAAGTTGAGAAGCGGAGAAGCGTAGGTCGAGTTCAGAAAAGGCGGGAACGCCTCAGGGACCTACACGACCACCACCACCGTCGTCGATGGCAGGGCAGTCGTCAACCACTGCTCTGCCACTGACACACTTGGTCTCAACTGTTCTTGGGCTGCAGACGGTGACGACGGGGCCAGCTTTAGCCTCATCGACGGAGATCCCGCAAGAGGTCTGGCGACCAGAAGTATTCGACCCGGTTTTGCCAGAGACCCTACTGCAGCAAGAGGCCTTGTCGGTGTCCTCAGGAGATGAGGATGTGAGAGTCGATGGCCCTGCAGACCTCAGGTTACAAGAGATTACCAGGCCTCTCTCCAGGAGCATTCCGGGGTCTACCCCTCTTCTCAATCCGCAGTCACTCTTGTCGCTGGAGGTTTTATCCACGTTAAAAACGTTGCTGAAGACACTGGACGAGAGGCTACCTCAAGCAACTACGGCCAGGTCAGCCATCGACGAACCGGGCCCGTCTCGTTGGCCACCTCCGTCAACCCCCACGGCAGTGCCAGTGGGTGGAGACCTCTCAGCTCCACGCCACGAGAAAGGAGAAATGATAGATTCGGACTCGGACAGGAGAACCTTATCGGATGTCTCACTTTCCCCCTCCAGGGATGCAACCTGGGAGTCTGCAGTGGAATTAGAAACCCTGAGAAGCCCGGCTCAGCCGTCTCCCCTGGACGACATTGGGTCATTTCACGCCATGATGGCCAAAGCGTGTACAGAATTCGGGTTGGCCCAGGAAGAGGAGAAACAGGACTGCTTTCTTTTCGACCACATGGGAAAGAGAAGGTCGGTGTTTTCGGTACCCATTCTGGATCATGTTTGGCAGGAGGGGTTACAGACCATGCGTCACCCTTTCTCGGAACCGGCAATAAAAGGTCACCTGGAGAAAAAAATGTAAGGCCCCAGAAGCTACCCCCAAGTGTCTGTCCTCCCTACCAACCCCGGACTCGGTGGTGTCAGCGGCGGCGAGAAAGGCGAGGGCCCAGCACAAGTGCACAACTCCTCCCCCCCACCCCCTGGAAAGTGAAGCCAGAAGACAGGATGCCTTCGGCAAAAAAGTGCTGTCGGTAGGAGCAACCACAGTGAAAGCGGCCAATTCTCTGGCCATAGTAGCCAGATACGACGGGGAGATGGGGCACCGACTGGTGCCTATGCTGGAGCATCTTCCGGAAGAACATCGTAAGGCGGCGATGTTACTGGTCAGGGAAGGTGAGGAGGCCTCCAATCATGGCATAAACATTGCGCTGGACCGCGCGGAATCGGGGTTTAAACAGGTGAATAACGGTGTGGTTCTCCGAAGGCAAGCATGGCTAAAATGCACCAACTTTAGACCAGAGGTGCAATACAAGGTGCTGGATATGCCTTTTGAGGGAAACCTTCTGTTCTGCGAGAAGGTGGACAAGGCCCTGAAGGGCATGAAGGAGGACTCGGACACAGCGCGTTCCTTGGGGGCCCTCCGAAGTGGTCGAAGTTTCAGGTCTTTTCGTCCCTTTAGGGGAGCATTGGGAAACTCCAGATTCTCGGCATCGAGAGACAGATCCTTCAGTAGGCCAGCGTACCCCTCCCAGGGATACAGACGGGCTTCTCAAGCGGCAAAACGATGCCGAGACTACCAGGCCCTCAGGAAGAGAACGGGTTACTGGTCGACGAGGGATAAGCAGACCAAGGACCAGCAATGACTGGCATCGGAACGTTCTGGGAGGCAGGGTATCGTGCTATATCGACGAATGGGAGCAAATAACAACGGATCAATGGGAGTTGGACACTGTGATACGGGCATTCCCTGCAATTGAAAAGCAACCCTCCGCACATTCCACCTTTATTTGTAGCTCAACCCCATCTGAGCGTGTTGCAGCAGGAAGTAGCACTTATGCTACAAAAAGGTGCTATAGAATTGGTTCCGTCGTCGCAGAGGGGTCAAGGGGTTTATTCCCGATACTTTGTGGTGAAAAAACCAAACGGAAAGTGGCGTCCCATTCTAGACCTACGTGATCTAAACAAGACGTTGAAAAGCCTAAAATTCAAGATGCTCATGCTCCAGGAAGTGATCCGGTCAGTTCAGAAAGGGGACTTTCTGACGTCTCTGGACCTGCAGGACGCGTACTTCCACATAACAATGTGTCGGCGACACACAAAGTTCCTAAGGTTTGTGGTAGGACGGACTCGCTACCAGTTCACAGTACTTCCTTTTGGGCTGAAATCCTCTCCCAGAACGTTCACGAAATGTTTGGCCCCGGTGGCGGCCTGGCTGAGAAGGCAAGGCCATAATGTGTACCCGTATCTCGACGACTGGTTGGTGAGGGGGTCCTCCCCTATGTCGACTCTCACAAGTTTGCAAGCCACCATGCACCTCTTACAGCGGCTGGGGTTTGCGGTAAACTTCGAGAAATCCTTGTTAACGCCGTCGAGAAGCTTGGTGTTCCTGGGCACGCAATTCGAGACCCAGTCAGGGTTAGTGAAGCCATCCCTAGACAGAATCACCAATCGATTGGCAGGTCAGCTGAAAATCAATACCAGACTATCAGTGAGAAAATGTGCCGATTCTGGGCGCTATGGCGTCCTGCATTCCTCTGGTGGGCAACTGCCGCCTGTTCATGAGGCCGGTTCAAGAGTTTCTGGTGGACCGGTGGACGCAGGCCCAAGGGCTCTGGTCAGACAAACTGACCGACGGCGACAAACTCCTACTAGCTCTTCAGTGGTGGCAGAGCTTTCAGAATCTATCCAGAGGGGTAACCCTACAGGAGCTGGAGTTTCGGCTAACCATAGTGACGGACGCATTCCTGACAGGCTGGGGAGCACACATGGGCACTCTACAAATGCAAGGTTGTTGGTCTCGGAGGGAGTCTCTCTTGCACATCTCAGTTCTGGAAGTGAGAGCAGTGCGCTGGGCCTTCTTTCCTGACGCACATCAGAGGGTCCATAGTGAGAATATTGACAGACAACACGACGGCGATGTTTTACTTGAGGAAGCATGGGGGCACGCGATCCAGAACCCTTTCCCCCCGAGGCTTAGAAGGTATGGCATTGGGCTCTGAAACACGATATATCCATCGTAGCTCATCTTCCGGGAGTAAGTAACGAGCAAGCGGACTCACTCAGCAGGAAAAAGGACCAAATACACGAATGGGAGATAGACAGCGTTCAGTTGTCGAAGGTCTTCGAGAAATGGGGACGGCCTCCGCTGGATCTCTTCACTACGAAGAGGAACAAGAAGTGCGAAATGTGTGCCAGCAGGTGGCCACAGGAAGGTTCTCTGGGGGAAGCGTTCTCCTTCCCGTGGACGGACAAGTTCCTCTACGCCTTCCCTCCGTTCCCTCTTATAAGGAGAACTCTGCAGTGGATACGCAGGTACAGGTGCCGAGTCATCCTAGTGGCACCGTGTTGGCCGAGACAGCCACGGTTCTCCGACCTGCTTCACCTGTCAGTGGATCAACCAATAACGTTCCCAATCTCCTGTCCCGGGACGAAGGAACAGTGTGGCATCACAATCCAGACAGTCTCAATCTCACAGCTTGGCTCCTGACTTTTCGGAATTTGGTGCCTTGAGCATTTCGTCGGGTTGTCGGAGAATCCTCCAAGCAGCACGGGCCCCTTCCACCAACAAGTCGGACGCGTGTAAGTGGAGAAGGTTCTGTACGTGGTGTCAAGGACAAACGGGCGTGCAACCTCTAAGGCTATCTCCGGAGCAGCTTCTACCGTATCTGCTCCACCTGGCGAAGGGCGGATTATCTTTTTCATCAACAAAGGTGCACCTGGCGGCCATCTCTAGGTTCACGAGGAGGAGGCAGTTGTCTCCCTTATTTAGTGACAGGCTGGTGAAACACTTCATGAGAGGTCTGTTCCAAATGTTCCCTCTGGTTAAACGTTTTCCACCAACGTGGAGTCTTAATGTGGTGCTAGCAGGGTTAGCACCCTTTGAACCAATGGCCACATCGTCGATGAAGTTCTTGTCATGGAAATTGGCTTTTCTTATAGCTATAACATCTGCTAGGCGGATCTCGGAATTGCAAGCATTGGTCGTAGACCCGCCGTACCTAAGGTTCTTTAAGGACAAAGTGGTTCTGTCAACTAATCCTCATTTCATTCCAAAAGTTCCTACGGTTTATCATAAACACTCATCCATTGTCCTGCCTACCTTTTTCGCGACCCCCTCATCGGCTGCGGAAAAAGTCCTCCATACCTTGGACGTGAAGAGAGCTCTAAAATTTTACCTTCATCGGACTCAGCAACTTGATCTCTGCAACAACTCTTCATTGCATATGGTCCGTCGGCGAGAGGAAAAGCAATTTCAAAGCAGGGACTGGCCCGATGGGTCTCGTCAACGATTGCCTTCTGTCATTCCAAAGCGGGAAAACCGCTACAAGGGGTGTCCGAGAGCTCATTCCACGAGGGCAACTTCGTCGTCGATGGCTTTGTGGGCAGGAATCCCACTGACAGACATTTGCCAGGCGGCGGCATGGTCAGTGCCTCACACGTTTACCCGCCATTACTGCCTTGAACGGCAGCATGCGGACAAGATATAAATTGGAATAGCAGTCTTACGCCATCTGTTTCAATAAGGTAAGCCCTTTCCAAGAAGAGTCTGTACTTATTTGGGCATATGCATGTATGGATATGCCCAAATAAGTACAGACCATATATATGTATATGGTCTGTACTTATAGGTTATATGTGCATGTACTGTTGCGTATTTATAAATTGGCAGTTTTCCGTAAGCATGGTTCGCTATACGTATGGTTAGGAGGGTGCCGGAGTGCATTCACACCTCCTCTTTTTTCAGGATCACTGCTGTGCATTCTATTCTAAGCATGTGAATCCATGAAAGTTCCAATGCTGAAGAAATGGAGTTACAGGTAAGAAACTATTCCCTTCTCGGCCTCGTACATACTTGCTCTTCCACTTGCGTGTCTCAAAATGAGGCTTACGCAGCTGGTTCTTCAGAATGCTTGGTGTCAGGCTTTGGAATCGGATTCCAAGATTATAACAGTTTCAGGAGCCTTGCCCACAAGTGACGATTAGCATGGACTCGTCCCTCCTAGGGTGGGGAGAAACTCTGGATCATCTCCAGGTTTTCGATCTATGGACACCGTAGGTCAGGCAGTTTCATATAAATTATTTGGAACTCCTGGCTGTTTTTCTGCTGCTGAAAGCGTTCCATCCATCACGAACCGGGTGGTCCGCATCCGCACGGACAACTCTGTATCCATGTTTTACATCAACAAGCAGGGTGTTACCAAGTCACCACCTCTTGTGGACCTTGCCATCCAGATGTTGGAATGGGCCATCTAGCACAACATTTGGCTGCTGGCGGTAGACATTCTGGGGCAACTCAACGTGACTGCAGACTCACTCAGCCGGCAGACGGCAGCCAGCTACGAGTGGGAACTGAACATGGAAGTCATCTCTAATATCTTTCGCCAATGGGGCACTCCAGAAGTGGACCTTTTTGCGACTGCCACAAACATGAAACTTCCTCTTTATGCATCCAGGAACGGTCTTGGGGCCTCTTCGCTAGGGGATGCTCTTGGGATTCCATGGCACAACATGAAGGCACATGCCTTCCCACCTCTTCCTCTGATTCATCGATCACTCTGCAAGCTCAGGAATGCATCGAATTGCACTCTCCTGTTCATAGCTCCTTGGTGGCCAGCCAGATTCTGGTTTTCAGAACTTCAGCATCTGTCGATTTTGTCCTGCGATCAGACTGTCGTTGATTCCCAACCTGCTTCACCAGTGCGATCAGCAAATGTGGCACCCCTCCCCAGTCTTTCAGCTTGGCGGCCTGGTGCCTGAATGCAAATCCCTAGCGCAGTTTAACCTGTCTGAAGACAATATGCGCATTATCCAAGCAGCCAGGAAGCCTTCTACGAGGTCTCAGTATAGTAGCAAGTGGCTCCGGTTTTGTCACTGGTGTTTAGCTAAGCAAGAAGACCCCAGATATGCTACGATTGACACTGTCCTTTGGTTCATTTCTCATCTGGCTGCTTCGGGCATTCATGTCCTATCCTGTAGGACTTACTTGTCGGCTATTGCCGCCTACCTGTCCACTGACGCCTGTTCCTTTTCTTTGACGAACTCAGTCATTAAAAAGTATTTTGCAAGTTTGTTACATCTTTTTCCACCTGTATGCAATCCTCACCCAAAGTGGGATTTAAATGTGGTTTTGACCGCCTTATGCTTTAAGCCATTAGAGCCTATGGCTACGACGGATCTGAAGTACCTTTCTTGGAAGGTTGCTTTTTTGATTGCAGTGACTGCGGCAAGGTGTGTAAACGAGCTTCAAGGCTTGTCTGTGGAACACCCGTTCCTTACCCTTTATAAGGATAAGGTTGTGCTCTGCTCTCATCCTTCCTTCTTTCCTTCCTAAAGTAGTGACATTTTCATTTGAATCAATCCATATAATTTCCTGTCTTTTTTCCGAACCCGGCCTCATGCCGAGAGTATTACACAATCTAGATGTCAGATGAGCTCTGAAGTTCTGTCTGGACAGAACAACTGAACTCAGGGGAGGGGGGGGGGCTTCTCCCACCTTTTTGTTACGTTCGGAGACCCGAAAGGGAAACCCGCTTCAAAAGCTGCTATCTTCCGATGGAATGCCTACTGTATCTCAAGAGGCCTATACCATTCAGGACCTTCAACCTCCGAAGGGCATTAATGCCCACCTTGTACGGGGCAAAGCAGCTGCTGTTGCCTTCCAAAAATGTTCCCTGGGAACCCATTGCGAAGGCGGCTACGTGGGCCTCCCCATCAGCTTTTTGTAAGCATTACTGCTTGGACCTGAGCTCCAGGGCCGATGCTCAATTCGGTCAGGCTGTTCTTAAAAACCTTTTTCAGTAATGAGTTTCCATCCACCCGTATTACCTGTGAGCAGTGCTTTGGAATCTCCCACAAGTATGGAGGAAAGGGGACGGGACGTAGGAGTATTACAAAGTTACTCACCGTAGTGACTATCTTACTCCCTGCGTATTGGCAGGGTACGCAATGGCCCCAGCAGCCGACCACTACCCCGTCAGTATCGCATACCACCCCTCTGACCTGTGAAGACAGATTCTTTGAAAGGTTCCTCAGGCTCATGAAATCTCCTCGGGTGGGGGGGTCATCCTCAGGGATGCCATCAGGGACGTGCTCCCGCCAATGGCTCAGGCGTGGCAGGCCCCAGTACAGGTGCCCCCTGGCCCCTATTCAGCCTCCGCCGCCTGCTCCGGCCCCCCAACCGATTGTGCAGGCGGTTCCGTACCACTTTCCGCTGCAGCCTCCGGCTCCGGTTTCCACATCCCAAACCTTCGGCTCCCAGTACCCTTCCACCGGTAACGGACTAACCGGACCCTCAGGTGGACACAGATGAGGAGTGCCCTGACACACCGTCGTCAGCCAAGGCCTTCCACTAAAGTCTTGCAAGGCTGGCAGAGTACTTGGGCCTTCCTCAACCCGAGGTCGAGCAACCATCAGAGGGAGTCCTCGCTGAAGTCCTCGCGCTACGTCCAACAGCAAGAATGGGGATCCCGATGCAGAAGGATGATGTTGCATTGGCCAAGAAGGGCTGGCTCAAGCCCCACTCGGTCCAGCCAGTCAATCGACGCCTGGACGCCAAGTACAGGCAGATGGAAGGGGGGATACACTCTTGCTATCGGCCCACCCGCACTCTTCGGTGATTGCTGTGGCATCACTATACTCCAAGCCTCAGTCGTCCTCGGCCTCTTCCCCTGTGGCGTTGCTAGGCAAGAAGATGATCTTGGGGGTTTACAGGAAGAATCTGTATTCCAACGCGTCCCTGCATTTTTGTCAAGCCAACGCGGATGCCAATGCTGGCAGCAGTTAACCAGAGGCTTTGGTGGAAAAATTGCCGATTTCCTCCCAGAGCTTCCGGCGCAGAGCCAATCACAATTCAAGGTGGGACTGGCTGCGTCCAAGATAGTGGCACAAGACGACATGGAGTCCACCGTGGCCCACATTGACACTCTGGCCGGGCCATCTACATTGGCACGGTCATGAGAAGATCAGCCTGTCCCTCTGCTACGAAATTCAACCCGGATGTCCAGGAACGCATGTTAGACCTTCCGTTCGAAGGGGGTGACCTCTTCCACTCCACCACGGACGAGAAGCTGGACAAAAATAAAAACAGCTCTCAAACAGCCAAGCCTTTATCCATTTTTACAAAGACCATGCCCAAAACATACACCAGTCACAGCAGCGCTCGGACAAGAGGCGTACATATGGAGGGTTTCGCGGCTCCCAAGAGTGGAGGTCCAGGCAGCCTGACCGGTCGCCGACCCAACATCGGCGCAAACAACAAAAAGGGGGCTGGGGTGCGGGGATTAAAGGCTTTTCCCAATCCGCCTCCTCCGCAACAGCCTCTGAGGGAAAGAAGGCATGACATGCCCCTCCGGGTCCATGTGTCTCCAGTGGGGTGGGGTGGGGTGGGGTGGGGGCAGGCTTGCTCTCCATGCACAATTCTGGCACCAGAATTTTGCGGACCCCTGTATCCTCTCTGTAGTATCCACGGGGTACCCCCTACCCATCCCAGCGGCCTGAGAGTTGCGCTGTACCTTTCCACCCTCAACCTCTTCCTAAACTCTACAAAAATTCAAGATGGTTACGCCAGCTTTGACAGCAGAGAAATGGTGCAAGGGAGACTGGATGTGCTCCCTGGATCTCAAGGACGCTTTCTTAAATGTCCCGATTTGGCAGCCTCATCGTTCTTTTCTACGATTCAGGATCATGGGCTACCGTTTCCAATACAAGGTGCTTCCCTTTGGCCTCAACTCGGCCCGCAGGGTCTTTACCAGGCTAAAGAATACAGTGGCGACCCTCCTCAGGGCCACCACATCTATCCATATCTCGACAACTGGCTCGTCAGGGCTTAATCTCTGGAAGCTGTGCACCCCACCTCTCACGCCCTCATGAACACACTTCACGATCTGGGTTTTTCGCTCAATCTCAAGAAGTCGCAGCTGCAGCCTACGCAGTCGCTGACCTTCTTGGAGCTCATCTTGGACACAGGCTCAGAGAGCGTCTTTTCCATGGAAGACAAGATCACGGCCATCAAGAGAGCCACTGCGCACTTCCGCAGCAGAGAAGTGATATCGGCCTGGTGGTACCAACTCCTTTTAGGTCTCATGGCAGTGGTCCTATTGGCTGTCCCCCACACGAGACTCAAGATGAGGAGGATACAGCTGGACTTCGCAGCATCATGTAACCAGGGGCGGGGTTCTCAGAGATGATTATCATTCCTCCTCCTCTTCACCGAGACCTCATCTGGTGGTCCGGGGACTGCAACCTGCGGACGGGCAAGCCCTTCCGGCAGCCTACCCCACCGGTCACCATCACTACGGACTCCTCTCTCGAGGGATGGGGGGCCACCCTGGACAACCATTGCGTCCATGGCACCTAGACCCGGCAGGAGTACCACATCAATTGGCTGGAACTGAAGGCTTTCTGGTTAGCGCTCTGAGCCTTCCATCCAATTATCGAGGGCAAGGTAGTCCTCATTCAGACAGACAACTCAACCAGCATGTTCTATGTCAACTAGCAGGGAGGCACCAGGTCCCCCACTTTGCAGACTGGCGGTCAGCATGTGGGAATGGGCCCTGGAGAACAACATCTACCTCAGGGCTGTCCATCTTCTGGGGGAATCCAACCTGGGGGCAGACAGGCTCAGCAGACTGGGAGCGGACAATTGAGTGGCAGCTAAACAACCTCGTTCTGCAGGAGATCTTCAGCAGATGGGGACACCCCCGGGTGGACCTCTTTGTCTCCTTGCACAACAGGAAGTGCCAACAGTTCTCCTCCTGGCAAGGGAAGGTCCCTTGCTCCCTGGGTGACACATTTCAGATTCAGTGGAACGGCATGACAGCATACGCCTTCCCGCCAACGCCGCTGATACACAGGGTGATATTCAAGATCAAGGAGTCTCGCCACCTCAGTCATTCTGATAGCTCCATGGTGGCCAGCCAAGCCATGATTCTTGGAGCTGCTCAGCCTTTCGGAGAGACCTCCCATTCGCCTTCCGACAGGCAAAGCACCTCTTCTGGCGTATCAAGGGGGCAGGGGCATTCACCCTGCGCCATAGAAACTAGCCCTCATAGCGTGGTTCCTGAGCAGGTCATGCTAGCACACCTCAGCCGGTCTCAGGCTAATCTAGAGATCTAAGAGCAAGTGGACCAGGTTCTGTCACTGTGCAGACTCTAAGAATATCAACCCCCTTGCATGTACATTGGACGACGTGCTCCTTCACTGCGCACCTCGCCCACTCAGGTGTGCAGGTGGACACCTGCCGCACTTACTTGCCAGACATTGGGGACTACAGAAACTCTGAGGAAGAGGCTTTTTCCTCTTCCAACCCCAAAGAGGCACAGGGAGTTCTACACTGCATGGGTGCCATGCATGCCCTGAAATTCTACTTGGACAGGACCAAGGGCTTTCGCAAGTCTGCATTTTTCATCACCTTTGGCGGAGCAAGACCGGGATATCGGGCCTCCAAGGCCTCCATAGCCCGTTGGATGGTCTCGGCCATCAAAGAAGTTTGAGGGACAGCATAAGCCACTTCCGGCCAACATGCACACCCACGTGGTCAGAGCCAAGGCAACGGCCATCGCATTCCAGTGGCATGTCCCCTTGCAAGTCATAAGCAGGGTGGCCACGTGGGCCACCCCTTCGGCTTTCTGCCAGCACTACTGTTCGACGCCGGCTTTAAATCAGACACAGCTTTCGGACAGGCGTTTCTTAGAAACCTGTTTGCTTAAGGAGGGTCTCCTCTCCATCCTGGGGCTACACTCAGTTGTAATCGCCCATGCAGTATGGAGGAAAGGGGCCGGGACGTAATAGTAATTATAAATTACTCACCGTAGTGACTAGTCCTTAGTCCCCTTTCCTCCATACGTCCCACCATCCTCCCCCTAATGAAACTGGTGTCATTGGGCAATGTTAATCTATTGTCGATGCGTCTATGGGGACTGAGAAGTGGCACTGGAGGGCGGAGTCAGGGCAGTGCATGCTCTCAGGGCCGCATTTCCGCGCGCCTCTAAATTTAAAGGGGAAGAAGGTTTAGTCTGGTTAAAAAGGTTGTCTCCCGTCCCTTCGGAGGGCGCCCATGCAGTCTGCATGAAAGGCTACTAGTCACTACGGTGAGTAACTTCCAATATATAAAGCAAAGTCGTGTTTGTGGGTTGGTATGTGGCGTTGATCTTGGGGATGTAACTCCTCATGAACGGTGAGGTCTGGCATCATTTGCGGGGAATATTCATTATTTCATTGCCGAATTAATGCACTATTTCTAGCTCGATAGGTCATCCCGTTCCTGAAAATTTACTTTTTGGGATTCTGCATTACGTTTTGTGGTGGTCCGCGTGCCATCTGCAGGTTATTTGTAGAGGGTGCTCATTGCGCTGTCTGGTCATTTTTTTTCAATTTATTTTTAGAAGTATCTCTTTGATTTCTTTTGTAATGAACAAACTGCATGTTAATTTCACTAATAAATTGACCACATTTTAATTTACCTCCAAATTAAATTCTCACATGAATATCATATGTGTATGCTTACTCTGATTATATGCAGTGTGTGTTTAGCAGCGACAATGGCACCTCTGCTCACAACACTGCATATAATCAGAGTAAGCATACAAATGATATTCATGTGAGAATTTAAAATTCGAGATAAATGTAAATTTGGTAAATTAGTGAATTAACATTTATTACGTTTTACCTTTGTGGCTAACAACAATATTCATCTTTTTCGGTGGAATATGAAAATAAATCTGAGCGAATGGACATCCCGGACAAAGCCGTGTGCTTAGGCTAGTGTTTCTATAAAACGGAGTCTGTCATGTAAAGGAAAATATAGACCATGCAATGCCTGATTCGATTTTTCTCTACTATTAAATGCTGTGCTTTTCATCTCGGATTTGACCGTTCCAATTAACAAAACATTGTTGGAATCTGACATGTCACTGGAAATGCTACTTTTTGTGCCTTGTCATATCGTTTTAAAACTACTCTTGTTCTAGATGGGGTGCTCACATTGCACATTTCCTCGTCATTTTTTTTCTTTTTTCCATCCAGGTGCTGTGTGCTGCCTGCAGCTCACATGTGTTTCCGGTACAATAGCAATGCAATTAACACCAATGTAAAGTGCTTTATTCCACCAATACTGTTGCCTGTGAAGGGATGTGGTCACTTGGTTAAACTTCGGGCTTTGTAATAAGAGGATATGGATACCAAGGTTGTGTGATCTGGGGTAGAGCTTGATCTAGCTGTTAACCAATGCTCTTTTGAGAAGCATTGGACTGCTTAGAAATAAAACTCAACAATCTAATTTGCTACAGTAAATCTAAAGCTCGTAGCAGAAAGGGACAGATGCAGACTAGCAGCAACTGTGCAAACTTTGGAATCGGAAGATCAAGGGGATAATTTCACTATTTTTTTACTGAAACTGTTTGAACAGGCAAATCACTTACAATTTGACAAATCCCAGAATAACAGGGCAGACGAGTGTTTAGAAAACTACTGAAGATCAGTTTGACGCACAATATTACACCAAAAACATTGGTGAGTCCCCCCCCCCCACGCCAGTAGCCAAATCATCAATTTTGAAGTCTGCTGCATTATAATGGTCATAAATCCATGCAGCCATTGCTACGCCTATGGTGCTGCATATGGGGGCTCATTTTCAATGACTGATTGAACCCATCTTAATAATCTGTTAGGTCAGTATACTTTTAGTTGGTTTACTCTTTGTACCCATTATACATTTACGTGGTTTCCAGTAAAAACGGATAAAAAGCAGTGACCAATTATTGTTATAAAGTATTTTGACGTTCCATCCTGCATTATCAATGTGGGGTTTGAGTATGTGTAATGCCATCTGTGGTCCCTCACCCCTTTGAGTTTTGATGCAATCTGGTCACTGGCTCGAATTATCGGCTTCTCCAATGGTCCAATATATTGTGCTCTTGGGGGAAATTTCTGCTCCTGCTTTTTTTTTCTCATCTTACAAATGGTAATCATTCAGAAGTTAAATTCTAGCATTGTGTATTAATATGCTGTGCAGCTGCCCAGTGTTTAATTTAGCACACTGTCACGTTCTTTTATTGATGGGAGCTCGGGAGTGAGGTGGTGGGGGCTCAGAGGTGACCTTCTGCAAGTCCAAGTCATGACTTTGGCAGATGGGATAGGTTTTGCTCTACGGACTGACCATTTGCCTGAGACTGAGGTGTGATTGCAATGGAATCTAAACCCACTACTACAGATCTCTGCAAAATATGTTCATGTTTCAGCTAGGAAGTGGCTTTTTTCTTTTTTTGCGCTTTGATCTACTAGACCTTGTAACTGCCTTAAGCGGTTTTCATTCAGCGCTTTGGATGAAAGGACGCTGTAGATTTTCTCTATGAAAAAATCCCCCCAAAAATTGAGCCAATGCTCGCAAACAAAGGAAAATCTGCATTAATAAATTGCATGCGTCTGATCCTTTCTGCAGCCTCCACAACTAATTTGAAGTTTTTAGGCAAGTGGAATAACCATTACTTCCACAAAGGGGCCTCTTCTCTAGTGCTGCCTGATGTAAAGACCACCTATACAGTGAAAATGTTTGCCAACAATTAAAATGCCATTTTTTTTTTAAATCCAGTCCTTATTTCTCCACTCCCCTGTTGTGTAATGCTGCTTGGAACAGCATTGAAAAATTACTTTGGGGAGGAGGGCGCTGAAAAGACCACTCCAGTTCATGTACATCCATGTTGTATTGGCAGCATAACTTGAAACGGCATATGGAAAATCTCCCCCACCACCATCATGAAAAGAAGTGGGGCAGAGGAACCATGGCGACTGCTAGCTAGTGTACATAACAAAACCATTATAATCGTCCCTTGGACTTCAATGGTTGATTTTTCCGGTTAAAATCCGCTCTTTGAGCAGGTAGGACTGTATTTTACTTTTGCTACGTGCGACTTATGCTGCTCTACTTGTACCAAGTCCTCATCGTACAAGGGGATGCTTAAAAGATCACTTATCCTAAAGTGGGCACACTTGTAGGGGAAACATTTACCACCACGCTTATGTGAACAGTTTCCTACCACTCCCTGCTAAAATGGAAAAGTGCCACCCCTTACAAGCAAGATGTATCACTCCTGGTGCAAACATGCACTTTTCGTTTTTGAATCCAAGCATGGCTTAAATAATGTTAATCCTTCTGGGATACGTACATTGAATACCATAAAATTGAATGATAACCATCCAGCACTTGGAAGCGGCAGAATCTGTCACAAAGTGCTTTATAGTTGTGCATGGTTGCAAGGAACTATTTTTGGTGGACAGTTGCTTTACTCTTGAGGCCTCCCATC